>NW_027316056.1:40076180-40088680 GCF_026437365.1 Eucyclogobius newberryi
CTCAGTGGGAGGTTCATCCTCGTTTGAAAGCCACGAATCAGAAGCGAGATGAGCGTCGAAGCGGGAGACGAGACGAAAGAGCTACAACCTCCCCTCCGTCTACAACAGCCTCATAAAACCTCAGCAGGAATCAAACCAGACAAACGCTAATGAGGCACAGCTCTGAGGGGGAGAGGGCCGGACCTCAAACTGTAAGAGCGAAACTGTCAGACGTGTGAACGAGGGCAGGGCAAGTTATAACTCCTCCCTTTTAGGCAGGACCAATCAGAGCTCAGGAGTGTACAATCGCCGCTGCTCAGAACAGTGTCGCGACGAAACCTCTGAGACCTTCTTTATGAATATCACTTGTCCACGTGTTTCCTGAAGTCTTTTACACGTCATTGGACCAGACCCAATCCATCCGGACCGGCCCGGATGTCAAAGACTGTGGAGAGACATCAAGCAGACTTCACAGGACTCACACTCGTCCTGGTTTGTTCCGGGTCTCAGCCCAGTTGGGTCCAGATAAAGACCTTTATCTTTCATGTTCGAGGAAATAAATTGTGATCTTTTTCTTCCCGAAGCTTCTGAAGCGTCGACACGAAGCCCAGAATAATCCAGGGACAACGACGGACGAAGCTGAAGAACCAGAAAAGTTTCTCAGGCTCGTCTCAACCTCAACTGAACAAGTCTCCAACTTCATCCACACACTCCGACATCGTGAGCGACTTTACGGGAAAAAACATGTTTAGGATTTATTTTATGATCGACAGTAAATAGTTTTAGTCTCGAACTGACAAAGACGTTCAACTAAACAAAAACGATTAAAAACGCTGCTCAAAACACTTTATTTAACTCTGATTGAAACTAATAACACCCACTCTGTCAACCTGAGCCTCCTCACGAGCCTTTGGAGCCTTGGCGAGGTTTATGGAATGATCACAAATGTGTCTCAGCCGCGGTCGAGATGAAACTCTTCACACGTGACGCTGCAGGTGAGTTTGTGTATTTCAAACTCACATGAACTTTAGGCCTTTATTTGTAACAGTTTTGGGACAGAATAAACTGAAAAATGAACAGGACGAGGTTTAGATTTCTTGCTTTGTTTTGATTTGGAATTGTTAATGTGATCGATGTTGCTCTGTCTGATCATTTCTGTGTCTTCTTTGACCTGTCTGTTTCTCCCCAACCTCCGGTTGGTCCTGCAGTTGTTCAGAGGAGACACATAAGTGATGGCACAGGTGCACTGTTTATGGAAATGATAAACTTTGAAAATGTCACATGTTCTAATGTAAATGATTTGTTGAACTCTGTTACATCTAGTGTTTTGAATGTTCTGGACACCATCGCCCCTATAAAGGCTAAAATGGTTAAAATAAGCAGAAGGCGCCGTGGAGAAATGATGATTCGGTCAGGGCACAGAAAAGGGAGTGCCGCAGGGCCGAACGGAAATGGCGCAAGTCAAAGCTCCAGGTTCAAAAAGAGATTTACAAAGAAAAGCTGAACATGTACAACCTAATCTTATGTAGAACTAGGGAAAGATATTTTTCTGAAATAATTGGAAGCTGCAGTAACAACTCGCGTGTCCTGTTTGCCACAGTAAACAGATTAACAAACCCTCCAGCTCAGCTGCCGTTAGAACTCATTTCCACATCCAAGTGTAATGAGTTTGCATTATTCTTTAATGACAAAGTTCAGGGCATTAAAAATGCTATAAATCCCACAATGCAAAAAATTACCCTAAAACTACCAAGACACTTAGAGCTAACTCACTTTGCACCAGTAACTGACAAAACTGTCCATGAGATCATCACCAGTCTGAGTTCATCTACATGCTGCCTTGATGTGTTACCCACCAGATTTCTAAAGTCTGTGCTGAACAGTTTGTTAGCACCATTCACTCACATAGTTAACATGTCGCTTCAATCTGGAACATTCCCAATGTCTTTGAAAACTGCGGTCATAAAGCCTCTCCTAAAGAAGAGCAGTCTTGATGCCGCAGTACTGAGTCATTACCGGCCCATCTCTAATCTGCCATTTTTGGGCAAAGTCCTTGAAAAGGTTGTTTACCAACAGCTCACAGATTTCCTCTTAATAAACAACTCATTTGATGTTTTTCAGTCAGGTTTTAGACCTCATCACAGCACTGAGTCTGCTCTTGTCAAGGTGACAAATGACATCCGCCTGAACACTGACACGGGCAAAGCCTCAGTCTTAATTCTGTTAGATCTGAGTGCTGCTTTTGACACTGTCGATCATGGGATCCTCTTACAGAGACTAGAGGACTGGGTGGGCATCACTGGCACTGCCCTAAACTGGTTAAGGTCCTATCTGGAAGACAGGAAGTACTTTGTTGAAATTGGTAGCTGTGTCTCAGACCACATGACCCTGACCTGTGGAGTGCCCCAAGGGTCAGTCCTGGGTCCCTTTCTGTTCAACCTCTACATGCTGCCGTTAGGTCAGTTGATACGCAGTGAAAATGTGTCCTATCACAATTATGCAGACGACACTCAGATCTATGTTTCACTATCGGCAGGTGACTATGGACCAGTAGATTCACTCTGTCACTGCATCCAACAGATCAGTTTGTGGATGCAAAACAACTTTCTCCAGCTGAACTCAGACAAGACTGAAATAATCGTTTTTGGCCCACAGAAACAAAGAGAAAGTGTTAGCGGTCACCTCCAGAGTCTCGCTCTAAAACCTACAAACCAAATTAGAAATCTGGGGGTAATAATGGACTCAGACTTGAACTTTAATAGCCACGTCAAATCAATAACATCAGCAGCTTTTTACCATCTAAAAAACATTGCCAAAATCAAAAATATAGTGTCAAAACCAGATTTAGAGAGACTTATCCATGCGTTTGTCTCCAGTAGATTAGACTACTGTAACGGCCTGCTCACTGGCCTCTCCAAACGAGCTGTAAAACAGCTGCAGTACATCCAGAACGCTGCTGCTCGGGTCCTGACTAGAACCAGGAAGTATGATCACATTAGTCCTGTTCTCAGGTCTCTGCACTGGCTCCTGTGGCCCAGAGAATAGACTTTAAAGCAGCTCTGCTTGTGTACAAGTCTCTCCATGGCCTAGCACCAAAGTACATCTTTGATATGTTAGTGCCATATGAACCATCTCGGACTCTGAGGACCTCAGGGACCGGCCTCCTGCTGGTGCCCAGAGTCAGGACAAAACATGGGGAATATGCGTTTCAGTTTTATGCAGCTAAAATCTGGAACAGTCTTCCTGAAGATGTGAGACAGGTTCTACTCTGACAATGTTCAAATCTAAGCTACAAACAGTTTTGTTTAGCTGCGCATATGACTGAAAGGATTTTTTCTTTGCACTCTTCTCTTTTGTTTGTGATTTTATTAGTTTAGAAAATCAGTTGGATTGATAATTTTTAATTTAGTTAATTTTATTGTATTTCTGTTTCTGTAATTTCTTTGTGATTTGAATGCATTTTTCCTGCTGTGAAGCACTTTGAATTGCCTTGTGTATGAAATGTGCTCTACAAATAAACTTGCCTTGCCTTGCCTTGCCTTTAAAGACAAACAGGGAATTTTGGGAACCTTTTTGGAGTCAAACTTTGCATAAATCCGTCTTGGATTATGACGGATCGAACAGAAGGATTTGTTCGGATCTAATTCTAAGTGAAGTCTAAGTTTGGTGCGTGAGCGACTTTAAGGCCTGATCTCAACGGGGAAAGTGAGAGAACTGCCCTGGAGTCACACTGTCCCGTGTGAACGTGGGTCACACGTGAGCAGAGCGGACAGAGCTGCTGGTTCCGGGTGAAAGAGAGAAAACCGATCCTTTTGGCTTCGTTGGGCTGAACTGCAGCCTCCGTCTGGATTTGATTCATCGACTCCAAAACATGAAGACAAATCTGAATTTTTACACCAGTTCTCGTAAGATCTTGTAGTTTACCCCCAAAAAATAAAAAATAAATCCAAAATCTGCACATGTTTTGTATTTAAAATGTCGACAAACTGAAGCAGGAAATGTAAACCTGGCTCGGTACATTCTTCACGTGTTTGCACATAAAAGGCGTCGAAACCATGAAGAACGTGCAATCCATTCTCTCACATTTGGGCGAGTAAACAACAGATGGACTTTCACACTCATATCTGGAGCCGGTGGTCTCGCTAAGGGCCTCCATCACTAGACCACCGTGCCAAAGCCAAACCGGAGTCAACATTGGGACATTTCAGCACCGCACCGACCAAACTGAGACACAAACACCTCTTCCACCGATCACACACCGATCACACACCGATCACACACCGATCACACCGATCCCACCGATCACACACCGATCACACACCGATCACACACCGATCACACACCGATCACACACCGATCACACACCGATCACACCGATCCCACCGATCACACACCGATCACACACCGATCCCACACCTCTTCCACCGATCCCACCGATCCCACCGATCACACACTGATCACACACCGATCACACACCGATCACACACCGATCACACACCGATCACACACCGATCACACACCGATCACACCGATCCCACCGATCACACACCGATCACACACCGATCACACACCGATCACACACCGATCACACACCGATCACACACCGATCACACACCGATCACACCGATCCCACCGATCACACACCGATCACACACCGATCCCACACCTCTTCCACCGATCCCACCGATCCCACCGATCACACACCGATCACACACTGATCACACACCGATTACACACCGATCACATTGATCCCACAGACCACACCTCACACACTCTCCCCGGCAGTGCCCCCCCCCTGAACCCCCGGTACCTGCTCCCGCTCCGCCGCGCGCGTGAGAAAGGATATGGCCACTCGGTGATCTTCTTGGCGTACTTCCTCACAAAGTTGTCCTCGCTGAAGAGGAAGAGTGAGCGGTTGACGGTGAGGCAGCTCTGGCGCACCGGGATCGGGTTGTACAGCGCCATGGTCCGCGCTCTCTGGGCCATCGACTGTTTGTACACGCGCTGCACTCCCGGGGGTCCACCCTGCCTGCTGCCGCCGCGGTTGGGCCCCCCCTGTCCGCCGGCGCCTCCAGCACCTCCGGCACCGCCGCCTCCACCGCCGCCGCTGTACCTGTTGGGCATCTCGTCTCCGAAACGCGCCATTCTGCAAACACCGAGAGGTCAGCCGGGCCTTCCGAGTGACCGCTCCACATGCCACCCGCCCCGGCGGTCCACCCCCCGCGTCTCCGTGCGTCCTCAGCGCCCGCAACACCGCTCCATCTGCGGGGAACGATATCGGGCTAAAGGGGAAGGAGGGGGGAGGGTGCCTCTTTTTTCTTGTCTTTTTTTTTTTTTTAACGTCTTTTGGCGGCTCGTGGTTGCGCCGCCGCTGCGCTTCTGGCGTGGAACGGAAACGCCAAGGAACCGGAGCGTGACAATCTGTCCGATGTGTGTCTTTTCAAATGGAAAATGTCCGCGGCGGTCAGATGTGGAGCGGCGTCTCCACTGCGTCTCTTCGCTCCTCCACAGCCGCAGTTCACCCCTCCCTCGGCCCCGCGCGCTCCGCTTCTCAGCCGGATAAAAATAGTAGCAACAAAAAAAAAAGAAAGGGAAAAAAAAAAACAGAAAAAGAAAAAAAGACGAGAAGATATGACTTAAATCTTTAATAATTCATCTTTTCCGCTCGCGTCTTCGCGCCGTGTATCCGCAGTGTGTGCCGAGGACGCGCGTCAGCCGCTCGCGCTCCGCTCGCGCGCTGCTGCTCCTTTCCGCTGCTCGCGCGGCGCCGGGACGATGGGGGCTTCCCCAAAAATCGCGCGCGGTGACATTTGTTGATATTTCGTGATGGACGGTGCGGCATCCCCCCCCTCCTCTCCACGCGCGCTCCTCTCCGCGCGCCTTCCTCCTCTTCGTCTCCACCGCCTCTTCCTCCTCTTCGTCTTTCCGCGCACTGCTTTTGGGCGTTGATCGCGCGCACTTTGAGACGGGGAAAATACACCAGTTTTTTAATCCCACCGGAGCGCGGACTCCCCTCCCCCCGCGCGCGACGGGAACGCCACGGGGACGAGAACGATGCGGGACGTGCGGGCGTCAGGTGAAGATGGCCCCGTCAACGAGAATCATCTGTAATCCAGGCTCCGGAGCGGAAGATTCCAGAAGGTGGCGCGGGTTTGTGGTGCTCCGCCGCCGGGTACAAATCGTGCAGTCGCGTTCCCGCCCCGCAGCATCGCCCCCCGCGGCCTCAGTGTTTGTCCCGGTGCCCGCGGTGTGCGCTCTGCAGGCGCCGTGCCGTGTCGCGTCGCGCGGGATGTGGAGGCGCGGAGAGTAGCGCGGTGTGACGCGGGAGGAAAGAACCGAGCGCGGCCAAGCCTTGCAGTGCACACGACTCACGCGCGGGACACACGGACGCACGGGCCCCCTCCCCTCACGCGCGCACGCACTCTTCCTGTCCACGAGCCCCGCAGACCCTCAACACGGAGAGACAATTATGCAACGCGACTCAAAACATGAAGTCACATGGTTTAGTCCTGGTTTAGTCTTGGTTTAGACCTGGTTTGGTCCTGGTTTAGTCTTGGTTTAGACCTGGTTTGGTCCTGGTTTAGTCTTGGTTTAGTCCTGGTTTAGTCTTGGTTTAGTCCTGGTTTAGTCCTGGTTTAGTCCTGGTTTAGTCTTGGTTTAGTCCTGGTTTGGTCCTGGTTTAGTTCTGGTTTAGTCCTGGTTTCGTCTTGGTTTCGTCTTGGTTTAGTCTTAGTTTAGTCCTGGTTTAGTCCTGGTTTAGTGGCTCACAGCGTCTCCCGGGCTGGACTGTCACTTCATGTCACTTAGACCTGGACTTCAAACAGTGTCTAAACTAAGCAAAAGTAGAAGAACATGAAGTCTCCCCCTCTCTCCCCCTCTCTCCTCTCTCTCCCTCTCTCCCCCTCTCTCCTCTCTCTCCCTCTCTCCCCCTCTCTCCACCTCTCCCCCCCTCTCCCCCTCTCTCCCCCTCTCTCCCCCCCTCTCCCCCTCTCTCCTCCTCTCTCCCCCCTCTCTCTCCCTCCTCCTCTCCTCCTCTCTCCCCTCTCTCCTCCTCTCTCCCCCCTCTCTCTCCCCCTCTCTCCTCTCTCCCCCCTCTCTCTCCCTCTCTCCTCCTCTCTCCCCCTCTCTCCCCCCTCTCTCTCCCCCTCTCCCCCCCCTCTCTCCCCTCTCTCCTCCTCTCTCCCCCCTCTCTCCTCCTCTCTCCCCCCTCTCTCCTCCTCTCTCCCCCCTCTCTCTCCCTCTCTCTCTCCCCCTCTCTCCTCCTCTCTCTCCCCCCTCTCTCCTCCTCTCTCCTCCTCTCTCCCCCCTCTCTCTCCCTCTCTCCCCCTCTCTCCTCCTCTCTCCCCCCTCTCTCTCCCTCTCTCCCCCTCTCTCCTCCTCTCTCTCCCCCCTCTCTCTTCCTCTCTCCTCCTCTCTCTCCTCCTCTCTCCCCCCTCTCTCTCCCTCTCTCCCCCTCTCTCCTCCTCTCTCTCCCCCTCTCTCCTCCTCTCTCCTCCTCTCTCTCCTCCTCTCTCCCCCTCTCTCTCTCTCTCTCCCTCTCTCCCCCTCTCTCCTCCTCTCTCTCCCCCCTCTCTCTTCCTCTCTCCCCCCTCTCTCCTCCTCTCTCTCCTCCTCTCTCCCCCCTCTCTCTCCTCCTCTCTCTCCTCCTCTCTCTCTCTCTCTCCCTCTCTCCCCCTCTCCCCCCCTCTCTCCTCCTCTCTCCCCCCTCTCTCCCCCCTCTCTCCCCCTCTCTCCCCCTCTCTCCCCCTCTCTCCTCCTCTCTCCTCCTCTCTCCCCCCTCTCTCTCCCTCTCTCCTCCTCTCTCCCCCCTCTCTCTCCCTCTCTCCTCCTCTCTCCCCCCTCTCTCCTCCTCTCTCCCCCCTCTCTCCTCCTCTCTCCTCCTCTCTCCCCCCTCTCTCTCCCTCTCTCCTCCTCTCTCCCCCCTCTCTCCTCCTCTCTCCATCTGTCTTCTTGGCTCACATTCTGAGCTCCTTTGATGCGTTTGAGAGAGATGTTCGTTGGGGCTGAAACGCCGATCTGTCACGTCTCCAGATCCAAACTCAAAATGGAGGAGGAAACGCCCCGAACAGACACGGGCCAAACATGTGACCGCATTTAGATATAACTCATTAAAACCATCATGTGACCGCATTTAGATATAACTCATTAAAACCATCATGTGACCGCATTTAGATATAACTCATTAAAACCATCATGTGACCGCATTTAGATATAACTCATTAAAACCATCATGTGACCGCATTTATATATAACTCATTAAAACCATCATGTGACCGCATTTAGATATAACTCATTAAAACCATCATGTGACCGCATTTAGATATAACTCATTAAAACCATCATGTGACCGCATTTATATATAACTCATTAAAACCATCATGTGACCGCATTTAGATATAACTCATTAAAACCATCATGTGACCGCATTTAGATATAACTCATTAAAACCATCATGTGACCGCATTTATATATAACTCATTAAAACCATCATGTGACCGCATTTAGATATAACATTAAAACCATCATGTGACCGCAGTTTAAATATAACTCATTAAAACCATCATGTGACCGCATTTAGATATAACATTAAAACCATCATGTGACCGCAGTTTAAATATAACTCATTAAAACCATCATGTGACCGGATTTAAATATAACTCATTAAAACCATCATGTGTCCGCAGTTTAAATATAACTCATTAAAACCATCATGTGACCGCAGTTTAAATATAACTCATTAAAACCATCATGTGACCGCAGTTTAAATATAACGCATTAAAACCATCATGTGACCGCATTTAGATATAACTCATTAAAACATCATGTGACCGCATTTAGATATAACTCATTAAAACCATCATGTGACCACATTTAAATATAACTCATTAAAACCATCATGTGACCGCAGTTTAAATATAACTCATTAAAATCATCATGGAACCGCATTTAAATATAACTCATTAAAATCATCATGTGATCGCATTTAAATATAACTCATTAAAACCATCATGTGACCGCAGTTTAAATATAACTCATTAAAACCATCATGTGACCGCAGTTTAAATATAACGCATTAAAACCATCATGTGACCGCATTTAGATATAACTCATTAAAACATCATGTGACCGCATTTAGATATAACTCATTAAAACCATCATGTGACCACATTTAAATATAACTCATTAAAACCATCATGTGACCGCAGTTTAAATATAACTCATTAAAATCATCATGGAACCGCATTTAAATATAACTCATTAAAATCATCATGTGATCGCATTTAAATATAACTCATTAAAACCATCATGTGACTGCAGTTTAAATATAACTCATTAAAACCATCATGTGACCGCATTTAAATATAACTCATTAAAACCATCATGTGACCGCAGTTTAAATATAACTCATTAAAACCATCATGTGACCGCAGTTTAAATATAACTCATTAAAACATCATGTGACCGCATTTAGATATAACTCATTAAAACCATCATGTGACCGCAGTTTAAATATAACTCATTAAAACCATCATGTGACTACATTTAAATATAACTCATTAAAACCATCATGTGACTGCAGTTTAAATATAACTCATTAAAACCATCATGTGACTACATTTAAATATAACTCATTAAAACCATCATGTGACTGCAGTTTAAATATAACTCATTAAAACCATCATGTGACCGCAGTTTAAATATAACTCATTAAAACCATCATGTGACCATATTTTGTAATATAATGCATTTAGTCTTGGTTTAGTCTCGTTTCCTGATTCTGTAGGAGCTGTCCGTGGTGCTGAACCTGCACTGTAAGTTTAGCTGTTAGTTTAGTCCAGGTTTAGTCATCGTCCTGTATCTTGATTCTGTAGGAGCTGTCCGTGGTGTTAAACTTTCACAATGATGGTTCAGTTCTGGTTCAGTGGCGGTTTATTTTGTATTTATTACTCTGGGTTTTGTCTTGTTCCCTGATGTAGATTCTGTTGGAGCTGTTCACAGTTCTTAACCTTCAGTGGGAGGTGTTTAGTCCTGGTTTAGTCCCAGTTTCGACCTGGTTCAGTTTGTTTTCCAGTCCTGTTTCTGGGACTTTTTGTCCCATTTTTCAATTCATCAGGAGCTGTCCGTAGTGCTGAACCCACACAGCGGACTTCATTCCTTGTTTTGCTTCTTCACCCAGGAGGAGATTTAATATTTCAAGCGCTTGTTTGCGCTCAGATTTATTCAAATGTTAGATTTGGGCCATTTATAATGCTTTACATTAATGGGAATGTTTCAGCATTTTCAATATGTTGTGATTGACGCAATTCAGGATGAGCAATAAATGGTTGTCAATCTTCAATAAATATAAACCTGATTTGCCCGCGGTGCTTCCAAAGTGAGAGAAGTTTACTCCTGTTTTATTCCCATTTTTTTAATTTTTTAGTTTTAGCTTCTTCCCTCAGTAGACCTGTCCGGGAGGTTCCACAGGGTTCAGTCTTGTTTTAGTCCTGATTAGTTTAGTCCCGTTTCCTGATTCTGTGGGCGCTGTCCAAGGTGCTGAACCATCTGGAGCCATTTAGGAGACCGGACCTCGTCTGTGCTTCAGGAAGAGACCGTTATCTCTGGCCATCTGCTCCTCGCTCTCCTCTCAATATCTTAGTCTTGAGTGAATCCGACTGAAATCAAGTGCAGAGTTTTAACAAAATATGCTTCACTGATTATGAAGTATAGTAGGAGAATTGGAGTAAATCCTGATCTTCTGGTTGGAGAGTAAATGCTTAAGCCACCGCGCCGCTCTCAGGCCACACGTTTAAACCTGTCGTCCGCACCACAAATCAAACGGTGCTTTTATTGCCCTGGTCGATGACGCTCGGATCGGCTTCTGCTGCTGCTTCACAGGTAAAAGTACATTTTATGACACGACCAGAGGGAAATCTATCCTCAGAGCAGAGGCCGACAACAGAAGCTCCACTGTCCCCTGAGAGCTGAGCAGGGTTTGGTCTGGAGCAGCAGCCGGACAGGGGCCTTGGACAGGGGCCCTGGACAGGGGCCATCCGTGCATGTTTGTATTGGTTTAATCACAGAGATCAGTCTGATATTAAACATTTAGACTATATTGGGCCCTGTTTTTGTTTTTTCCACAGCCCAGTCTGTGATCGTAACGATCGTCCTTAACGAGTTCAAAAGACTCAGGAGTAAATATAGAAACTGAAAAGAGCGCGATTAAACTGAAAATATGACGTTTACACAACAAATGACTTTATATCACTATTACTTTGTCTAAAGTGAAAAGTTACTTTGTGAACTTTAAACACAAACATAAATACAACATAAATGTCATGCAGTGTTGTGTCTGAACGCGTTCATTGAACGAAAGTTCATGAACGCGTTCATAATTTTGGTGAACGTGAACTGAACGCACTGTTTTACTGCTGAAGAACGATAATATGAACGCGTTCTTTCTGGTGTCTGTGAACGGCACCTTCGCTCTTTTTAATTTCATTCAATAAAGTGTCAGATTTCTAGAGACTTCCAGGTGAAAAACACCGTGAAGTTGCACAAAAAGAGCCTCTGGCAAGAGTGAGAGCTCCAGTTGTAGAGGCGATAGCGCAGACAGATTTTGCGTGTCGCACTGCACTGCACATGTGCATCAAAACAAAAAGCAGCGACAGCAACAGAGCAACAGGAGTCGCCCTACGACCAGTTACAAGGAGTCGCCCTACGACCAGTTACAAAGAGTCGCCCTACGAGCAGTTACAAGGAGTCGCCCTACGACCAGTTACAAAGAGTCGCCCTACGAGCAGTTACAAAGAGTCGCCCTACGATCAGTTACAAAGAGTCGCCCTACGAGCAGTTACAAGGAGTCGCCCTACGAGCAGTTACAAGGAGTCGCCCTACGACCAGTTACAAGGAGTCGCCCTACGACCAGTTACAAAGAGTCGCCCTACGAGCAGTTACAAAGAGTCGCCCTACGATCAGTTACAAAGAGTCGCCCTACGAGCAGTTACAAGGAGTCGCCCTACGAGCAGTTACAAGGAGTCGCCCTACGAGCAGTTACAAGGAGTCGCCCTACGACCAGTTACAAAGAGTCGCCCTACGAGCAGTTACAAAGAGTCGCCCTACGATCAGTTACAAAGAGTCGCCCTACGAGCAGTTACAAGGAGTCGCCCTACGAGCAGTTACAAGGAGTCGCCCTACGACCAGTTACAAGGAGTCGCCCTACGATCAGTTACAAGGAGTCGCCCTACGACCAGTTACAAGGAGTCGCCCTACGACCAGTTACAAAGAGTCGCCCTACGAGCAGTTACAAAGAGTCGCCCTACGATCAGTTACAAAGAGTCGCCCTACGATCAGTTACAAAGAGTCGCCCTACGATCAGTTACAAGGAGTCGCCCTACGACCAGTTACAAAGAGTCGCCCTACGAGCAGTTACAAAGAGTCGCCCTACGAGCAGTTACAAGGAGTCGCCCTACGAGCAGTTACAAGGAGTCACCCTACGACCAGTTACAAGGAGTCGCCCTACGACCAGTTACAAGGAGTCG
>NW_027316056.1:40093680-40116180 GCF_026437365.1 Eucyclogobius newberryi
GAGCTAGCAGCTAAACTATAGCTTAACAGGTCACACACATTCATGTGTTTTACTTGAGGAACAAAAGCATGTTGAGTGTTGTTGACGGGGTCAGTCGGGGTCAAGGGTCAAAGCAGCTGTTTCATCTGATACAAAGTTTCATCTTTAGACACATTTCACTCTTTAATGTTCAGATCCTTTGGCATCAAAAGTCAGATAAAACCTTCAAACAGACAAAACACCAGTGCCAATAATTAAATAACAGAGTTACAAAAACTAGCATAAAAGTCTAGAATCACTATAAAGCCTCAACTTATTTTACACAACAAATCAAAATAATACATCATATTAGCAGCATTAAACACAGACCATATTTAACAACTGTAGAAAACAAATACAAAATACTATTACAAAATATAAACTCCAATTTATGAATGCAGGACCCCGCCCCTTTAACACGATGACCCCGCCCCTTTAACACGATGACCCCGCCCCTTTAACACGATGACGCCCCTTTAACACGATGACCCCGCCCCTTTAACACGATGACCCCGCCCCTTTAACACGCTGACCCCGCCCCTTTAACACGATGACGCCCCTTTAACACGATGACCCCGCCCCTTTAACACGATGACCCCGCCCCTTTAACACGATGACCCCGCCCCTTTAACACGATGACTCCGCCCCTTTAACACGATGACCCCACCCCTTTAACACGCTGACTCCGCCCCTTTAACACGATGACCCCGCCCCTTTAACACGCTGACCCCGCCCCTTTAACACGATGACCCCACCCCTTTAACACGCTGACCCCGCCCCTTTAACACGCGGCCCCGCCCCTTTAAAATGCTGACCCCGCCCCTTTAACACGCGGCCACGCCCTTTGACACGCTGACCCCGCCCCTTTAACACGCTGACCCCGCCCCTTTAACACGCGGCCCCGCCCCTTTAACACGCTGACCCCGCCCCTTTAACACACTGACCTCGCCCCTTTAACACGCGGCCCCGCCCCTTTAACACGATGACCCCGCCCCTTTAACACACTGACCCCGCCCCTTTAACAAGCAGCACATTAAAGGTCCCATAACATGCTAAATCGACTTTTCAGAGCTTTTAACCTTCTTACATTGCTATTTGTGCTTCATTTATGTCCAGAGTGTTTTTTTTAGATTGATTCCCGCAGTGTTTAGCTTTAGTATAGACTATCTCCTTTCCTCCAATCTCCAAACTGACGGGCGGTGGCTGCAAGACCGCGTCATAACCACAGGCACGCGTCATCATCGTATCAATGATACACTTACGAAACGTGAAGAAAAGCATCTTATGGCACCTTTAAGCATCACAACATCACACCACAGCTTAAAACTGTTCAGATAAAGCCAGCGATCTAGACACACGGTTCTGCAGCTCGACACGTACGAGGCGCTCCCGTCTCACACGTACGAGGCGCTCCCGTCTCACACGTACGAGGCGCTCCCGTCTCACACGTACGAGGCGCTCCCGTCTCACACGTACGAGGCGCTCACACGTACGAGGCGCTCCCGTCTCACACGTACGAGGCGCTCCTGTCTCACACGTACGAGGCGCTCCCGTCTCACACGTACGAGGCGCTCCCCTCTCACACGTACGAGGCGCTCCCGTCTCACACGTACGAGGCGCTCCTGTCTCTCACACGTACGAGGCGCTCCCGTCTCACACGTACGAGGCGCTCCCGTCTCACACGTACGAGGCGCTCCTGTCTCTCACACGTACGAGGCGCTTCTGTCTCACACGTACGAGGCGCTCCCGTCTCACACGTACGAGGCGCTCCCGTCTCACACGTACGAGGCGCTCCCGTCTCACACGTACGAGGCGCTCCTGTCTCTCACACGTACGAGGCGCTCCTGTCTCTCACACGTGCAAGGCGCTCCTGTCTCTCACACGTACGAGGCGCTCCTGTCTCACACGTACGAGGCGCTCCTGTCTCACACGTACGAGGCGCTCCCGTCTCACACGTACCAGGCGCTCCCATCTCACACGTACGAGGCGCTCCCGTCTCACACGTACGAGGCGCTCCCGTCTCACACGTACGAGGCGCTCCTGTCTCTCACACGTACGAGGCGCTCCTGTCTCTCACACGTGCAAGGCGCTCCTGTCTCTCACACGTACGAGGCGCTCCTGTCTCACACGTACGAGGCGCTCCTGTCTCACACGTACGAGGCGCTCCCGTCTCACACGTACGAGGCGCTCCTGTCTCACACGTACAAGGCACTCCTGTCTCACACGTACGAGGCGCTCCTGTCTCTCACGTACGAGGCGCTCCCGTCTCACACGTACGAGGCGCTCCTGTCTCACACGTACAAGGCACTCCTGTCTCTCACACGTACAAGGCGCTCCTGTGTCACACGTACGAGGCGCTCCTGTCTCACACGTACGAGGCGCTCCTGTCTCACACGTACAAGGCGCTCCCGTCTCACACGTACGAGGCGCTCCTGTCTCTCACACATACGAGGCGCTCCCGTCTCACACGTACGAGGCACTCCCGTCTCACACGTACGAGGCGCTCCTGTCTCTCACACGTACAAGGTGCTCCCGTCTCACACGTACGAGGCGCTCCTGTCTCTCACGTACGAGGCGCTCCTGTCTCACACGTACGAGGCGCTCCCGTCTCACACGTACGAGGCGCTCCTGTCTCTCACACGTACGAGGCGCTCCTGTCTCACATGTACGTGGCGCTCCCGTCTCACACGTAAGAAGCGCTCCCGTCTCACACGTACGAGGCGCTCCCGTCTCACACGTACGAGGCGCTCCCGTCTCACACGTACGAGGCGCTCCCGTCTCACACGTACGAGGCGCTCCCGTCTCACACGTACGAGGCGCTCCTGTCTCTCACACGTACGAGGCGCTCCTGTCTCACACGTACGAGGCGCTCCTGTCTCTCACACATACAAGGCGCTCCCGTCTCACACGTACGAGGCGCTCCCGTCTCACACGTACTCCAGACCCCGCCCTCAGAAAGACTCCACCCTCCAGACCCCGCCCTCAGAAAGACTCCACCCTCCAGACCCCGCCCTCAGAAAGACTCCAACCTCCAGACCCCGCCCTCAGAAAGACTCCACCCTCCAGACCCCGCCCTCAGAAAGACTCCACCCTCCAGACCCCGCCCTCAGAAAGACTCCACTCTCCAGACCCCGCCCTCAGAAAGACTCCACCCTCCAGACCCCGCCCTCAGAAAGACTCCACCCTCCAGACCCCGCCCTCAGAAAGACTCCACCCTCCAGACCCCGCCCTCAGAAAGACTCCACTCTCCAGACCCCGCCCTCAGAAAGACTCTACCCTCCAGACCCCGCCCTCAGAAAGACTGCACCCTCCAGACCCCGCCCTCAGAAAGACTCCACCTTCCAGACCCCGCCCTCAGAAAGACTCCACCCTCCAGACCCCGCCCTCAGAAAGACTCCACCCTCCAGACCCCGCCCTCAGAAAGACTCCACCCTCCAGACCCCGCCCTCAGAAAGACTCCACCCTCCAGACCCCGCCCTCAGAAAGACTCCACCCTCCATCCCACACTCTCCCGCTCGGGGCGACCAAAGGGTTAAAGCAGAAGGAGACTGCATTATATTAAATCATAGTCGGCTGAAACGCTTCTGTCGCTCCTTTGACACTGTTACGAGGCGCAGGAATCCATACTGAGCTTATGGTGTCACGCTCAAACGAAACACGCTTCTTCATCGACGTTCCAGCCAAACTCAGCGGAATCCGCCTGAGTCCGTTACAATCCGGGCAAACGAGGCCCGGATTTGCCTTCATTTAGGTCGGAAAGCGGAGAGAAAGTGAAGGAGAAGAGAACGACAGCCGGAGATGTAGCGCGCTGATGTAGCGTCCGAGCTAATTAGCAGATTGCTCCCGTTTTTGGCTGCGCGGCTCGAGCGGTATTAATTGATTGGTTGTTTAATGGAAGAAGAGAGAGAGAGAATGTGTCTGTGTGTGTGTGTTTCTGTGTGTGTGTGTGTGTGTTTGTGTGTGTGTTTGTGTGTGTGTGTGTTTGTGTGTGTGTGTGTGTGTGTGTTTGTGAGTGTGTGTGTGTGTCTGTGTGTGTGTGCAAGTGTGTGTGTGTCTGTGTGTGTGTCTGTGTGTGCGAGTGTGTGTGAGTGTGTGTGTGTGTGTGTGTGTGGTGTGTGTGTGTGTGTGTGTCTGTGTGTGTGTTTGTGTGTGTGTGCATGTGTGTCTGTGTGTGTGTGTGTTTGTGTGTGTGTGTGTGTGAGTGTGTGAGTGTGTGTGTGTGTGTGTGAGTGTGTGTGCAAGTGTGTGTGTGTCTGTGTGTGCGAGTGTGTGTGGTGTGTGTGTGCGTGTGTGTGTGTGTGTGTGTGTGTTTGTGTGTGTGTGCATGTGTGTGTGTGTGTGTGTGTGTGTGTGTTTGTGTGTGTGTGCATGTGTGTGTGTGTGTGCGTGTGTGTGTGTGTGTGTGTGTGCTGGGATCAGCTAATGGCACTGTGTGGAGTAAGCAATACCAGAGTAAGAGAATCAGCAGTATCACAAAGACGAAGAAACAGGGCAGAAATGAGAGGAAGAGGGAGCGAAAGAAAGAGAGAGAGAGAGAGAGAAAAGAGAAAGCATGAGAGGAGACAGGAGAGAGAAAGAGAAGAAGAGAGGAAAGACTTATAAAGAAAGAGGGTGAGAGAGAGAGAGAAGAGAATGAGAGAGGGCGAGCAGAAAAGAGAGAAAGAAAGAGAGGTAGAAGGAGGAGAGAGCATGAGTGAGAGAAAAGGGCGAGCAAGAGAAAAGAGCGAGCAAGACTAACAGCGAGCGAACAGCGGGCTAACAATGAGTAAACAGTGGGCTAACAATGAGTTAACAGTGGGCTAACAATGAGTAAACAGTGGGCTAACAATGAGTAAACAGTGGGCTAACAACGAGTAAACAGTGGGCTAACAACGAGTAAACAGTGGGCTAACAATGAGTAAACAGTGGGCTAACAACGAGCGAACAGTGGGCTAACAACGAGCGAACAGTGAGCGAACAGCGAGCGAACAGTGGGCTAACACCGAGCGAACAGTGGGCTAACAACGAGCGAACAGTGAGCGAACAGCGAGCGAACAGTGAGCGAACAGCGAGCGAACAGCGGGCTAACAACGAGCAAACAGCGGGCTAACAACGAGCGAACAGCGAGCTAACAACGAGCCAACAGCGGGCTAACAACGAGGGAACAGTGGGCTAACAACGAGCGAACAGTGAGCGAACAGCGAGCGAACAGTGGGCTAACACCGAGCGAACAGTGGGCTAACAGCGAGCGAACAGTGAGCGAACAGCGAGCGAACAGTGAGCGAACAGCGAGCGAACAGCGGGCTAACAACGAGCGAACAGCGGGCTAACAACGAGCGAACAGCGGGCTAACAACGAGCGAACAGCGGGCTAACAACGAGCAAACAGCGGGCTAACAACGAGCGAACGGCGAGCGAACAGCGGGCTAACAACGAGCGAACAGCGAGCGAACAGCGAGCGAACAGTGAGCGAACAGCGAGCGAACAGCGGGCTAACAACGAGCAAACAGCGGGCTAACAACGAGCGTACAGCGGGCTAACAACGAGCCAACAGCGGGCTAACAACGAGCGAACAGTGAGCGAACAGCGAGCGAACAGCGGGCTAACAACGAGTAAACAGCGGGCTAACAACAAGCGAACAGTGAGCGAACAGCGAGTGAACAGCGGGCTAACAACGAGTGAACAGCGGGCTAACAACGAGCGAACAGCGGGCTAACAACGAGCAAACAGCGGGCTAACAACGAGCGAACAGTGAGCGAACAGCGGGCTAACAACGAGCGAACAGCGGGCTAACAACGAGCGAACAGTGGGCTAACAACGAGCAAACAGTGAGCTAACAGCGAGCGAACAGCAGGCTAACAACGAGTAAACAGCGGGCGAACAACGAGTAAACAGCGGGCTAACAACAAGTAAACAGCGGGTGAACAATGAGCGAACAGCGGGCTAACAACGAGTAAACAGCGGGTGAACAACGAGCGAACAGCAGGCTAACAACGAGCGAACAGCAGGCTAACAACTAGTAAACAGCAGGATAACGACGAGCGAACAGCGGGCTAACAACGAGCGAACAGCAGGCTAACAACTATTAAACAGCGGGCGAACAACAAGCAAACAGTGAGCAAACAGGGGGCTAACAACGACCAAACAGCAGGCTAACAACAACCAAACAGCGGGCTAACAAGACCAAACAGCGGGCTAACAACAAGTAAACAGCTGGCTAACAACGAGTAAATAGCGGGTGAACAACGAGCGAACAGCGGGCTAACAACGAGCGAACAGCGAGCGAACAACGAGCGAACAGCAGGCTAACAACGACCAAACAGCTGGCTAACAGGGGGCTAACAACGACCAAACAGCGGGCTAATAACGAGCGAACAGTGGGCGAACAACGAGCGAACAGCAGGCTAACAACTAGTAAACAGCGGGCAAACAACGAGCAAACAGTGAGCGAACAGCGGGCTAACAACGAGTAAACAGCGGGCTAACAACGACCAAACAGCGAGCGACTAACGAGCGAACAGCAGGCGAACAACGACCAAACAGCGGGCTAACAGGGGGCTAACAGGGGGCTAACAGCGGGCTAACAACGAGCGAACAGCGGGCTAACAACGAGCGAACAGGGGGCGAACAGCAGGCTAACAACGAGTAAACAGCGGGTGAACAACGAGCGAACAGCGGGTGAACAACGAGCGAACAGCGGGCTAACAATGAGCGAACAGCAGGCTAACAACTAGTAAACAGCAGGATAACGACGAGCGAACAGCGGGCTAACAACGAGCGAACAGCAGGCTAACAACTAGTAAACAGCGGGCGAACAACGAGCAAACAGTGAGCGAACAGGGGGCTAACAACGACCAAACAGCGGGCTAACAACGACCAAACAGCGGGCTAACAACGAGTAAACAGCGGGCTAACAACGAGTAAACAGCGGATGAACAACAAGTGAACAGCGGGCTAACAACGAGCGAACAGCGAGCGAACAACGAGCGAACAGCAGGCTAACAACGACCAAACAGCGGGCTAACAGGGGGCTAACAACGACCAAACAGCGAGCGAACAAAGAGCGAACAGCAGGCTAACAACTAGTAAACAGCGGGCGAACAACGAGCAAACAGTGAGCGAACAGCGGGCTAACAACGAGCAAACAGCGGGCTAACAATGACCAAACAGCGAGCGAATAACGAGCGAACAGCAGGCGAACATCGACCAAACAGCGGGCTAACAGGGGGGGAACAACGACCGAACAGCGGGCTAATAACAAGCGAACAGCGGGCGAACAACGAGCGAACAGCAGGCTAACAACGACCAAACAGCGGGCGAACAAAGAGCGAACAGCAGGCTAACAACTAGTAAACAGCGGGCGAACAACGAGCAAACAGTGAGCGAACAGCGGGCTAACAACGAGTAAACAGCGGGCTAACAACGAGTAAACAGCGGGCTAACAACGAGTAAACACCGGGCTAACAATGACCAAACAGCGAGCGAATAACGAGCGAACAGCAGGCGAACAACGACCAAACAGCGGGCTAACAGGGGGGGAACAACGACCGAACAGCGGGCTAATAACAAGCGAACAGCGGGCGAACAACGAGCGAACAGCAGGCTAACAACGACCAAACAGCGGGCTAACAGGGGGCTAACAACGACCAAACAGCGGGCTAATAACAAGCGAACAGCGGGCGAACAACGAGCGAACAGCAGGCTAACAACGAGCGAATAGCGGGCGAACAGCAGGCTAACAACGACCAAACAGCGGGCTAACACCGAGTGAACAGCAAGCGAACAGCAGGCTAACACAGCGGGCTAACAGAGGACTAACAGAGAGCTAACAGAGGGCTAACAGCGGATGAACAGTGGCCTAACAGCATGCTAACAATGGACTAACAGAATGCTAACAGAATACTAACAGAGGGCTAAAAGAGAGCTAATAGCGGGTGGACAGTGAGCTAACAGCGGGCTAACCACGAGCTAGCCGGGCGCTGTTATGATAATTGACAATAACAGTGGGTTCTGCAGAGTGAGGATCAGTGCGACAGAGTTTTAAAGGAGTTTTGTCGTCTTAAAAAACAAATCCAGTTAATTTAGTTTGGTCCAAACACTTTCTGAACATTATTATTATTCACTGGTGTTTTAATCGTGCTCTTGGTTTGTGGAGTCACTGCTGTGAAGAGAAGGAGGTTTCGGACCCTCCACTTAATGTTTAAATCTTTAAAAGAGCCAAATGTAGGTCTTTGAGAACCCGAAACGGTCCGAGCCGTGGCCCGTTGCCGTGGCCCGTTGCCGTGGCGTCAGGTGAAGAATGGCTGTGCACGAGCTTCTGTCCCAGATTCTCCTCCGCTCGGGAACGTGGCGGTGCTTTAATTGGACTGATAGATTCATTTAATTACAGGCGGAATCATGAGTAATTATGGGAGCAAACTGGGACAAGGTGAAGCCGCTGCAGGCACGGAACCGGCTCCTGAGGCCGCTGCAGGCACGGAACCGGCTCCTGAAGCCGCTGCAGGCACGGAACCGGCTCTCCTGAGGCCGCTGCAGGCACGGAACCGGCTCCTGAGGCCGTTGCAGGCACGGAACCGGCTCCTGAGGCCGCTGCAGGCACGGAACCGGCTCCTGAAGCCGCTGCAGGCACGGAACCGGCTCCTGAGGCCGCTGCAGGCACGAAACCGGCTCCTGAAGCCGCTGCAGGCACAGAACCGGCTCCTGAGGCCGCTGCAGGCACGGAACCGGCTCCTGAAGCCGCTGCAGGCACGGAACCGGCTCCTGAGGCCGCTGCAGGCACGGAACCGGCTCCTGAAGCCGCTGCAGGCACGGAACCGGCTCCTGAGGCCGCTGCAGGCACGGAACCGGCTCCTGAGGCCGCTGCAGGCACGGAACCGGCTCCTGAGGCCGCTGCAGGCACGGAACCGGCTCCTGAGGCCGCTGCAGGCACGGAACCGGCTCCTGAGGCCGCTGCAGGCACGGAACCGGCTCCTGAGGCCGCTGCAGGCACGGAACCGGCTCCTGAGGCCGCTGCAGGCACGGAACCGGCTCCTGAGGCCGCTGCAGGCACGGAACCGGCTCCTGAGGCCGCTGCAGGCACGGAACCGGCTCCTGAGGCCGCTGCAGGCACGGAACTGGCTCCTGAAGCCGGTTCCGGTTAAACTACCTCTGCGTTCACCTCTTGAAATGAAAAATAAAGTGTCCGATTCAGCCCAAAACTCTGCTAAACGTTAGTCCGTTTTTGAGATACCGCTTTTAGGTTGAAATAATTATGCGCATGTGATAGTTTCTTAAAGGAGCTTGAGCGAAGAACAAGTTACGCCTCACTCGAGTTCAAATTCATGGCTTTACGAAATAAGAATTCCTTCCTGATTTGAAGGATTTGACATGGAAACAGTCCTTGTTGTAGCAAAAGCACAATTCAGATATGATATCTTCTGAAAAGTCCTTAAACTCTAAAGGAAGGACTCCTTTACCTGAAACCCTTGGATTGGGACATGCTTGAGGAGGGCGCGGCCCCTCCGCAGAGCTGAGTGGGCCGTCTGAGCCGCTCTCAGTGCTTTTGATTATTAAGAATAATTCACTTCCTGCGGCGGCTGCAGCTCGAGCCTGAGCTGTTCAAGGGAAATCTGCTCATGTTATAAATGTGCTGTTTTTTACCTCCTCAAAAATTTGAAAAACAGAGTTCAGTTTAAACTCTACACGCTCCACAGTCAATGTATACATCTATACATCTATATATCTATACATCTATATATCTATATATCTATACATCTATATATCTATACATCTATACATCTATATATCTATACATCTATTATATCTATATATCTATACATCTATATCTATCTATATATAGATAGATATAGATATAGATATCTTATTCTCATGTATCTAATGCAGTCTGAGGCCCCCCCGTGTACAGGAGCCCGGGTGGGACAGACGGTGCAGGTGGCTCCACCTTGGCCCAGTTGCATCGTGGGAAATCCAGAAATAACCGAACGCGGCCAAGAAAAGCACGGACGACCCGGGATAAAAATACCATTCTCACTGTTCACTCTTAAACCGGGCCAAACTGGGACCAGAACCGGGTCAAACTGGGACTGATTCAGAGTAATTCAGAGAGTGATTCAGAGAGTGATTCAGAGTAATTCAGAGAGTGATTCAGAGAGTGATTCAGAGAGTGATTCAGAGAGTGATTCAGAGTGATTCAGTGAGTGATTCAGTGAGTGATTCAGAGAGTGATTCAGAGTGATTCAGTGAGTGATTCAGAGAGTGATTCAGAGTGATTCAGTGAGTGATTCAGTGAGTGATTCAGAGTGATTCAGAGAGTGATTCAGAGAGTGATTCAGAGAGTGATTCAGAGAGTGATTCAGAGAGTGATTCAGAGTGATTCAGTGAGTGATTCAGAGGGTGATTCAGAGTGATTCAGAGTAATTCAGAGAGTGATTCAGAGAGTGATTCAGAGAGTGATTCAGAGAGTGATTCAGAGTGATTCAGTGAGTGATTCAGAGAGTGATTCAGAGAGTGATTCAGAGAGTGATTCAGAGAGTGATTCAGAGAGTGATTCAGAGTGATTCAGAGAGTGATTCAGAGAGTGATTCAGTGAGTGATTCAGAGTGATTCAGAGAGTGATTAAGAGAGTGATTCAGAGCGTGATTCAGGGAGTGATTCAGAGCGTGATTCAGAGAGTGATTCAGAGTGATTCAGAGAGTGATTCAGAGAGTGATTCAGAGAGTGATTCAGAGAGTGATTCAGAGAGTAATTCAGAGAGTGATTAAGAGAGTGATTCAGAGTGATTCAGAGTGTGATTCAGAGTGATTCAGAGTGATTCAGAGCGTGATTAAGAGAGTGATTCAGAGTGATTCAGTGAGTGATTAAGAGCATGATTCAGAGTGATTCAGAGAGTGATTCAGAGTGATTCAGAGTGATTCAGAGTGTGATTCAGAAAGTGATTCAGAGTGATTCAGAGCGTGATTGAGAGTGATTCAGAGAGTGATTCAGAGAGTGATTCAGAGCGTGATTGAGAGTGATTCAGAGAGTGATTCAGAGTGATTCAGAGAGTGATTCAGAGAGTGATTCAGAGTGATTCAGAGTGATTCAGAGAGTGATTCAGAGAGTGATTCAGATTGATTCAGAGAGTGATTCAGAGAGTGATTCAGAGTGTGATTCAGAGAGTGATTCAGAGTGATTCAGAGTGTGATTCAGATTTATTCAGAGTGTAATTCAGAGTGTAATTCAGAGCGTGATTCAGAGTGTGATTCAGAGTGATTCAGAGTGTAATTCAGAGTGTAATTCAGAGTGTGATTCAGAGAGTGATTCAGAGCGTGATTCAGAGAGTGATTCAGAGCGTGATTCAGAGAGTGATTCAGAGATTTATTCAGAACGTTTCACCTTCAGTTACGGGAAAAGTTCATTCACAAAAAGCTGAGTTTAGGGCGTGTCCTTCTGAGGCAGCGCTGGCAGTTGGCCAATCAGAGCCAGGGACCGGAAAGGACCGGAAAAAAGATGTGATTGTAATAAACGACAAACGCGCGGAACGTTCGATTGTTTAGAACGTCTCACGTCTCGATATTGATCCAAAAAGAAAAGGTTTAAATAAAAGAATCAGTCCTGATCCAATCCAGATCCAGTCCTGATCCAATCCAGATCCAGTCCTGATCCAGTCCTGATCCAGTCCTGATCCAGTCCTAATCCAGTCCTAATCCAGTCCTAATCCAGTCCTGATCAAGTCCAGTTTAGGTCCTGGTCTCGTTCTGAATCCTGATCCAGTCCAGATCAAGTCCTGATCCAGTCCTGGACGTAGTCAGGGCCTTGATCCAGCTCTTAGTCCTGGTCTTACGCACTCTCCCTGATTACTCCTGCTCATGGTTCACTTGTGCTGGTCCTGTTCTTAGTCTCAGGCCTGGTCCTGGTCTTGGTCCTGGTCTTGGTCCTGGTCCTGGTCCTGGTCTTGGTCTTGGTCTTGGTCTTGGTCTTGGTCTTGGTCTTGGTCTTGGTCTTGGTCTTGGTCCCGCTCGTATCGGTCCAAAGCGCTGGCTCAGTTTGGAAACGCCGAGGCTTTTAGCTGATTAGACTCAGGGCTGACACCACAAAACAATTCTGCAGAGACCAGACCAGGACCAGGACCAGGACCAGGACCAGGACCAGGACCGGGACCGGGACCGGGACCGGGAACGGGACCGGGACTGAGACCAGGACCAGGACCAGGACCAGGACCAGGACCAGACCAGGACCAGGACCAGACCAGGACCAGGACCAGGACCAGGACCAGGACCGGGACCGGGACCGGGACCGGGACCGGGACCGGGACCGGGAACGGGAACGGGACCGGGACTGAGACCAGGACCAGGACCAGGACCAGGACCAGGACCAGGACCAGGACCAGACCAGGACCAGGACCAGACCAGGACCGGGACCGGGACCGGGACCGGGACCGGGACCGGGAACGGGACCGGGACCGGGACTGAGACCAGGACCAGGACCAGGACCAGGACCAGGACCAGGACCAGGACCAGACCAGGACCAGGACCAGGACCAGACCAGGACCAGGACCAGGACCAGGACCGGGACCGGGACCGGGAACGGGACCGGGACCGGGACTGAGACCAGGACCAGGACCAGGACCAGACCAGGACCAGGACCAGGACCAGACCAGGACCAGGACCAGGACCAGGACCGTTTTAAACCTGTGGACTTGGTTTGGTTCTGTTCTAGTCCTTGGTCCTGGACCCGGTCCAGGACCGGGTCCAGGACCAAGCGGGTCCAGGACCCGCTTGAGCCGGACTCGGCCGGATCTCAGTAAATTCTCGTTGTCGCGTGGACAAAGTGCTGACGGAGCGTTCATGAGGAAAAATATGAAAAGTGTCGGAGAGAAACGCAGCCAAAAGAGACAAGAGCCAAAAGCGGGTGCAGCGAGAGGCGATACCGGGACAGACATTCAGAGCGGGTGCAGCGAGAGGCGATACCGGGACAGACATTCAGAGCGGGTGCAGCGAGAGGCGATACCGGGACAGACATTCAGAGCGGGTGCAGCGAGAGGCGATACCGGGACAGACATTCAGAGCGGGTGCAGCGAGAGGCGATACCGGGACAGACATTCAGAGCGGGTGCAGCGAGAGGCGATACCGGGACAGACATTCAGAGCGGGTGCAGCGAGAGGCGATACCGGGACAGACATTCAGAGCGGGTGCAGCGAGAGGCGATACCGGGACAGACATTCAGAGCGGGTGCAGCGAGAGGCGATACCGGGACAGACATTCAGAGCGGGTGCAGCGAGAGGCGATACCGGGACAGACATTCAGAGCGGGTGCAGCGAGAGGCGATACCGGGACAGACATTCAGAGCGGGTGAAGCGAGAGGCGATACCGGGACAGACATTCAGAGCGGGTGCAGCGAGAGGCGATACCGCGGGACAGACATTCAGTCTCTCTTACACTTCTCTGTTACTGTGCGAGAGAGAGAGAGAGGGAGAGAGAGAGGGAGCGAGAGAGAGAGAGAGAGAGGGGAGAGAGAGAGAGAGCGAGAGAGAGAGAGAGAGAGGGGAGAGAGAGAGAGAGAGAGAGAGGGAGCGAGAGAGAGAGAGAGAGAGGGGAGAGAGAGAGAGAGAGAGAGAAAGGGAGAGAGAGGGAAAGAGAGAGAGGGAGACTACAGTCTGCCTCGAATAAAGACTGAGACCGGAACATTCAGAATTATTCAGGCTCGAGGAGAGTTACGACTTTAACATGAGTCCAACTTTAGAACCGTTTTCATAAAGTGTCCCGGTCCCTGGTCCTGGTCCTGGTCCTGGTCCTGGTCCCGGTCCCTGGTCCTGGTCCTGGTCCTGGTCCCTGTCCTGTCCTGGTCCTGGTCCCGGTCCCTGGTCCCGGTCCCTGGTCCTGTCCCTGTGGACGCTGCAGATCGAAGTCCCTCAGACGCTGCATCATCAGCTTTAATCACAGATTTTGCTTCAGCTGCAAAAACATTTAGACTTTAATGACAAAAGTTTCACTGTTTTTAATGTGTTTCTCAAACTGTGGTTCAGCTCCAACTTAGACCTGATGAAGTCCTGGTTTAGATCTAACTTAGACCTGATGAAGTCCTGGTTTAGATCTAACTTAGACCTGATGAAGTCCTGGTTTAGATCTAACTTAGACCTGATGAAGTCCAGGTTTAGATCTAACTTAGACCTGATGAAGTCCAGGTTTAGATCTAACTTAGACCTGATGAAGTCCTGGTTTAGATCTAACTTAGACCTGATGAAGTCCTGGTTTAGATCTAACTTAGACCTGATGAAGTCCTGGTTTAGATCTAACTTAGACCTGATGAAGTCCTGGTTTAGATCTAACTTAGACCTGATGAAGTCCAGGTTTAGATCTAACTTAGACCTGATGAAGTCCTGGTTTAGATCTAACTTAGACCTGATGAAGTCCTGGTTTAGATCTAACTTAGACCTGATGAAGTCCTGGTTTAGATCTAACTTAGACCTGATGAAGTCCAGGTTTAGATCTAACTTAGACCTGATGAAGTCCAGGTTTAGATCTAACTTAGACCTGATGAAGTCCTGGTTTAGATCTAACTTAGACCTGATGAAGTCCTGGTTTAGATCTAACTTAGACCTGATGAAGTCCTGGTTTAGATCTAACTTAGACCTGATGAAGTCCTGGTTTAGATCTAACTTAGACCTGATGAAGTCCTGGTTTAGATCTAACTTAGACCTGATGAAGTCCTGGTTTAGATCTAACTTAGACCTGATGAAGTCCAGGTTTAGATCTAACTTAGACCTGATGAAGTCCGTTACAGGTCAGATCTGTGGAGAGGCCACGTTACAGGTCAGATCTGTGGAGAGGCCACGTTACAGGTCAGATCTGTGGAGAGGCCACGTTACAGGTCAGATCTGTGGAGAGGCGACAGTGAGAATACTGTGGAACATTAGAGGTCATGCGGTTGCTAGGTAACGGTCATGTCAGTTATTGATGCCAGGTAAATCATAAACCTGGGAATATTTTTAGTTTATTATTATTATTCTTTCTTTAAAATAAAGAATAAACAGAAAAGAAAACAAGAGCTAAAATGTCAATTAAAACAAACATGAACTAAACATCTAAACAAACACGATCATTGGAATAAAATAAAGCTGCATTTTCAAAATAAGACTCAAGTCAAACGTCAGATTTATTTCACTGAGACTAAAGTGACTCGTGACAAGACTTTATTTTATCATGTTCCAGTTCAACAAAAGTCTCTGAAATACAACAAACAACTCTAAAATCAGCCTTTGTTTGTTTGTTTGTTTGTTTGTGTGTGTGTGTTCCACGGACGGTTCAGCACCGCCTCCGTGTGGACAGCGTGAGTAATACAAGCCACAAGGCATGTGCTTGTGAACACTGCTCCCTCCTGGACACTCACAGTCACTACACTCACACACTAGAGGGAGCAGCAGCTTCCCTCACACTAGAGGGAGCAGCAGCTTCACTCACACTAGAGGGAGCAGCAGCTTCACTCACACTAGAGGGAGCAGCAGCTTCACTCACACTAGAGGGAGCAGCAGCTTCACTCACACTAGAGGGAGCAGCAGCTTCACTCACACTAGAGGGAGCAGCAGCTTCACTCACACACTAGAGGGAGCAGCAGCTTCACTCACACTAGAGGGAGCAGCAGCTTCAGGGAGCAGCACATTCACTCGCACTAGAGGGAGCAGCACCTTCACTCACACTAGAGGGAGCAGCAGCTTCACTCACACACTAGAGGGAGCAGCAGCTTCACTCACACTAGAGGGAGCAGCAGCTTCACTCACACACTAGAGGGAGCAGCAGCTTCACTCACACTAGAGGGAGCAGCAGCTTCACTCACACTAGAGGGAGCAGCAGCTTCCCTCACAATAGAGGGAGCAGCAGCTTCACTCACACTAGAGGGAGCAGCAGCTTCACTCACACTAGAGGGAGCAGCAGCTTCACTCACACTAGAGGGAGCAGCAGCTTCCCTCACACTAGAGGGAGCAGCAGCTTCACTCACACTAGAGGGAGCAGCAGCTTCACTCACACACTAGAGGGAGCAGCAGCTTCACTCACACTAGAGGGAGCAGCAGCTTCACTCACACACTAGAGGGAGCAACAGCTTCACTCACACTAGAGGGAGCAGCAGCTTCACTCACACTAGAGGGAGCAGCAGCTTCCCTCACACTAGAGGGAGCAGCAGCTTCACTCACACTAGAGGGAGCAACAGCTTCACTCACACTAGAGTGAGCAGCAGCTTCACTCACACTAGAGGGAGCAGCAGCTTCACTCACACTAGAGGGAGCAGCAGCTTCACTCACACTAGAGGGAGCAGCAGCTTCACTCACACACTAGAGGGAGCAGCAGCTTCACTCACACTAGAGGGAGCAGCAGCTTCAGGGAGCAGCACCTTCACTCACACTAGAGGGAGCAGCAGCTTCACTCACACTAGAGGGAGCAGCAGCTTCACTCACACTAGAGGGAGCAGCAGCTTCCCTCACACTAGAGGGAGCAGCAGCTTCACTCACACTAGAGGGAGCAGCAGCTTCCCTCACACTAGAGGGAGCAGCAGCTTCCCTCACACTAGAGGGAGCAGCAGCTTCACTCACACTAGAGGGAGCAGCAGCTTCACTCACACTAGAGGGAGCAGCAGCTTCACTCACACTAGAGGGAGCAGCAGCTTCACTCACACACTAGAGGGAGCAGCAGCTTCACTCACACACTAGAGGGAGCAGCAGCTTCACTCACACTAGAGGGAGCAGCAGCTTCAGGGAGCAGCACATTCACTCGCACTAGAGGGAGCAGCACCTTCACTCACACTAGAGGGAGCAGCAGCTTCACTCACACACTACAGGGAGCAGCAGCTTCACTCACACTAGAGGGAGCAGCAGCTTCACTCACACTAGAGGGAGCAGCAGCTTCAGGGAGCAGCACCTTCACTCACACTAGAGGGAGCAGCAGCTTCACTCACACTAGAGGGAGCAGCAGCTTCACTCACACTAGAGGGAGCAGCAGCTTCACTCACACTAGAGGGAGCAGCAGCTTCCCTCACACTAGAGGGAGCAGCAGCTTCCCTCACACTAGAGGGAGCAGCAGCTTCACTCACACTAGAGGGAGCAGCAGCTTCACTCACACTAGAGGGAGCAGCAGCTTCACTCACACTAGAGGGAGCAGCAGCTTCACTCACACACTAGAGGGAGCAGCAGCTTCACTCACACACTAGAGGGAGCAGCAGCTTCACTCACACTAGAGGGAGCAGCAGCTTCAGGGAGCAGCACATTCACTCGCACTAGAGGGAGCAGCACCTTCACTCACACTAGAGGGAGCAGCAGCTTCACTCACACACTAGAGGGAGCAGCAGCTTCACTCACACTAGAGGGAGCAGCAGCTTCACTCACACTAGAGGGAGCAGCAGCTTCACTCACACACTAGAGGGAGCAGCAGCTTCACTCACACTAGAGGGAGCAGCAGCTTCACTCACACTAGAGGGAGCAGCAGCTTCCCTCACAATAGAGGGAGCAGCAGCTTCACTCACACTAGAGGGAGCAGCAGCTTCACTGACACACTAGAGGGAGCAGCAGCTTCACTCACACTAGAGGGAGCAGCAGCTTCACTCACACTAGAGGGAGCAGCAGCTTCACTCACACTAGAGGGAGCAGCAGCTTCACTCACACACTAGAGGGAGCAGCAGCTTCACTCACACTAGAGGGAGCAGCAGCTTCACTCACACACTAGAGGGAGCAGCAGCTTCACTCACACACTAGAGGGAGCAGCAGCTTCACTCACACACTAGAGGGAGAGAGAGAGAGAGAGAGAGGTTGATGTTTTTGACGTGTTATAGTTCTAACTTCATTTGTAGTTTTAGAGCGAAACTCTGGAGGCGACAAAGACCATGATTCAGTCTTTGTCTGAGTTCAGCTGGATGAGAGGCCCTCTGGCACCAGCAGGAGGCCCTCTGGCAGCAGGAGGCCCTCTGGCAGCAGGAGGCCCTCTGGCACCAGCAGGAGGCCCTCTGGCAGCAGGAGGCCCTCTGGCACCAGCAGGAGGCCCTCTGGCACCAGCAGGAGGCCGGTCCACACACTGATCTGTTGGATGCAGTGAATCCACTGGTCCAGATTCACCTGCGACAGTGAAACATAGATCTGACTCGTCTGCAGAGTCGTGGAGTTGTGATAGGTCAGTAAATACAGTCGTAATGTGTCCTAACGGCAGCATGGACAGAAGGGGAGTGGTCACCAGGCATGAACAGAAGGGGAGTGGTCACCAGGTATGGACAGAAGGGGAGTGGTCACCAGGCATGAGCAGAAGGGGAGTGGTCACCAGGTATGGACAGAAGGGGAGTGGTCACCAGGCATGAGCAGAAGGGGAGTGGTCACCAGGTATGGACAGAAGGGGAGTGGTCACCAGGTATGGACAGAAGGGGAGTGGTCACCAGGTATGGACAGAAGGGGAGTGGTCACCAGGCATGAACAGAAGGGGAGTGGTCACCAGGTATGGACAGAAGGGGAGTGGTCACCAGGCATGAGCAGAAGGGGAGTGGTCACCAGGTATGGACAGAAGGGGAGTGGTCACCAGGTATGGACAGAAGGGGAGTGGTCACCAGGTATGGACAGAAGGGGAGTGGTCACCAGGTATGGACAGAAGGGGAGTGGTCACCAGGCATGAGCAGAAGGGGAGTGGTCACCAGGTATGGACAGAAGGGGAGTGGTCACCAGGTATGGACAGAAGGGGAGTGGTCACCAGGTATGGACAGAAGGGGAGTGGTCACCAGGTATGGACAGAAGGGGAGTGGTCACCAGGTATGGATGAGGGCGTCCACTGCACGTGTCCTTCACTAACGAGCTGTGAGGATTAAAATGGACGTTCTGACGAGGCTCCGTGTGGTATTTATCGATGTAGAACCTCTTTTTTCAGGGGGAGGAGCCTATTGCACATGTTTCAGGAGACAAGAACATGAAACCCTCTGGTGATCGGTGCTTCTTCTCCACTGTTGACGAGCGCTTGTGTTACTGCCGTTTTAAACCGTCACACTTTATAATCACATCTTTGTCATGTGGGATGGGTTTTGTTTTCTGGACGTCCAGTCCCGGGACGCGACTGGACGGAAGCGATAGTCTTCTGACCGTTTGTTCGGGTTTATTTTATTCCTGGACATTTTTAGCTTGGGATGTTGATAAAGTCACGTTTAATTCTACAAATGGCTAAAGATCCGTCGTTGGACTTCATGGCAACACGGCCTCAGGGTTTCATGGTGTGAACGTCTCGAGCTACGTGAGCGGATGTGGAGTAAATGAAGCTGTCGCGTTGGTTGATGGAGCGCCGCCGCCGCAGAGCTTCCTCTGACATGTTTTAAAGGCCATCGCGGCGTTCAGAGGCGGCGTCAGCGCCTCCTGTGGCTCCGAGCGGAACTAACGACCCGGCCGGGATTTATGTCCAAGTCGATCCCGCTTCAGTCCGAAGGAGAAACGTAATCAACGACTCTCACGGTGCCACTACTGCTACTTTTACTACGACTGCAGTATCTTACAGAGCGAGTTCTTCTGATTCAGACTTTAAACTGAACGTTCACAAGTGTCATGTTATGAATAATAAAGACTTATAGTTTAGTCATAAAGTTCTGGTTTAGTCCTGGTTTAGTCCTGGTTTAGTCCTGGTTTAGTCCTGGTTTAGTTCTGGTTTAGTCCTGGTTTAGTCCTGGTTTAGACCTGGTTTAGTCCTGGTTTAGTTCTGGTTTAGTCCTGGTTTAGTTCTGGTTTAGTCCTGGTTTAGTCCTGGTTTAGTCCTGGTTTAGACCTGGTTTAGACCTGGTTTAGTCCTGGTTTAGACCTGGTTTAGTCCTGGTTTAGTTCTGGTTTTTGGAGGGGTTAATAAACCCCTCCTTGAACCGACACCTTAAGGTGGTGGAGGGGTTGAGCCCCGGTGTTATGTAGTCGGGGGCTTTAGGCCCCTGGTCGGGTCTCCCAAGGCAAACAGGTCCTAAGTGACGGGTCAGACAAAGAGAGGGTCAGAAGCTCCTTATGAACAGACACAACAAGGCCAGTTACGTTGCCCGGATTGGAGTTAACGGGGCCCTATCCTGGAGCCAGGCCTGGGGTGGGTGACGCCAAGTCTCTGGTGGCCGGGTATTTCTCCCCGGGCCGTCCTCCCGTGGGCCCACCACCCGCAGGAGGATCCATAAGGGGCGGGTGCAGAGTGATCTGAGCGGCAGGGGCCTCGGCGACCAGATCTCCAGACACAGAGACTAACTCTGGGGACATGAACGTCCCCTCGCTGGGGGGAGGAGCCTGAGCTTGTGCAGCAGGTTGAGCGATACCGACTAGATATAGTTGGCCTCAGCTCCAGCACAGTTTGGGCTCTGGAACCATCTCCTCTAAAGGGGCTGGACGCTCCACTTCTCTGGTGCTGCCCGCGGGGAGAGGGGGTGGGCTGGTGTGGGCGGGCTGGTGTGGGCCTATAGCCCCTCAGCTCAGCCGCCACGTGTTGGAGTTCACCCCGGTGGACGAGACGGTCGCGTCCCTTCACCTTCAGGTGGGGGACATGTCTCTCACTGTTGTATCGGCCTAGGGGCCGAACAGCAGGGCAGAGTACCCGGCCTTCTTGGAGTCCTTGGGAGGGGAACTGGACAGTGCGCCGACCGGGGGGACTTCAACGCCCACGTGGGCAATGACAGTGACACCTGGAGAGGGGAGGAGCCCCGATCTGAACCTGAGCGGTCAGTTATGGGACTTCTGTCCCCTGGATTGTCCATAACGAACACCATGTTCAAGCACAAGGTCCATCAGGTCATATGACACCAGGACACAGGCCGGCCGCACGTCTTGGACACTCGGGTGAAGAGAGGGGCGGAGCTGTAGAGCACCACCTGGTGGTGAGATGGATCCGCTGGCGCAGGAGGAAGCCGGACAGACTTGGCCCAAGTGCCTTGTGACAAAAAAAATCGAGCAGTCGAAACCAAGAAACCAATTAAGAACGCCCCTTTCTCTTTACAATGCCACGAGGGGAAATGAAATATTGAATAATGTCCAGTGTGTTTCCTGAAGTCAGCACCAAACAGAACATAATCCAATGTGACAGACACAAACCCATGACACACGCGACTTTGTTCAAATGTGAAGCATCATGTAAACCCATTGAACACATTTACAAGAGTTCAACCAAGAGGAAGTCTTTGCTCGTTGAAACAGTTTGGGATATTTTGTCCTTTTGCCTACGAGCACAACTTCTGAATCTACTACTACTATTACTACTACTACTACTACTACTCCTACTACTAAGATAAGATAAGATAAGATAATCCTTTATTGTCCCACATGGGGAAATTTCATTGGTGCAACGCAGGTAGATACAGAGGTAGATACAGAAGAACAGATCACTTATAGGAAGTCTGAAAAACACTCTCAGTAGAAGATCTCCTATAAATAAATAGAAACTCCCATAGACAAATAAATACATAAATACCATTGCATGTGATCCCGACAGTAATTGCACATGAATATGTGTCACGACAGCACATAGAATGCACATGAACTTGTACTACTACAGCATCTTAAGCACCGTGACACAGCTTGAAACACAGAACAGTTTCTGCAGTTTCCCGGAACAGACTTTTCATGTTGAGTTTGAAATGAATAAAGTGCATTTGTGTTTGGTCTGTGAGTGATCAGAGCTCCGAGTCATAATCCTGTTTATAATCCTGTTTTATGGTTATGAGAGGATCCTGGAAACCTGCTCCGGCCAGACACAACACGGACTTTGGATCAACAAGAGCCGAGAGTTCCTCTGCTGCTAAACGTTTCAAGCCACGTTACTTCCAGTTTGAGTTGAATCCTCAGAGTCAGAGACAGTTTGAGTCAAACGGACGAGCTCAAAGTAGCGGATTTAAGCTGAAAGATTTTGAATTGCGAAAAAATGCATGATTTGTTGAAGTCAAAAATTACCCCGTCAGCCCTTGCGAGCCCCCTCCAGCCCTCATCAGCCCCTTCCTGCCCCTTCCTGCCCCCTCCAGCCCCTGTCAGCACTCGCCAGCCGCTGCCAGCCCCTGCCAGCCCCCGTCATCCCCCGCCAGCCCCCACCAGCCCCCGCCAACCCCTGTCCGTCCCCCACCAGCCCCTGCCAGCCCCTGCCAACCCCTGTCCGTCCCAGCCAGTTAAACACCAGCAGTTTGTTCTTGTGTAATGTTTTCTGGACTGTGGAGAATTGTTTTGGCTGCAGTTCCAATGGACGACCACTGGGGGCGACTCACCACAGCTTTAATGTTGAATAGATAATGGGCCATGCTCTCTACGGGACACAGTGCCCTCTCCAGGCGAGAGGTGAAACTGCGTTGGGTTTGTTGGGCAGAACTCAAACGTGAACATGAACTGGACCGATGAGGTCATGAAGCACTCTCAGGATGCGTTCACACTTGTGGTCCTGATTTGGGACCAGTTTGAGGCCTTTTGTAGATTTGGATTGGTCCCATTTTAGTTCTGGTTCATTTCTGATCCAGCCCAAGTTTAGTTCCAGGTTTTATTTCCAGTTTAGTCCCAAGTTTGATGTGGTGAAGTGTGAAT
>NW_027316056.1:40121180-40128680 GCF_026437365.1 Eucyclogobius newberryi
CTCAGAGGACGAGAGGAGCCCACCAGCTCAGAGGACGAGAGGAAACACACGTCCTGAATGCTCTCTCAGCTGTGGAGACCCGGCTTGGGCTCTTAACAGAGTGAAGAGAAAAAAAAGCAGGACAAAAGGGAAACAGAACAGAGCAGGGTGTTTCTGTCCCTTATGTCTCAGGACTGTTTATTTTCAAGCAGGAAACACTTTAAGACACAAACTGGTTCATCCTAAGGACAAGAGAGCCACATAGTGAGACTAAAGAGCCACATAGTGAGACTAAAGAGCCACATAGTGAGACTAAAGAGCCACATAGTGAGACTAAAGAGCCACATAGTGAGACTAAAGAGCCACATAGTGAAACTAAAGAGAGCCACATAGTGAGACTAAAGAGCCACATAGTGAAACTAAAGAGAGCCACATAGTGAGACTAAAGAGAGCCACATAGTGAGACTAAAGAGCCACTGCACCAGAGGCTCTCTCACACGTGAGACACTGGAGTTCAGGACCACAGAGCGTCGTGCAGCTTCATCTTAAAGACACAAACACTCGATCAAAGACAGAGAGAAGAAGATTCTGAGCAGAACAAAAGATGATTTGAGAATCTTTGTTTGAAACGGTGGTGTCATTAGAGCTCCTCCCGTACACCTCAGGCCCGCCTCCCGTACACCTCAGGCCCGCCTCCCGTACATCTCAGGCCCGCCTCCCGTACACCTCAGGCCCGCCCCCCGTACACCTCAGGCCCGCCTCCCGTACATCTCAGGCCCGCCTCCCGTACACCTCAGGCCCGCCTCCCGTACATCTCAGGCCCGCCTCCCGTACACCTCAGGCCCGCCTCCCGTACATCTCAGGCCCGCCTCCCGTACACCTCAGGCCCGCCTCCCGTACACCTCAGGCCCGCCTCCCGTACACCTCAGGCCCGCCTCCCGTACACCTCAGGCCCGCCTCCCGTACATCTCAGGCCCGCCTCCCGTACACCTCAGGCCCGCCTCCCGTACACCTCAGGGCCTCCTCCCGTACACCTCAGGGCCTCCTCCCGTACACCTCAGGGCCTCCTCCCGTACACCTCAGGCCCGCCTCCCGTACACCTCAGGCCCTCCTCCCGTACACCTCAGGCCCGCCTCCCGTACACCTCATAACTTTCAAGACACTTTCAAAGGTTTAGATTTGAACAATTCTTCTTTTCCATGCGTCTATGTCATGCATGTGTTTCTTTGATGTGTTGGTTCATGTCCTCGTGCTGAGCTGCTTTTGGGTTCAGGGTCATCACGAGTCAAAATAAATGAACCTAACCTAAAACAGGAGGTTTGTGGTTCAGGCGACGCAGGAGGAAAAAGCTGCTTCCTGTTGAAACGTGTGAAGGAGAAAGAGAGGACGAGAGAGCGGGCGAGCGAGCGAGGAGGCTGGGCCAAAGAGATAAAAAGCACATGAATTAAACTCGCCCTGACGTTGATGACGTGGACTTGGACGGTTCTTCATCGTGTGACGCGAGCGGCGACAGAGGCGTTTACGGGCGGTGCTAAAGTGCAGTTTGAGCTGAAGCTGAGGCTGCATCACAGTCCACGGACTCTGACAGTGATTTAGAATGAAGGGAGCAGAGAGAGGGAGGGAGAGAGGGAGGGAGGGGGGGCAACTAGTGCTGTCCTCAGGAGTTTAGAGGGAGAAGAGGGTGAGGGGGGAGAGAGAGAGAGAGGGAGAGATGAAGGGAGCAGAGAGAGGGAAAGAGAGAGGGAGAGAGAGACAGATAAAGGGGGACACGTTAATAGGACTAAACCAGTCTCTACTTTGAAGACTCCACATTATGGTTAGGACTATGATCAGGACTAAGACAAGTTTAGACTGAAGAGAGAGAAAGGGGGAGGGAGAAAGGAGGGTTTGAGAGGGAAAGGAACAGTGGGAGGAAGAGAGAAGAGCAAAAGAGAGAAGGGCAGAGAGAGAGAGGAGAGAGAGAGAGAGACTTCTGTGACAAGGACACGATGGAGGAGAGAGAAGAGGCCTGAGCTTCATCGTGTCATAAAAGTGACTCCAGAGTTTCCACATGTTTCTCATTTACACGAGGCATAATTTAAATATTTAGGATGTATTTATTCACCTGCTTCTGCTTGTGTTGGTACATATGCATACTTACGCCGGACGTGACGTTACGCCGGACGTGTCGTTACGCCGGACGTGACGTTACGACGGACGTGACGTTACGCCGGACGTGACGTTACGACGGACGTGTCGTTACGACGAAAGTGTCGTTACGACGAAAGTGTCGTTAGGACGGACGTGACGTTACGACGGACGTGTCGTTACGACGGAAGCGTCGTTACGCCGGACGTGACGTTACGACGGACGTATCGTTATGACGAAAGTGTCGTTACGACGGACATGTAGTTACGACGGAAGCGTCGTTACGCCGGACGTGACGTTACGCCGGACGTGACGTTACGACGGACGTGACGTTACGACGGAAGTGTCGTTACGACGAAAGTGTCGTTACGACGGACGTGACGTTACGACGGAAGTGTCGTTACGACGGACGTGTCGTTAAGACGGACGTGACGTTATGACGGACGTGTCGTTACGCCGGACGTGACGTTACGACGGACGTGTCGTTACGACGAAAGTGTCGTTACGACGGACGTGACGTTACGACGGACGTGTCGTTACGACGGAAGCGTCGTTACGCCGGACGTGACGTTACGACGGACGTATCGTTACGACGAAAGTGTCGTTACGACGGACATGTAGTTACGACGGAAGCGTCGTTACGCCGGACGTGACGTTACGCCGGACGTGACGTTACGACGGACGTGACGTTACGACGGAAGTGTCGTTACGACGAAAGTGTCGTTACGACGGACGTGACGTTACGACGAAAGTGTCGTTACGACGGACGTGACGTTGCGACGGAAGTGTCGTTACGACGGAAGCGTCGTTACGCCGGACGTGACGTTCCGACGAAAGTGTCGTTACGACGTACGTACCGTTACGACGGACATGTAGTTACGACGGAAGCGTCGTTACGCCGGACGTGACGTTACGCCGGACATGACGTTACGACAGACGTGTCGTTACGACTGACGTGTCGTTACGACGGAAGTGTCGTTACGACGGACGTGACGTTACGCCGGACGTGACGTTACGAGGGATGTGTCTTTACGACGGACGTGTCGTTACGACGAAAGTGTCGTTACGACGGACGTGATGTTACGACGGAAGTGTCGTTACGACGGACGTGACGTCACGACGGAAGTGTCGTTACGCCGGACGTGACGTTACGACGAAAGTGTCGTTACGACGTACGTACCGTTACGACGGACATGTAGTTACGACGGAAGCGTCGTTACGCCGGACGTGACGTTACGCCGGACGTGACGTTACGACGGACGTGTCGTTACGACGGACGTGACGTTACGACGGACGTGTCGTTACGCCGGACGTGACGTTACGACGGACGTGTCGTTACGACGAAAGTGTCGTTACGATGGACGTGACGTTACGACGGACGTGTCGTTACGACGGAAGCGTCGTTACGCCGGACGTGACGTTACGACGGACGTATCGTTACGACGAAAGTGTCGTTACGACGGACATGTAGTTACGACGGAAGCGTCGTTACGACGGACGTGACGTTACGCCGGACGTGACGTTACGACGGACGTGACGTTACGACGGAAGTGTCGTTACGACGAAAGTGTCGTTACGACGGACGTGACGTTACGACGGAAGTGTCGTTACGACGGACGTGACGTTGCGACGGAAGTGTCGTTACGACGGAAGCGTCGTTACGCCGGACGTGACGTTACGACGAAAGTGTCGTTACGACGTACGTACCGTTACGACGGACATGTAGTTACGACGGAAGCGTCGTTACGCCGGACGTGACGTTACGCCGGACGTGACGTTGCGACGGACGTGTCGTTACGACGGACGTGTCGTTACGACGGAAGTGTCGTTACGCCGGAAGTGTCGTTACGCCGGAAGTGTCGTTACGACGGACGTGACGTTACGACGGAAGTGTCGTTACGACGGACGTGACGTTACGACGGAAGTGTCGTTACGACGGACGTGACGTTACGACGGACGTGACGTTACGCCGGACGTGACGTTACGATGGATGTGTCTTTACGACGGACGTGTCGTTACGACGGATGTGTCGTTACGACGGAAGTGTCGTTACGACGGACGTGACGTTACGACGGAAGTGTCGTTACGACGGACGTGACGTTACGACGGACGTGACGTTACGCCGGACGTGACGTTACGATGGATGTGTCTTTACGACGGACGTGTCGTTACGACGGATGTGTCGTTACGACGGAAGTGTCGTTATGACGGAAGTGTTGTTACGACGGACGTGACGTTACGACGGACGTGTCGTTACGATGGACGTGACGTTACGACGGACGTGACGTTACGACGGACGTGACGTTACGACGGACGTGTCGTTACGACGGAAGTGACGTTACGACGGAAGTGTCAGTGTCAGTGGAACACTTCCTCCTTCAGTGGAACACTTCCTCCTTCAGTGATCACTTCCTCCTTCAGTGGAACACTTCCTCCTTCAGTGGAACACTTCCTCCTTCAGTGGATCACTTCCTCCTTCAGTGGATCACTTCCTCCTTCAGTGGATCACTTCCTCCTTCAGTGGAACACTTTCTCCTTCAGTGGATCACTTCCTCCTTCAGTGGATCACTTCCTCCTTCAGTGGATCACTTCCTCCTTCAGTGGAACACTTCCTCCTTCAGTGGATTACTTCCTCCTTCAGTGGAACACTTCCTCCTTCAGTGGATCACTTCCTCCTTCAGTGGAACACTTCCTCCTTCAGTGGATCACTTCCTCCTTCAGTGGATCACTTCCTCCTTCAGTGGAACACTTCCTCCTTCAGTGAAACACTTCCTCCTTCAGTGGATCACTTCCTCCTTCAGTGGATCACTTCCTCCTTCAGTGGAACACTTCCTCCTTCAGTGGAACACTTCCTCCTTCAGTGGATCACTTCCTCCTTCAGTGGAACACTTCCTCCTTCAGTGGATCACTTCCTCCTTCAGTGGATCACTTCCTCCTTCAGTGAAACACTTCCTCCTTCAGTGGATCACTTCCTCCTTCAGTGGAACACTTCCTCCTTCAGTGGAACACTTCCTCCTTCAGTGAAACACTTCCTCTGTGAGTCCTGGTCACAAACTGATGGAGTCTGTGGCTTTAATGGTGAGCGGTGCAAACAGAAGCAGCTGACTGTGCGTCTGTGAAGCAGGGACAAAAACAGGACTTTACTCCAGCCCCGGGCGGAGCTGCTGCTCCTGCTGTACACTGAAGGAGGAGAGGAGGATGAAGGAGGAGAGGAGGATGAAGGAGGAGAGGAGGATGAAAGAGGAGAGGAGGATGAAGGAGGAGAGGAGGATGAAGGAGGAGAGGAGGATGAAAGAGGAGAGGAGGATGAAAGAGGAGAGGAGGATGAAAGAGGAGAGGAGGATGAAGGAGGAGAGGAGGATGAAGGAGGAGAGGAGGATGAAAGAGGAGAGGAGGATGAAGGAGGAGAGGAGGATGAAGGAGGAGAGGAGGATGAAAGAGGAGAGGAGGATGAAAGAGGAGAGGAGGATGAAGGACGAGAGGAGGATGAAGGAGGAGAGGAGGATGAAAGAGGAGAGGAGGATGAAGGAGGAGAGGAGGATGAAGGAGGAGAGGAGGGCGGGAGAGAGGGAGAGAGAGGGAGAGAAAGAGGAAGAGAGAGAGTGAGAGAGTGAGGGAGAGAGAGAGGGAGAGAGAGGGGGAGAGAAGAGAGAGAGGGAGAGAGAGAGTGAAGAGTGAGGGAGAGGGAGAGGAGAGGGAGAGAGGGAGAACATTTAGGATGAATCAGCAAAAATATTTAATAACCAACACACACCATGTTTATTTGGTTTTCTTGGCTTTTTGAGGACCAAACCAGGACCAAACCAGGACCAAACCAGGACCAAACCAGGACTAAACCAGGACTAAACCAGGACTAAACCAGGACTAAACCAGGACTGAACCAGGACTAAACCAGGACTAAACCAGGACCGAACCAGGACTAAACCAAGACCAAACCAGGACCAAACCAGGACTAAACCAGGACTAAACCAGGACCAAACCAGGACTAAACCAGGACTAAACCAGGACCAAACCAGGACCAAACCAGGACTAAACCAGTCACTACTTTGATGACTTCATAGACTGGACTAGGTTAGGGTTAGGACTATGATCAGGACTAGGACTTGGTCTGGGTAGAATTTAGTGAGTTTAGAGTTTAGTGAGTTTAGAGTTTAGTGAGTTTAGAGTTTAGTGAGTTTAGAGTTTAGTGAGTTTAGAGTTTAGTGAGTTTAGAGTTTAGTGAGTTTAGAGTTTAGTGAGTTTAGAGTTTAGTGAGTTTCATGAGCAGGTTTCCTGATGTTTCCTGTTCAGACGGAGCGTGTGGTTAATGAGGCGTGAAAGTGCTTTGTGCTCCAGTCATGAAGAGTCTAAACTGCACCAGGAGCAAAACCAACTGAAGAAGATTTAAGACCCAGACACGCGTGTGCTAAAGGAGACCACAAACAAACATGTAAATAACACACACAGACACGCGTGTGCAGGAGGAGACCACAAACAAACATGTAAATAACACATACAGACACGCGTGTGCTAAAGGAGACCACAAACAAACATGTAAATAACACACACAGACACGCGTGTGCTAAAGGAGACCACAAACAAACATGTAAATAACACACACAGACACGCGTGTGCAGGAGGAGACCACAAACAAACATGTAAATAACACATACAGACACGCGTGTGCTAAAGGAGACCACAAACAAACATGTAAATAACACACACAGACACGCGTGTGCTAAAGGAGACCACAAACAAACATGTAAATAACACACACAGACACGCGTGTGCTAAAGGAGACCACAAACAAACATGTAAATAACACACACAGACACGCGTGTGCAGGAGGAGACCACAAACAAACATGTAAATAACGCACACAGACACACGTGTGCTAAAGGAGACCACAAACAAACATGTAAATAACACACACAGACACGCGTGTGCTAAAGGAGACCACAAACAAACATGTAAATAACACACACAGACACGCGTGTGCTAAAGGAGACCACAAACAAACATGTAAATAACACACACAGACACACGTGTGCTAAAGGAGACCACAAACAAACATGTAAATAACACACACAGACACGCGTGTGCTAAAGGAGACCACAAACAAACATGTAAATAACACACACAGACACGCGTGTGCTAAAGGAGACCACAAACAAACATGTAAATAACACACACAGACACGCGTGTGCTAAAGGAGACCACAAACAAACATGTAAATAACACACACAGACACGCGTGTGCTAAAGGAGACCACAAACAAACATGTAAATAACACACACAGACACGCGTGTGCTAAAGGAGACCACAAACAAACATGTAAATAACACACACAGACACGCGTGTGCTAAAGGAGACCACAAACAAACATGTAAATAACACACACAGACACGCGTGTGC
>NW_027316056.1:40133680-40178680 GCF_026437365.1 Eucyclogobius newberryi
GTGGTGCCGGGGGTTCCTGTACAGGTCTTATACTGAGAGTCATGTGGTGCCGGGGGTTCCTGTACAGGTCTTATACTGAGAGTAATGTGGTGCCGGGGGTTCCTGTACAGGTCTTATACTGAGAGTCATGTGGTGCCGGGGGTTCCTGTACAGGTCTTATACTGAGAGTAATGTGGTGCCGGGGGTTCCTGTACAGGTCTTATACTGAGAGTCATGTGGTGCCTGAGGTTCCTGTACAGGTCTTATACTGAGAGCCATGTGGTGCCGGGGGTTCCTGTAGAGGTCTTATACTGAGAGTCATGTGGTGCCGGAGGTTCCTGTACAGGTCTTATACTGAGAGTCATGTGGTGCCGGAGGTTCCTGTACAGGTCTTATACTGAGAGTAATGTGGTGCCGGGGGTTCTTGTACAGGTCTTATACTGAGAGTAATGTGATGCCGGGGGTTCCTATACAGGTCTCATATTGAGAGTAATGTGGTGCCGGGGGTTCCTATACAGGTCTCATATTGAGAGTAATGTGGTGCCGGGGGTTCCTGTACAGGTCTTATACTGAGAGTAATGTGGTGCCGGGGGTTCTTGTACAGGTCTTATACTGAGAGTAATGTGATGCCGGGGGTTCCTATACAGGTCTCATATTGAGAGTAATGTGGTGCCGGGGGTTCCTATACAGGTCTCATACTGAGAGTAATGTGATGCCGGGGGTTCCTATACAGGTCTCATATTGAGAGTAATGTGATGCCGGGGGTTCCTATACAGGTCTCATATTGAGAGTAATGTGGTGCCCGGAGGTTCCTGTACACGTCTTATACTGAGAGTCATGTGGTGCCGGGGTTCCTGTACAGGTCTCATACCGAGAGTAATGTGGTGCCGGGGGTTCCTGTACAGGTCTTATACTGAGAGTCATGTGGTGCCGGGGGTTCCTGTACAGGCCTTATACTGAGAGTCATGTGGTGCCGGGGGTTCCTGTACAGGCCTTATACTGAGAGTCATGTGGTGCTGGAGGTTCCTGTACAGGCCTTATACTGAGAGTAATGTGGTGCCGGAGGTTCCTGTACAGGCCTTATACTGAGAGTCATGTGGTGCCGGGGGTTCTTGTACAGGTCTTATACTGAGAGTCATGTGGTGCCGGGGGTTCCTGTACAGGTCTTATACTGAGAGTCATGTGGTGCCGGAGGTTCCTGTACAGGTCTTATACTGAGAGTCATGTGGTGCCGGGGGTTCCTGTACAGGTCTTATACTGAGAGTCATGTGGTGCCGGGGGTTCCTGTACAGGTCTTATACTGAGAGTAATGTGGTGCCGGAGGTTCCTGTACAGGTCTTATACTGAACATACAAACTAAACACAGACGTTTCAATCTTAAACTGGTAAAGTTTTATGACCAAAGGTTTTGTACCAAATAGAACTGAGCTGAGACTCAAGGTCTGGAGGAAAAAAAGGTCTAAAGGTTTTTCACCAGATGTAAAATAGAATCACATGAAAAGCTTTGAGTTATTATAACCAAGACATGAAACAAAGTCGCGACCGTTATAACCTCTGACCGTTATAACCTCTGACCTTTATAACCTCTGACCGTTATAACCTCTGACCGTTATAACCGCTGACCGTTATAACCTCTGACCTTTATAACCTCTGACCGTTATAACCTCTGACCGTTATAACCTTTGACCGTTATACCCCTGACTGAGATGTTTATCAAGGATTATAAAGCAGAACTTTCAAGGGGAATAATATCTAAATTATATCAATGCATTTCTCATCTGGACAAATACTAAATATATGAAACACAAATGTAAACAGAAGCTCATGTTGTTTTGACAGATGAAGAGTGGGAGGAGCTCAGAGGCGGAGCTCAAAGTCACATGTTCTTCTGATGAAATGTCATGTTTCTTCATAACTCCAGGTCAAAGGTCAAAGGTCATTATTCACAGGGAAATGCAACTATTGGAGAAACAGCGCCACCAGGAGGAGAACCACTGTCACGTGTTCTGGGACTGTCCTGTCAATCACAAATATTAATGATGCACAGCAGACTGTTCTTGCCATTTCCATTCCTTTCCAATTTAGAACTATGTATTTGGGCCTCAAAACTCCTGCCATGGACAAAATAAATGGATACTTTTATATTTTAGTTTGTACTTTTAGTATGTACTTTGGAGGCGGGATAAACGGTAGTCACAAAGAAATGGATGACACAAAACCCCCAACGATCAAGGACATAATAACAGATATTAGACAAATAGAAAAAATGACTTTCAAACTCAATTTGGAAAGAATTTTAGATTTAATTTAATATTGTAGTTGATGTATTTTCCCCCCTTTTTTAATATAATTGAAACTGAAAAATAATTAATTGAATTCATGTTTGAAATGTTGTCATGACGGTAGCACCGTGGTTACCACAGTCACTTCACAGCAGGAAGGTCCGTATGTATATATGTATGTATGTATGTATGTAAGTATGTATGTGTGTGTGTGTGTGTGTGTGTGTGTGTGTGTGTGTGTGTATGTATGTATGTATGTATGTATGTAAGTATGTATGTATGTATGTATGTAAGTATGTATGTATGTATGTATGTATGTAAGTATGTATGTATGTATGTAAGTATGTATGTATGTATGTATGTATGTAAGTATGTATGTGTGTGTGTGTGTGTGTGTGTGTGTGTGTGTGTGTGTGTGTATGTATGTATGTATGTAAGTATGTATGTATGTATGTATGTATGTAAGTATGTATGTATATATGTATGTATGTATGTATGTATGTAAGTATGTATGTATATATGTATGTATGTATGTATGTAAGTATGTATGTGTGTGTGTGTGTGTGTGTGTGTGTGTGTGTGTATGTATGTATGTATGTAAGTATGTATGTATGTATGTATGTAAGTATGTATGTATATATGTATGTATGTATGTATGTAAGTATGTATGTATGTATGTATGTATGTATGTAAGTATGTATGTGTGTGTGTGTGTGTGTGTGTGTGTGTATGTATGTATGTAAGTATGTATGTATGTATGTATGTATGTAAGTATGTATGTATATATGTATGTATGTATGTATGTATGTATGTATGTAAGTATGTATGTATGTATGTATGTAAGTATGTATGTAAGTATGTATGTATGTATGTAAGTATGTAAGTATGTAAGTATGTAAGTATGTATGTATGTATGTAAGTATGTATGTATGTATGTATGTATGTATGTATGTAAGTATGTATGTATGTAAGTATGTATGTATGTATATAAGTATGTATGTATGTATGTATGTAAGTATGTATGTAAGTATGTATGTATGTATGTAAGTATGTATGTATGTATGTATGTAAGTATGTATGTATGTATGTATGTATGTAAGTATGTATGTATGTATGTATGTATGTATGTGTATATATATATATACTGTATATATATATATTATATATATTATCTCAGATTCTGAAAGTGTAAATTCAAAGCTGAAATTGTATTTTCACGTTAACAGATGACATCTCTACCATCCAGAAGTCGGAGTTGAATTTAAAAATAAAAATGTATGTGAATAATTTTCTTGGATTCTTAGAATAAAGGCCCTGCTACCACCTCTCTTCATTATCTACATCATTATAGTTATCACTTTTATTAATTTGCCCACGCTTTTATTTTAAATGTACTTTTGATTCAGCACCAGGGGGATTAGTTAACGTTTGATTTAGCAATTCGGGGGCGGAGCTAACAAAAACCCGGAGCTAACAGCTTAGCCCCCGGCTTAGCCTAGCCGGAGGCAAAAGCCGGCAATAAGTGACAATAAAATCATGAAAACTAACGCCAAACCACCATAAAACACACCCCGCACGACCCACACAACCCACAGGTCGAGAAATACAGAACAACACCGAAAAATAAGCCGCAGAGAGGCCAATAATATGGCGCTAGCCTAGCCTAGCTCCCAACTTAGCTCCAGCTAAGGGTCCAACTGACCTGGGTTAGAAGACTATGTATCGTTTTAGCATGTAGCAGGGACTCTTGTGACTACTTACGCCAGGCACTTTCTTTTCATCTGCTTTTGGGTGGAAGCAGAAGAATACCTCCGTAGCTCTGGATAAAGTTTGTTGCTACACGAATCTCCCAAGGAGAGAGTAATTATTTCTTCTTGTAGTCGAATATGTCGGTTTAATCCCTCATTACTCTACTCTTGCAGTCGAAGTTACAGATTTTCTCCATTTTGTCTGATAGCGTTGATGAGTGATGATGATGATTATAGTAACTAACTCTGTGACGTTGACCTTGTGTTTCAGAGATGTCCTCCACGAGTGAAAGGAGCTCTGAGGAGACGTTCTTGTGCTCCATCTGTCTGGAGGTCTTCTCTGAGCCAGTGTCCACTCCATGTGGACACAACTTCTGCAAACGCTGCCTCTGTCAGGCCTGGGCCCCTGAAGGGCCCTGCACATGTCCTCTGTGTAAGAAGAGGTATGACAGAGAACCTGAGCTCAGTGTAAACACTTTGATCTCAGAGATAGTTTCTCAGTTTAAACTAGAGGCTAAAAAGTCAGAGCCGCAAGAGTCCAAACCTGGAGAGGTGTCATGTGACTTCTGCTCTGAGCCCAAGCTGAAGGCCCTGAAGTCCTGCCTGGTCTGTCTGTCCTCGTTCTGTGAGACCCACCTCCAGCCTCATCTCACAGTCTCTGGACTGAAAACACACCAGCTGATGGAGCCTGTGGAGAACCTGGAAGACAGGATGTGTCCCACACACCAGCGCCCCCTGGAGCTCTTCTGTAGAACTGATGAGAAGATCGTGTGCATCACATGCTCTGTTCTAGAGCACAAGAACCATGAGTTAGTGTCTCTGGAGGAGGCGTGTGAGGCGTGTTCTTCTTCTCTGCTGCACACTCAGGCTCAGAGGCAGCAGATGGTGGAGCAGAGGAGGCTGAAGGTCCAGGAGATCCAGCGCTGTGTGGAGCTCATTGACACAGAGTTTGACAGAGAGAGATCTGTGGGGCTGCAGGTCTTCTCTGACCTCATGCAGTCTGTTCAGAGGCGTCTGGACCAGTTCTTAGAGGAGCTGCAGGAGAAGCAGAGCCGGAGCCACAAACGAGCCCAGGAGCTGGTGCAGCAGCTGGAACAGGAGATCTGTGAGCTGGAGAAGAGCATCACTGAGGCAGAGCGGCTCTCACAGGCTCATGACCCTCTCCACTTTCTACAGCGCTGCCCTGCACTCACGCCCCCTGCTGGGCTGAAGGAGTGGAGCAGAGTGAGCTTTGAGCCGGACACGTGTGAGGGCAGCACGGCCCGGGCTCTGACCGAGCTGGACAAAAGTCTCTCTGAGGGGTTTGACCAAGCGTTTAAACAACTGCCTTCAAGATTAGAACTACTGAGAGTGCAGCAGTTTGTGGTGGACGTCACTCTGGATCCAGACACTGCTCAACATCATCTCGTTCTGTCTGAAGATCTCAAACAGGTTCATCACACTTATGTGAGGAGGGAGCTCCCAGATTCTCCTCTGAGGTTTGATACTCGTCCTAATGTTCTGGGAAAGCAGAGTTTCTCCTCAGGCAGGTTTTACTTTGAGGTTCAGGTCAAAGGGAAAACAGAGTGGGATTTAGGAGTGGCCCAAGAGTCCATCAACAGGAGGGGTGGAAACCCTCTGAGTCCTAAACATGGATTCTGGTGTATTACGTTGAGAAACAAAGATCAGTACTTTGCTTGTAAAAAACCTTCTGTCCGTTTGTCTGTGCAGCGAGCTCCTCAGAAGGTCGGGGTGTTTGTGGACTATGGTGAGGGTCTGGTCTCCTTTTATGATGCAGATTCTGCAGATCTTCTCTTCTCCTTCAGTGGCTGCTGCTTCAGGGAGAAACTGTTTCCATTTTTCAGTCCCAGTTTAAATGATGGAGGTTCAAACTCTGCTCCTCTGGTCCTCACTGCAGTTTAGACTTTCAGAGGTCAAAGTGACTAAGAATCAGGAAGTGTCTCAAACTTGTAAATAAAGCAATAAAGGTGAATTTACTGTTCAGTGGCTAATTATCTTTGTCTGGATCTCTGTCAATGCAAATAAACACTTTATGTGGACTCGGCCATGGCAGCGCGTGTGTGTTGGCATCAGAGCTAACAGTAGCTAACGGAAATAAACAGAAGATAACAGACGATAGTGGAAATTACAATATGCTAATGGAAGGTAACAGAAGCTAACGGAAACTAATGGAAAGTAACAGACACTAATAGAAGCTAACGGAAGCTAACAGACTCTAATGGAATATAACGAAACAAAACCAACGGAATCTGACACAAGCTAAAATATGCTAACAGAAGCCAACACTCTAGACACAGGTCCGATTACTAACATAATAAATGCCACCTTTAGACAAACATTGTGACCATCAGTCATTTTGTTCAACTTCTCACACAAAGCTGTAAACTGAATTCAACCATATTTAGATCAGAACACAAGCAGTCAGAGTAAGAAATATGCCGTCATCCCATCTGGCATGTAATGTTGGTGTTCCCCAGGGCTCAATCCTGGGGCCGCTCTTATTCAGCCTGTACATCAATGACATGCCATCTCTGTGTTCTGGATGTGATATGCAAATGTACGCACACGACACTGTTGTCTACATACACGGGGAAGATAAGGAAGACATTCTGAAATGATAGCGTATGTATACATATTTCATTTTTTTTTTATTCTTGCCTGCATTTAAATGTAAAAAAACAGATGTAGAGGATGTTTGTTCCTCACAAAACGAACTTAAAATTATTCCAATCCTGATGTATACGTTGCAGGTGAGAAGATAAATATAGTGACTCAATATAATATTTAGGAATTATTCTAGATTTTAAGGATTTGTAAAGACACAAGTACAGAAAGTTACCGTAAAGCTAAATTTAGCAAATTCTAGGTATATTATTAGGCACAGTCTAAACCAAGAAGCTGCCAAACTATTTTTCAATGCAATGATGGTTGTCAGGGACGACGGGGTCTGTGTGTGCAGTGATTCTCCACACGACGCTGATGGAAGGGTTAAAGGGGGAGACAAACGGGCGAGTCTCAGATGGACTGGGTCAAACTGGTGGCAAAGGTAAACATGAAATGAAGCGTGAGAGAGAGAGGTGCGAAAACGAGGCGAGAGGTGAAGAGTAAACACAGCTGAGGCTCTGCTCCACCTGCTGATGTCACGAGGTGGGGCACGTTACTGTTCTTAACCTCATTTGTTAACCTCACACATCCTCGTACACCTCTGCGTGATCTGGATATTCATTATTCATTAACAAGAGCAGATAATTGAGCTCATTCGTCATAATTAGAGTTGAATGCGTAAAAACCCACACGCAGCAGCTTTATGTGTTTGTGTTATAAATGTGTTTGTGTTATAAATGTTTGTGTGTGTGTGTGTGTGTGTGTATGTGTGTGTATGAGAGAGAGTGTGTGTGTGTGTCTGTGTGTGTTTGTTTGTGTGTGTGTGTGTGTGTTTGTGTTTGTTTGTGTCTGTGTCTGTGTGTGTGTGTGTGAGTGAGAGAGAGAGTGTGTTTGTGTGTGTGTGTCTGTGTGTGTTTGTGTGTGTGTGTGTGTGTCTGTGTTTGTCTGTGTTTGTGTGTGTGTGTGTGTGTGTGTGTGTGTATGTGTGTGTATGAGAGAGAGTGTGTGTGTGTGTCTGTGTGTGTGTGTGTTTGTGTTTGTGTGTGTCTGTGTGTGTGTGTGTGTGTGTGTGTGTGTGTCTGTGCGTGTGTGTGTTTGTGTGTCTGTGTGTGAGAGAGAGTGTTTGTTTGTGTCTGTGTCTGTGTGTGTCTGGGTGTGTGTGTGTGTGTGTGTGTGTGTCTGTGTTTGTGTGTGTGTGTGTGTGTGTGTGTGTCTGGGTGTGTGTGTGTGTGTGTGTCTGTGTGTTTGTGTGTCTGTGTGTGTGTCTGTGTGTGTGTGTGTCTGTGTTTGTGTGTGTGTGTGTGTGTCTGTGTGTGTGTGTGTCTGTGTGTGTGTGTGTCTGTGTGTGTGTGTGTCTGACCTTAGGTCTACAGTTACAGAAAAGAGCTCGTGTTGTGTGACGACATAAATAGAGAGATTTCTTTTAAAAAACTCTAACATTTGAGTTTTTCCACTTTTCTTCACAAAATGACGTTCACCTCGAGGTCGATCTCCTCAAACTCAACCTGATCAAACATGATCCCTCCAGTTGGTAAATTGTCCCAAAAAAAAATATTATTATTATTATTGCTGTTTATATTTTATTATTTTTTTATAATTACAATTATTACTATTGTATTTATTTTATTATTATCATTATTATATTTTTCTGTATTACTATTATTATAATAATTGTTATATTAATAATTATTAGTATCATCATTATTATTTTATTATTATTATATTTTTCTATTTTACTATTATTATTATTATTATAAAATTATAATTTTAATATTTTGTATTATTACGATATTATTATTATTATTATTACTATCATTATTATTATTATTATTATTATTATTATCATAATTATTATTTTTATTAGTATCATAATTATTATTTTATTATTATTATCATATTTTTCTATTTTACTATTATTGTTATCATTATTGTTATTATTATTATTATTATTATTGTGTATTATTATTATTAGAAGCAGTTCTGACCTGTCCGTCATGTGCGAGCGGCTCCAGTGGGACTCTGACTCTCGGCCCACTCGGCTCCACGTTCTCCCCCGTGTGAGCGCTCCAAACACGGGTTAACCTTGGACCAGCGAGGGCGGGGCCGGCGGGCGGGACCTCCGGCCGGGGGGACGCTGAAACGGGGCCAGTGCTCGTCCTCCGAGCGGCGCCGGGCCATCCTCAATCCATCGGCGTCACCGCGTTTGCAGCTGAACAAGTCGCGGGATGTTCGCGGCGTGCGACTCTGGAAAGACGAGACTCCCGCGCCACGCTCCTGACCAAGTGTCTAAGTCAGACACGACCGGGCGGAGCAAAGGTGTTCGGGAGGAGTTTGTCAAAATGAAACGGTCGGTTTTGAGGCGGGAAAAAGACGTTCGAAGTTGCGATCCAGGAGGAGGAGGTGTCGGCGAGGAGCAGAGCGGAGGAGATCCTCAGGAGGTGTCGGGCGAGGAGCAGAGCGGAGGAGATCCTCAGGAGGTGTCGGGCGAGGAGCAGAGCGGAGGAGATCCTCAGGAGGTGTCGGGCGAGGAGCAGAGCGGAGGAGATCCTCAGGAGGTGTCGGGCGAGGAGCAGAGCGGAGGAGATCCTCAGGAGGTGTCGGACGAGGAGGAGCAGAGGAGATCCTCAGGAGGTGTCGGGCGAGGAGGAGCAGAGGAGATCCTCAGGAGGTGTCGGGCGAGGAGGAGCAGAGGAGATCCTCAGGAGGTGTCGGGCGAGGAGGAGCAGAGCGGAGGAGATCCTCAGGAGGTTTTCTTTTTCAACTCTCGGTCAAAGCAAGACTTTGTGACAAGGTGAATCGTTTCGCTTGGAGGTGGAGGACGAGTTCAAAGTCCCGGTGGTGGTCTCGCTCCCGGTTCTGTCCCGGTTCTGTCCCGGTTCCGTCCCGGTTCGTCCCAGCAGGAACTCCGAGGCAAAAAGAGGCGCGACGACCGAAAAAGGCGTCGTTTGGAGGCGCGTGATCTGTTGCCGTGGGAGTCCTGGTCCCGTTTGGGGGGGAGCGAGGCGACCGGTCGGGACGCGGCAGACGCTCCGCTGTCGGTCCGATCCGGAGGAGACGAGGAGCTGAAGACGAGGAGCTGGAGACGAGGAGCTGGAGACGAGGAGCTGGAGACGTCCGCTCCCAAACCTGGAACGGGAGTTTGTGTTTGTGACGCCGGAGCCGGAGCTGAAGGACAAGTTCAGAACAAACTCCTCCTCCTCCTACTACAGCCCCTCCCTCTCACTCCGCTCGCCCTCTCTCACTCCCTCTCTCTCTCCCTCGCTCCCTCGTCCCTCGGAGCGCCGGAGGGACGACGGAGGGACGACGGAGGGAAAGGTGCAGCGCGGGACAGTTTTGGAGACGGATCCAGTTGCAATTTTACCGCCCGGGATCGGGATTTGATTTACGAGGCGATAAAACACGGAGTTGAGTTCCGAGCGCTGGATTCGAGAAGGAGTTTGGAGGTCGTTTGAGGCGATGAGAGTGAAAGTGTTAAAAACCCGGCGGCCGGAGGAGGAAGACGAGCCAAAAAGAGCCACTTAAAGACAGCGGTGAAAATACATATTCAGAATACTAATGATCGTGAGTGTTTTCTGGTGCAGATCCTCTTCCTTTAGGGGCTTTTCAGGACCTATGCTCAGGACTGAAGGAACGCAGCACGTGCCATTTTGTCTCCTTTAATTTGGGAAAAGGTTCTTTTCTAAAAACAAAACGACAAAATGAACAGTTTAGTAACAACTCAACTAAAAATGAAACTAAAAATAAACTTTATTGTGTAAAATCTGCATAAACTTCCAACTTTTCTCCACAAATAGCTTCTGGAGCCCCCTACAGGACAGAGCGGGTATTACACCCTACAACACATTATAGATCATTATGATATGTATTATTATTATTATGATATGTATATTATTATTATTATTATGATATGTATTATTATTATTATTATGATATGTATTATTATTATTATTATTATGATATGTATTATTATTATTGTTATATATTATTATTATTATTATGATATATTATTATTATTATTATTATTATTATGATATGTATTATTATTATTATGATATATATAATTAGGCCCGAGCGCCACAAGCTGGCGAGAGGCCTATTAATCTCGTAAGGCCGTGCGAAGCACGGCTGCGAAAGAGCGGCCGTAGTGTGCACGAAATCGAGCGCGAAGCGCTCGCCCACTTCCAAACACTCACTAACGCACTCCTCCACTCATGCACGCCCCGTGCAGACTAATTAGTAGTAGGAAAATTGAACATTACCGTTGTAAACGGGCGAAGCCCGTGCAAAAGTGCGCACTAAACGAGCACTTTACATTGGGATGACGACCAAAGTGCTCGTTTGCCCTAAGTAGCTCACGAATACGTTCCCCATCTCTTGCATGTTCCGTGCAGATAAACATGTAATGCAAAAATTGAACATTATTACTGTTTAGAGGGCCAAAAACACAAAGTGGGCGGAGCCCACTCAAAATTAACGAAAGTACCCGTCAGTGACCAGGGACCCACACCATGAGGTAGGAAAGCGCGAGCGCTTTCCGAAAATGTATAGTTTATGATATTTGAAAAATGGGAAACATTGTTTTCAGCAGCGTCTGCGGCCTCTGCAGCGTCTGCGGCGTCTGCGGCCTCTGCAGCGTCTGCGGCGTCTGCGGCGTCTGCGGCCTCTGCGGCGTCTGCGGCCTCTGCGGCGTCTGCGGCAGCGTCTGCAGCGTCTGCGGCCTCTGCAGCGTCTGCGGCGTCTGCGGCGTCTGCGGCGTCTGCAGCGTCTGCAGCGTCTGCAGCCTCTGCAGCCTCTGCAGCGTCTGCAGCGTCTGCGGCGTCTGCAGCGTCTGCAGCCTCTGCAGCAGCCTCTGCAGCCTCTGCAGCCTCTGCAGCGTCTGCAGCGTCTGCAGCCTCTGCAGCCTCTGCAGCCTCTGCAGCCTCTGCAGCAGCCTCTGCAGCCTCTGCAGCGTCTGCAGCCTCTGCAGCCTCTGCAGCAGCCTCTGCAGCCTCTGCAGCGTCTGCAGCGTCTGCAGTGATGCGGTCGCTGCATCAGACTGTGGAGGTGAAGAAGGATCGGCCATTATTTGTAAGAGAAAAACAGACTAAAATGAATGACTCATGTTTGTTATCGATGTCATGTCTAGAAGCTCGTTTTTGGGTTGGATGTCGTTGCTTCAGGAAGTTAAGGACGGAGCAGATGGTTTCGGGACGTCCTGTTGCGCCCTCTGCTGGCCAAAGTAGCACAGTCCACGTTTTCCCCTCCCAGAATGTTGTGCACCACATTGTTCCAAACTCTGTTCCCTAAAGTCAACTCTTGTATTTGGCTCTGCGTCGCTGGAGGTCGTGGTCCTCTGCACGAGTCCTTCCTCCTCCAAGAAGCGGATCAGTTCCTGCGCCGTCAGCCGCTGGAACTCGAGAACCACCTCCACGACCTCGGGAGACCTGCCAGATGCTGAGGCAGTTTCCCGGGCGCATGTTTTCCTCCATGAAGTGAAAGCAGATTCAAGCCAGATGTTCCAGTTCCAGCAGAAGCTCCTGGACGCTCCTCCTGCTCAGGTCAGCAGCTCCTGGACGCTCGTCCTGCTCAGGTCAGAAGCTCCTGGACGCTCCTCCTGCTCAGGTCAGCAGCTCCTGGACGCTCCTCCTGCTCAGGTCAGCAGCTCTTAGACGCTCCTCCTGCTCAGGTCAGTAGCTCCTGGACGCTCCTCCTGCTCAGGTCAGCAGCTCCTGGACGCTCCTCCTGCTCAGGTCAGCAGCTCCTGGACGCTCCTCCTGCTCAGGTCAGCAGCTCCTGGACGCTCCTCCTGCTCAGGTCAGAGGAGTCACCAGGGACATGCTCTCAGGGGACAATCCATGCAACGTGTAACAAATATTTGACTGGGATCTTAGGACATGGACAGAGAAGATGGAGTGAGACTTCCACTTGTCCTCGTTGGTGAGTCTATCGCGGGTGTGAGAGCTGTGGAGGTCAGGACATCGTAAAGACTCTCGCAGGTGGAGAGTTCCTCAGTTCCTCAGTGAGTCGAGGACGGATCTGGGGCTGGAACGTCCCCCCCAGATGTAAAAGCAGAGGTACAATCCACGTTTATACTTCTGGACGCTGAGTGAGTTTTACTGTAACTCGCCTGAAGAACCTGCTGCAGAGACAAAGAACGACTGGACCAGGAACCAGGAACCCTTAACTTTGAGCTGAGCGATTTCACGTCTCGTTAATCACACGTTTATGACTCGTCTGTGGGTCGCTGGGTTTAAGCGTGTTCCTCTGTCAAACTGAAGAAGAACTATGACCGGTTCACATGCAAGAACTATGACCGCTTCACATGCAAGAACTATGACCGGTTCACATGCAAGAACTATGACCAGTTCACATGCAAGAACTATGACCGGTTCACATGCAAGAACTATGACCAGTTCACATGCAAGAACTATGACCGGTTCACATGCAAGAACTATGACCGGTTCACATGCAAGAACTATGACCAGTTCACATGCAAGAACTATGACCAGTTCACATGCGAACTATGACCGGTTCACATACAAGAACTATGACCGCTTCACATACAAGAACTATGACCGGTTCACATGCAAGAACTATGACCAGTTCACATGCGAACTATGACCGGTTCACATACAAGAACTATGACCGCTTCACATGCAAGAACTATGACCGCTTCACATACAAGAACTATGACCGCTTCACATACAAGAACTATGACCAGTTCACATGCAAGAACTATGACCAGTTCACATGCAAGAACTATGACCAGTTCACATGCGAACTATGACCGGTTCACATACAAGAACTATGACCGCTTCACATACAAGAACTATGACCGGTTCACATGCAAGAACTATGACCAGTTCACATGCGAACTATGACCGGTTCACATACAAGAACTATGACCGCTTCACATGCAAGAACTATGACCGCTTCACATACAAGAACTATGACCGCTTCACATACAAGAACTATGACCAGTTCACATGCAAGAACTATGACCAAAAGACTTTACCTCACATGTGTGTACTTTACATAAAGTGTGTGTACTTTACCTCACACGCCTGTACTTTACCACACATGTGTGTACTTTACCTCACATGTGTGTACTTTACATCACGTGTTTGTACTTTACCTCACAAGTGTGTACTTTACCTCACGTGTGTGTACTTTACCTCACTCGTGTGTACTTTACCTCACGTGTGTGTACTTTACCTCACATGTGTGTACTTTACCTCACATGTGTGTACTTTACCTCACACGCCTGTACTTTACCACACATGTGTGTACTTTACCTAACATGTGTGTACTTTACATCACGTGTTTGTACTTTACCTCACAAGTGTGTACTTTACCTCACGTGTGTGTACTTTACCTCACTCGTGTGTACTTTACCTCACGTGTGTGTACTTTACCTCACATGTGTGTACTTTACCTCACATGTGTGTACTTTACCTCACACGCCTGTACTTTACCTCACATGTGTGTACTTTACCTCACATGTGTGTACTTTACCTCACACGCCTGTACTTTACCTCACACGTGTGTACTTTATCTCACATATGTGTACTTTACATCACGTGTTTGTACTTTATCTCACGTGTGTACTTTACCTCACATGTGTGTACTTTACATCACGTGTTTGTACTTTACCTCACATGTGTGTACTTTACCTCACACGCCTGTACTTTACCTCACATATGTGTACTTTACCTCACATGTGTGTACTTTATCTCACACGTGTGTACTTTACCTCACACGTGTGTACTTTATCTCACATGTGTGTACTTTACCTCACACGTGTGTACTTTATCTCACATGTGTGTACTTTACCTCACACGTGTGTACTTTACCTCACATGTGTGTACTTTACCTCACATGTGTATACTTTACCTCACACGTGTGTACTTTACATCACGTGTGTACTTTACATCACGTGTGTGTACTTTACCTCACACGTGTGTACTTTACATCACGTGTGTACTTTACCTCACACGTGTGTACTTTACCTCACATGTGTGTACTTTACCTCACACGTGTGTACTTTACATCACGTGTGTACTTTACCTCACACGTGTGTACTTTACATCACGTGTGTACTTTACATCACGTGTGTACTTTACCTCACACGTGTGTACTTTACCTCACACGTGTGTACTTTACCTCACACGTGTGTACTTTACATCACGTGTGTACTTTACATCACGTGTGTACTTTACATCACGTGTGTACTTTACCCTACACGTGTGTACTTTACCTCACACGTGTGTACTTTACATCACGTGTGTACTTTACCCCACACGTGTGTACTTTACATCACGTGTGTACTTTACCCCACACGTGTGTACTTTACATCACGTGTGTACTTTACATCACGTGTGTACTTTACCTCACACGTGTGTACTTTACCTCACACGTGTGTACTTTACATCACGTGTGTACTTTACATCACGTGTGTACTTTACATCACGTGTGTACTTTACCCTACACGTGTGTACTTTACCTCACACGTGTGTACTTTACCTCACACGCGTGTACTTTACCTCACACGCGTGTACTTTACATCACGTGTGTACTTTACATCACGTGTGTACTTTACATCACGTGTGTACTTTACCTCACACGTGTGTACTTTACCTCACACGTGTGTACTTTACCTCACACGTGTGTACTTTACCTCACACGCGTGTACTTTACATCACGTGTGTACTTTACATCACGCGTGTACTTTACATCACGTGTGTACTTTACATCACGTGTGTACTTCATCTCACCTGTAACAAAAGGAGGTGTTCACGGAAGGGCACGCTGAAAAATGGGCTAATTTAGGACTAAAGTAGGCTACAGCTGCAAGGACAGACACCGAGAGGACAAAGAACAACACACGGGAACTACACACGGGAACTACACACGGGACAACACACAGGGACAACACACGGGACAACACACGGGACAACACACAGGGACAACACACGGGACAACACACAGGGACAACACACGGGACAACACACGGGACAACACAGGGACAACACACAGGGACAACACATGAGGACAACACACAGGGACAACACACAGGACAACACACTGGGACAACACATGAGGACAACACACAGGGACAACACACGGGACAACAGACGGGACAACACACGGGACAACACACAGGGACAACACATGAGGACAACACACAGGGACAACACACGGACAACACACAGGGACAACACAAGGGGACAACACATGGGGACAACACACGGGTACAACCCACAGGACAACACACAGGGACAACAGACGGGGACAACACACAGGGACAACACACAAGGACAACACACAGGAACAACACACGGGAACACACACAGGGACAACTCACGGGAACTACACACAGGGACAACACACAGGGACAACACACAGGGACAACACACAGGGACAACACACAGGGACAACACACGGGAACAACACACTGGGACAACACGAAGGGACAACACACAGGGACAACACGGGAACAACACACGGGAAAACACACGGGAACAACAGACGGGAACAACACACAGGGACAACACACAGGGACAACACACAGGGACACCACACGGGGACAACACACAGGGACACCACACGGGGACAACACACGGGGACAACACACGGGGACAACACACAGGAACAACACACAGGGACAACACACAGGGACAACACACGGGAACAACACACGGGGACAACACACAGGGACAACACACGGGGACAACACACAGGGACAACACATAGGGACAACACGAAGGGACAACACACAGGGACAACACATAGGGACAACACGAAGGGACAACACACAGGGACAACACACAGGGACAACACACGGGAACAACACACAGGGACAACACACAGGGACAACACACAGGGACACCACACGGGGACAACACACAGGGACACCACACGGGGACAACACACGGGGACAACACACGGGGACAACACACAGGAACAACACACAGGGACAACACACGGGGACAACACACGGGGACAACACATGGGGACAACACACGGGGACAACACACAGGGACAACACACAGGGACAACACACAGGGACAACACACAGGGACAACACACGGGAACAACACACGGGGACAACACACAGGGACAACACACGGGGACAACACACAGGGACAACACATAGGGACAACACGAAGGGACAACACACAGGGACAACACATAGGGACAACACGAAGGGACAACACACAGGGACAACACACAGGGACAACACACAGGGACAACACACAGGGACAACACATAGGGACAACACGAAGGGACAACACACAGGGACAACACACAGGGACAACACACGGGGACAACACACAGGGACAACACACAGGGACAACACACAGGGACACCACACGGGGACAACACACAGGGACACCACACGGGGACAACACACGGGGACAACACACGGGGACAACACACAGGAACAACACACAGGGACAACACACGGGGACAACACACGGGGACAACACATGGGGACAACACACGGGGACAACACACAGGGACAACACACAGGGACAACACACAGGGACAACACACAGGGACAACACACGGGAACAACACACGGGGACAACACACAGGGACAACACACGGGGACAACACATGGGGACAACACACGGGGACAACACACGGGGACAACACATGGGGACAACACACGGGGACAACACACAGGAACAACACACGGGGACAACACACAGGAACAACACACAGGAACAACACACAGGAACAACACACAGGGACAACACACGGGAACAACACACGGGGACAACACACAGGGACAACACACGGGGACAACACACAGGGACAACACATAGGGACAACACGAAGGGACAACACACAGGGACAACACATAGGGACAACACGAAGGGACAACACACAGGGACAACACACAGGGACAACACACAGGGACAACACACAGGGACAACACATAGGGACAACACGAAGGGACAACACACAGGGACAACACACAGGGACAACACACGGGGACAACACACAGGAACAACACACAAGGACAACACACATGGACAACACACGGGGACAACACACAGGAACAACACACGGGGACAACACACAGGAACAACACACAGGAACAACACACAGGAACAACACACGGGGACAACACACAGGAACAACACACAGGAACAACACACGGGAACAATACACAGGGACAACACACAGGAACAACACACGGGGACAACACACGGGAACAACACACGGGGACAACACACAGGGACAACACACAGGGACACCACACGGGGACAACACACAGGGACACCACACGGGAACAACACACAGGGACACCACACGGGAACAACAGACGGGGACAACACATGGGAACAACAGACGGGAACAACACACAGGGACACCACACGGGAACAACAGACGGGGACAACACACAGGAACAACACACAGGGACAACACACGGGGACAACACACAGGAACAACACACAGGGACAACACATGGGAACAACAGACGGGAACAACACACGGGGACAACACATGGGGACAACACACGGGGACAACACACAGGGACAATACACAGGGACAACACACAGGGACAACACACAGGGACACCACACAGGGACAACACACAGGGACAACACACAGGGACACCACACGGGGACAACACACAGGGACACCACACGGGGACAACACACAGGGACACCACACAGGGACACCACACAGGGACAACACACAGGGACAACACACAGGGACACCACACGGGGACAACACACAGGGACACCACACGGGGACAACACACAGGGACACCACACAGGGACACCACACAGGGACAACACACAGGGACACCACACGGGGACAACACACAGGGACACCACACAGGGACACCACACAGGGACAACACACAGGGACACCACACGGGGACAACACACAGGGACAACACACAGGGAACAATGCCCCAAGATTGTAACGTCGCCCTTCGAGGAAACTGCTGCTGTGATTTCGGGCATTTTTAACTCTATAAATCATCAGAGACGTTTCTTTATTCCCAGGGTAATTCCCGCTGCTGCCACTAGATGGAGCGCAAACACCAATCCAGATCAGGGAACGCCTCCAAGTTTTGTAATCTGCTTTATTCAGGCAAAAAAAAGACAATAGCAAAGCAGCAAAGACAAAGCATAACCGGAAAAAAAGAACGAATAAACGTTGCTAAAACACAATTGGCTGAATGAAAGCCGTCAGTTTGCTCCGCCTCCTCTGTGTCTGGAGCCAAACTCAAACTGAACCGTGCAATCAGGCGTGTACATCTCAGTGACGCACATGAAATGAACAAGCTCGTCTTTCAAGCTTCTCTCACTTCGGATTAACAGCGTTTCCTGCCTTTATTCTGCAGAAATACGCCACGTTTTTCAATCTTTGTGATCTTTTTCCGCCTTTTCTTCCCTTGACCTTTAACCTCGTGAGCCTCGTCTGGGCGATCGACGAGAGGCGGAGCTAAAAGTCTGCTGTAAAAACCGACAACAGCTTCAAAGTGGCAGAAATCACCTTTTTGACATCGAACTCCACAGAATGTTTAACTGTCAACTTAAAGAAGATGATCGTAAGGTCAAAGGTCAGGTGTTTGAGAGGGACGTTTAGGACGAGGTGAAAGAGACGAAGCTCTGCCTCTGATCGAGTTTTCCTCTCATCCTGTGAAAGAGAGTGAGCGGCTGTAAGTGGTGTGTGGACAGCGCCCTCTTGTGGTGAAAACTGACTATTTCTGAATTTCACAGCTTTTTCTCTAACTCCTAAACCAAGAACGTTCTCTCTCCCACATCCGGTTTAGTCCTGGTTTAGTCCTGGTTTAGTCCTGTTTAGTCCTGTTTAGTCCTGGTTTAATCCTGGTTTAGTCCAGGTTTAGTCCTGGTTTAGTCCTGGTTTAGTCCTGGTTTAGTCCTGGTTTAGTCCTGGTTTAGTCCTGTTTAGTCCTGGTTTAGTCCTGGTTTAGTCCTGTTTAGTCCTGGTTTAGTCCTGGTTTAGTCCTGTTTGGTCCTGGTTTAGTCCTGTTTTAGTCCTGGTTTAGTCCTGGTTTAGTCCTGGTTTAGTCCTGTTTAGTCCTGGTTTAGTCCTGGTTTAGTCCTGGTTTAGTCCTGGTTTAGTCCTGTTTAGTCCTGGTTTAGTCCTGTTTAGTCCTGGTTTAGTCCTGGTTTAGTCCTGGTTTAGTCCTGTTTAGTCTTGGTTTAGTCCTGTTTAGTCCTGGTTTAGTCCTGTTTAGTCCTGGTTTAGTCCTGGTTTAGTCCTGGTTTAGTCCTGTTTAGTCCTGGTTTAGTCCTGTTTAGTCCTGTTTAGTTCTGGTTTAGTCCTGTTTAATCCTGGTTTAGTCCTGGTTTAGTCCTGTTTAGTCCTGGTTTAGTCCTGTTTAGTCCTGTTTAGTCCTGGTTTAGTCCTGTTTAGTCTTGGTTTAGTCCTGGTTTAGTCCTGGTTTAGTCCTGTTTAGTCCTGGTTTAGTCCTGTTTAGTCCTGTTTAGTTCTGGTTTAGTCCTGTTTAATCCTGGTTTAGTCCTGGTTTAGTCCTGTTTAGTCCTGGTTTAGTCCTGTTTAGTCCTGTTTAGTCCTGTTTAGTCCTGGTTTAGTCCTGTTTAGTCCTGTTTAGTCCTGTTTAGTCCTGGTTTAATCCTGGTTTAGTCCAGCGTGTGGGGGCCCCGTGTGCGAGGAACAGGAAGAGAGAGAGAGAGAAGAGAGAGGAGAGAGAGAGAGGAGAGAGAGAGAGAGAGAGAGAGAGAGGAGAGAGGAAGAGAGAGAGAGAAAATGAAGAGAGAGAGAGAAGAGGAAGAGAGAGAGAGAGAGAAGAGGAAAAGAGAGAGAGAGAGAGAAGAGGAAGAGGAAGAGAGAGAGAGAGGATGTAACGGCGCAGAGGTGACACACACACACACAGGATGCGGTTCACGTGGCTCCGGTGCACGGTCCCGGTCTGTGTCCTCACGCTCATCCTCCTCCTGCGCGTGGACCTCCAGCTCCGCTCCGGAACTCTGCCCGCGGCTTCTGTCACCGCGCGGCTCCGCTCCGGCTACGAGCGCCGCTCTGACCCGGGACCGCGCGTCACCGGGGCCCCGCCCGGGGCCCCGCTGAAGCCCGGGGCCCCGCTGAAGCCCGGGGCCCCGCTGAAGCTGGAGGACGTTTACATCGCAGTGAAAACGACGGGGAAGTTCCACGCGACGCGGCTCGCGCTGCTGCTGCAGACGTGGATCTCCATGACCAAAGCGCACGTGAGTACGGCGCGTTGCCATGGCAGCGGCGGAAGCGAGTGAAACATTTAGAACTCTGCTCAACAGGTGTAATGCTCTGTGTGGTCAGAGTGTGGTCAAGTGCGCTCAGGGGAGAGAGAGTGCATCTGTTCAACCACGTGACTGAAGCATGTAAACAACAGATAAACAAGACAAACAAAATACAAACACTGACAAAATGAATGTCTCAGTTTAGTTTGAAGTTGAACGATATTGAAATGTGGAAGTGTTTTCTTTCTAACACAAGTGAAATGTGGATGAAACAAAAGTTCAGAATCGTCTTTGAGACAAAGTGGCATTAATGACCCAAAGGACAAGATCGTGGAAACAAGCGGTCGGAATGAGTTTCCTCCTCCGGGTGGCTGGGCGCTCCCTTAGAGATGAGGTGAGGAGCTCAGTCACATGGGGGAGCTCGGAGTAGAGCCGCTGCTCCTCCAGCATCTGTTCCGGAGCCTCCCGGGCCCCTCCCTGGGGAGGTGTTCTGGGCATGTCCCACCGGGAAGAGGCCCCGGGGAAGACCCAGGACACGCTGGAGGGACTATGTCTCTCGGCTGGCCTGGGACGCCTCTGGATCCCCCCGGAGGAAGTGTCTGGGGAGACGGAAGTCTAGGAGTCCCTGGTTAGACTGCGGCCCCTGCGACCCGGCCCCGGAGAAGAGGAAGAAAATGGATGGATGGAAGTCGCATTTGTTGAGTTAAATGTGGAAGAGCTGCTGTCAATCACTGACCTGTCAATCACTGTTCTGTCAATCACTGTTCTGTCAATCACTGTTCTGTCAATCACTGACCTGTCAATCACTGTTCTGTCAATCACTGACCTGTCAATCACTGTTCTGACAACCACTGTTCTGTCAATCACTGACCTGTCAATCACTGTTCTGACAATCACTGTTCTGTCAATCAATGTTCAACGACGACAGCAACGAACGATTTTGACCAAAAACAGACAAAAGACGGAGAAGAACGTGATGGAGCGGAAACAGTGAGAAGTCTGAACACGTTCTCCCACTTCCACAGTGAGAGGCGGAGCCTTAATGCAGAGCAGTCCATGATGTCTCCTCCCCCAAAGCGTGATGTCTCCTCCCCCAAAGCGTGATGTCTCCTCCCCCAAAGCGTGATGTCTCCTCCCCTAAAGCGTGATGTCTCCTCCCCCAAAGCGTGATGTCTCCTCCCCTAAAGCGTGATGTCTCCTCCCCCAAAGCGTGATGTCTCCTCCCCCAAAGCGTGATGTCTCCTCCCCATAGCGTGATGTCTCCTCCCCTAAAGCGTGATGTCTCCTCCCCTAAAGCGTGATGTCTCCTCCCCTAAAGCGTGATGTCTCCTCCCCTAAAGCGTGATGTCTCCTCCCCTAAAGCGTGATGTCTCCTCCCCCAAAGCGTGATGTCTCCTCCCCTAAAGCGTGATGTCTCCTCCCCTAAAGCGTGATGTCTCCTCCCCCAAAGCGTGATGTCTCCTCCCCCAAAGCGTGATGTCTCCTCCCCCAAAGCGTGATGTCTCCTCCCCCAAAGCGTGATGTCTCCTCCCCATAGCGTGATGTCTCCTCCCCTAAAGCGTGATGTCTCCTCCCCTAAAGCGTGATGTCTCCTCCCCTAAAGCGTGATGTCTCCTCCCCTAAAGCGTGATGTCTCCTCCCCTAAAGCGTGATGTCTCCTCCCCTAAAGCGTGATGTCTCCTCCCCTAAAGCGTGATGTCTCCTCCCCCAAAGCGTGATGTCTCCTCCCCTAAAGCGTGATGTCTCCTCCCCTAAAGCGTGATGTCTCCTCCCCCAAAGCGTGATGTCTCCTCCCCCAAAGCGTGATGTCTCCTCCCCCAAAGCGTGATGTCTCCTCCCCCAAAGCGTGATGTCTCCTCCCCCAAAGCGTGATGTCTCCTCCCCCAAAGCGTGATGTCTCCTCCCCTAAAGCGTGATGTCTCCTCCCCATAGCGTGATGTCTCCTCCCCCAAAGCGTGATGTCTCCTCCCCTAAAGCGTGATGTCTCCTCCCCCAAAGCGTGATGTCTCCTCCCCTAAAGCGTGATGTCTCCTCCCCCAAAGCGTGATGTCTCCTCCCCTAAAGCGTGATGTCTCCTCCCCCAAAGCGTGATGTCTCCTCCCCCAAAGCGTGATGTCTCCTCCCCCAAAGCGTGATGTCTCCTCCCCTAAAGCGTGATGTCTCCTCCCCCAAAGCGTGATGTCTCCTCCCCCAAAGCGTGATGTCTCCTCCCCTAAAGCGTGATGTCTCCTCCCCTAAAGCGTGATGTCTCCTCCCCCAAAGCGTGATGTCTCCTCCCCCAAAGCGTGATGTCTCCTCCCCTAAAGCGTGATGTCTCCTCCCCCAAAGCGTGATGTCTCCTCCCCCAAAGCGTGATGTCTCCTCCCCTAAAGCGTGATGTCTCCTCCCCTAAAGCGTGATGTCTCCTCCCCCAAAGCGTGATGTCTCCTCCCCCAAAGCGTGATGTCTCCTCCCCTAAAGCGTGATGTCTCCTCCCCTAAAGCGTGATGTCTCCTCCCCCAAAGCGTGATGTCTCCTCCCCTAAAGCGTGATGTCTCCTCCCCTAAAGCGTGATGTCTCCTCCCCTAAAGCGTGATGTCTCCTCCCCCAAAGCGTGATGTCTCCTCCCCTAAAGCGTGATGTCTCCTCCCCTAAAGCGTGATGTCTCCTCCCCCAAAGCGTGATGTCTCCTCCCCCATGCTTCATCGATGGTGTTCTAGCGATGGTCCTCAAACGTTCTCTTTTGGTCTCTTCTGACCACATGACTTCTCCTATGATCCTCTGGATCCTCCAGATGGTCAGACTGCAGACGAGCCACATGTGTTGGACATGTGCTGGACATGTGCTGGACATGTGTTGGACATGTGTTGGACATGTGCTGGACATATGCTGGACTTGTGCTGGACATGTGTTGGACATGTGTTGGACTTGTGCTGGACATGTGCTGGACATGTGTTGGACATGTGCTGGACATGTGCTGGACATGTGTTGGACATGTGCTGGACATGTGCTGGACTTGTGCTGGACATGTGTTGGACATGTGCTGGACATGTGTTGGACATGTGTTGGACATGTGCTGGACATGTGCTGGACATGTGCTGGACATGTGTTGGACATGTGTTGGACATGTGTTGGACTTGTGCTGGACATGTGCTGGACATGTGCTGGACATGTGCTGGACATGTGTTGGACTTGTGCTGGACATGTGCTGGACATGTGCTGGACATGTGCTGGACATGTGTTGGACATGTGCTGGACATGTGCTGGACTTGTGCTGGACATGTGTTGGACATGTGTTGGACTTGTGCTGGACATGTGCTGGACATGTGCTGGACATGTGCTGGACATGTGTTGGACTTGTGCTGGACTTGTGCTGGACATGTGTTGGACATGTGTTGGACTTGTGCTGGACATGTGCTGGACATGTGCTGGACATGTGTTGAACATGTGTTGAACATGTGTTAGACATGTGTTGGACATGTGCTGGACATGTGCTGGACATGTGTTGGACATGTGTTGAACATGTGTTGAACATGTGTTAGACATGTGTTGGACATGTGCTGGACATGTGCTGGACATGTGTTGGACATGTGTTGGACATGTGCTGGACATGTGCTGGACATGTGTTGGACATGTGTTGGACATGTGCTGGACATGTGCTGGACATGTGTTAGACATGTGCTGGACATGTGCTGGACATGTGCTGGACATGTGTTGAACATGTGTTGGACATGTGTTGGACATGTGCTGGACATGTGCTGGACATGTGCTAGACATGTGTTGAACATGTGTTGGACATGTGCTGGACATGTGTTGGACATGTGTTGAACATGTGTTGGACATGTGTTGGACATGTGTTGGACATGTGTTGAACATGTGTTGGACATGTGTTGGACATGTGCTGGACATGTGTTGAACATCTGTTGGACATGTGCTGGACATGTGTTGAACATGTGTTGGACATGTGCTGGACATGTGTTGAACATGTGTTGGACATGTGCTGGACATGTGTTGAACATGTGTTGAACATGTGTTGGACATGTGCTGGACATGTGTTGAACATGTGCTGGACATGTGTTGGACATGTGCTGGACATGTGTTGGACATGTGTTGAACATGTGTTGGACATGTGTTGGACATGTGTTGAACATGTGTTGGACATGTGTTGGACATGTGCTGGACATGTGTTGAACTTGTGTTGGACATGTGCTGGACATGTGTTGAACATGTGTTGAACATGTGTTGGACATGTGCTGGACATGTGTTGAACATGTGTTGGACATGTGCTGGACATGTGTTGAACATGTGCTGGACATGTGCTGGACATGTGCTGGACATGTGTTGGACATGTGCTGGACATGTGTTGGACATGTGTTGGACATGTGTTGGACATGTGCTGGACATGTGCTGGACATGTGTTGAACATGTGTTGGACATGTGCTGGACATGTGCTGGACATGTGTTGGACATGTGCTGGACATGTGTTGGACATGTGCTGGACATGTGCTGGACATGTGTTGGACATGTGCTGGACATGTGCTGGGGAACCTTCTGTGCGATGCATGATTTTAAACCATGGCGTGGTAGTGTGTTACCATGGTAACCTCTGAAACGGTGGTCCCAGCTTCAGGTCATAGACTCCTCCTGTAGTTCTGGGCTGATTCCTCACCTTTCTTATCATCATTGAACCCCACGAGGTCAGATCTTCATGGAGCTCCAGTCTGAGGTCAGATCATTGAGCTCCAGTCTGAGGTCAGATCATTGAGCTCCAGTCTGAGGTCAGATCATGGAGCTCCAGTCTGAGGTCAGATCATGGAGCTCCAGTCTGAGGTCAGATCATTGAGCTCCAGTCTGAGGTCAGATCATGGAGCTCCAGTCTGAGGTCAGATCATTGAGCTCCAGTCTGAGGTCAGATCTTCATAGAGCTCCAGTCTGAGGTCAGATCATGGAGCTCCAGTCTGAGGTCAGATCTTCATGGAGCTCCAGTCTGAGGTCAGATCATGGAGCTCCAGTCTGAGGTCAGATCTTCATGGAGCTCCAGTCTGAGGTCAGATCATGGAGCTCCAGTCTGAGGTCAGATCATGGAGCTCCAGTCTGAGGTCAGATCATTGAGCTCCAGTCTGAGGTCAGATCTTCATAGAGCTCCAGTCTGAGGTCAGATCATGGAGCTCCAGTCTGAGGTCAGATCATGGAGCTCCAGTCTGAGGTCAGATCTTCATGGAGCTCCAGTCTGAGGTCAGATCATGGAGCTCCAGTCTGAGGTCAGATCTTCATGGAGCTCCAGTCTGAGGTCAGATCATGGAGCTCCAGTCTGAGGTCAGATCATGGAGCTCCAGTCTGAGGTCAGATCATGGAGCTCCAGTCTGAGGTCAGATCATGGAGCTCCAGTCTGAGGTCAGATCATGGAGCTCCAGTCTGAGGTCAGATCTTCATGGAGCTCCAGTCTGAGGTCAGATCATGGAGCTCCAGTCTGAGGTCAGATCATGGAGCTCCAGTCTGAGGTCAGATCTTCATAGAGCTCCAGTCTGAGGTCAGATCATGGAGCTCCAGTCTGAGGTCAGATCATGGAGCTCCAGTCTGAGGTCAGATCATGGAACTCCAGTCTGAGGTCAGATCATGGAGCTCCAGTCTGAGGTCAGATCTTCATGGAGCTCCAGTCTGAAGTCAGATCTTCATGGAGCTCCAGTCTGAGGTCAGATCATGGAGCTCCAGTCTGAGGTCAGATCTTCATGGAGCTCCAGTCTGAGGTCAGATCATGGAGCTCCAGTCTGAGGTCAGATCTTCATGGAGCTCCAGTCTGAGGTCAGATCATGGAGCTCCAGTCTGAGGTCAGATCATGGAGCTCCAGTCTGAGGTCAGATCATGGAACTCCAGTCTGAGGTCAGATCATGGAGCTCCAGTCTGAGGTCAGATCATGGAGCTCCAGTCTGAGGTCAGATCTTCATGGAGCTCCAGTCTGAGGTCAGATCATGGAGCTCCAGTCTGAAGTCAGATCTTCATGGAGCTCCAGTCTGAGGTCAGATCATGGAGCTCCAGTCTGAGGTCAGATCTTCATGGAGCTCCAGTCTGAGGTCAGATCATGGAGCTCCAGTCTGAGGTCAGATCTTCATGGAGCTCCAGTCTGAAGTCAGATCTTCATGGAGCTCCAGTCTGAGGTCAGATCATGGAGCTCCAGTCTGAGGTCAGATCTTCATGGAGCTCCAGTCTGAGGTCAGATCATGGAGCTCCAGTCTGAGGTCAGATCATGGAGCTCCAGTCTGAGGTCAGATCTTCATGGAGCTCCAGTCTGAGGTCAGATCATGGAGCTCCAGTCTGAGGTCAGATCATGGAGTTCCAGTCTGAGGTCAGATCATGGAGCTCCAGTCTGAGGTCAGATCTTCATGGAGCTCCAGTCTGAGGTCAGATCATGGAGCTCCAGTCTGAGGTCAGATCTTCATGGAGCTCCAGTCTGAGGTCAGATCATGGAGCTCCAGTCTGAGGTCAGATCTTCATGGAGCTCCAGAGGGAGAGTGACATCCTCTTTAGCCTCTTCCATGTTCTAACAGTCGATCCAACAGTCGATCCGATCTTCTGACCGCTCTTTGGTCTTGTCCATGGCAGTGGGCGGAGTCTGACTGCTTGTGGGCGGGACAGGCGTCTTTATGCAGCTAACGAGCTCCAACAGGAGCTTCTCATTTACTTGATGAAGTGGACTTCATGAAGACAGACGAACAGCTCCGTGATAAGTGATATAATGTGATCTATAATGTGATATATAATGTGATCTATAATGTGATATATAATGTGATATATATAATGTGATATATATAATGTTATATATAATGTGATGTATAATGTGATATATATAATGTGATCTATAATGTGATATATATAATGTGATATATAATGTGATCTATAATGTGATATATAACGTGATATATATAATGTGATCTATAATGTGATATATATAATGTGATATATAATGTGATCTATAATGTGATATATAACGTGATATATAATGTGATATAATGTGATATATAATGTGATATATATAATGTGATATATAATGTGATGTATAATGTGATATAATGTGATATAATGTGATATAATGTGATATAATGTGATCTGTTTACAGCCAGAGCTAATACATTATAATAATATTACATTATTATATTATATCATATAGATTATACACATGTGTCCAAACCAGGTCCAAACCAGGTCCAAACCAGGTCCAAACCAGGTCCAAACCAGGTTTAAACCAGGTCTAAACCAGGTCTAAACCAGGTCTAAACCAGGTCCAAACCAGGTCTAAACCAGGTCCAAACCAGGTCCAAACCAGGTCCAAACCAGGTTTAAACCAGGTCTAAACCAGGTCTAAACCAGGTCTAAACCAGGTCCAAACCAGGTCTAAACCAGGTCCAAACCAGGTCCAAACCAGGTCTAAACCAGGTCTAAACCAGGTTTAAACCAGGTCTAAACCAGGTCTAAACCAGGTCCAAACCAGGTCCAAACCAGGTCTTAACCAGATCCAAACAGATTTTTCATGATGTGTAACTGACAGAAAGCTTTGAAGCGAGAGTGTGACTTCCTGTTTTGCTCCCAGCCACTTCCTGTCTCAGTTTGAGTGTTCTAGTCAAAGAGGAAATGAAGATTGTTCCTGTTTCAGTGTCACATGCTAAAGTTACAGATCAACCTTTAGATCAGAGTTGTAAAAGTTAGACATCTTTAAGTTCTCAGCTGAAAGAACCAGAAAGACATCTTCTCCATGTTTGTGGTTATACATATGATATATATCATATATCGTCATGATCCGTTTAGTGCCTCTGAAGTGGATTTATTCTTTGTATCTATCATAACATAATAAAAAATCACATTCAGAATGACACAAACCAATAATATTCAATTCTGAAAAGTGTTTAATTAGACCTGGTTTAGAGCTGGCTCAGTCCTGGTTTAGTCCTGGTTTAGTCCTGGTTTAGACCTGGTTTAGACCTGGTTTAGTCCTGGTTTAGCCCTGGTTTAGTCCTGGTTTAGTCCTGGTTTAGACCTGCTTTAGTCCAGGTTTAGTTCTGGTTTAGAGCTGGTTTAGTCCTGCTTTAGTCCAGGTTTAGTCCTGGTTTAGTCCTGCTTTAGTCCAGGTTTAGTCCTGCTTTAGTCCTGGTTTAGTCCTGGTTTAGTCCTGGTTTAGTCCTGGTTTAGTCCTGCTTTAGTCCAGGTTTAGTCCTGCTTTAGTCCTGGTTTAGTCCAGCAGGGGGCAGTGTTCTCTCATGGATCAGAACTCGTTCTCACAGAAAGTGAAAACTGTAAAAACTGAAGATTTTTCCTTCTGTTTTCAGACTTATATTTTCACTGATGCTGAAGACGATGAGCTGAAGTCTGAAGGTGAGAGCCGTAAAAAATGAGCCGTACATATGAGCCGTACGTATGAGCCGTACATATGAGCCGCAGATATGAGCCGTAAATATGAGCTGTACATATGAGCCGTACGTATGAGCCGTAAATATGAGCCGTACATATGAGCCGCACGTATGCGCCGTAAATATGAGCCGTACATATGAGCCGCACGTATGCGCCGTAAATATGAGCCGCAAATATGAGCCGTACATATCAGCCGTAAATATGAGCCGTACGTATGAGCCGTACATATGAGCCGCACATATGAGCCGTAAATATGAGCCGTACATATGAGCCGTACGTATGAGCCGTACATATGAGCCGCACGTATGAGCCGTATGTGTGAGCCGTACATATGAGCCGTACGTATGAGCCGTAAATATGAGCCGCAAATATGAGCCGTACATATGAGCCGTACATATGAGCCGCACGTATGAGCCGTACGTATGAGCCGCACGTATGAGCCGCACGTATGAGCCGTACGTATGAGCCGCACGTATGAGCCGTAAAAACAGAAACAAGCTGTTTCAATGTTGGTGAGTGGACTGGTGAGTGGTTGACAGAATCCAGGAGCAGTGCAGTTGCACCTTCTGGTCAGAGGTGGCGCTCTTCTGCTGCTGAAACATGATCTAAAGACTCCATCAGAAGAAAAGAGGCGTAAACACGTCTTTTAGCAACACGGGTCCTTTTTGTGGCTTTTCCACTTTTCACTATTTTATTTTTGAGTTTAAAGCATGAAACAAACTCAGTCTAATCTTGTGTTTTATCTGCAGTTTATTCCCTTTATCGACCACAAGGAGCAGCTCCTCGTTTATCTTTCCTCAGCATCACATTAAGAAGTGCAATACACATTCCACCACAGCAAAACACGACAAAACACGACAAAACACGTCAAAACACGACAAAACACGACAAAACACGACGAAACACGAAGAAACACGACAAAACACGTCAAAACACGACAAAACACGACAAAACACGACGAAACACGAAGAAACACGACGAAACACGACAAAACACGACGAAACACGAAGAAACACGACGAAACACGACACAAAGTGCATAAAGTGCATAAAGTGCAATAATCATTTTTAGGTCATTTAGAGTTCAGGAGCCGGGTGCACCACCTGCTTGTTGAAGTTGGGCTGGTGAACTCTGTCCAACTCCAGACGCTACGTCAGGCGTGGCTCAGCCTGAGCTCAGCCTTGTTTAGCCCCGGTTTAGCCCCGGTTTAGCCCCGGTTTAGCCCCGGTTTAGCCCCGGTTTAGCCCCGGTTTAGCCCCGGTTTAGCCCCGGTTTAGCCCCGGTTTAGCCCCGGTTTAGCTCTGGTTTTGCCCAGTTTAGCCCCGGTGACATGTGGCGTGTGCTGCAGGTCATAACGTGGAGGTGACGCGGTGCCAGGAGGACCACAGTCAGCAGGCACTTTCCTGTAAGATGTCTGCAGAGTACGACGGCTTCATGAGCTCCACAAAGAGGTCAGACACTCACTCTGCAGCGGCCTCTAGTGGTGAGGCTGGAGACTACAGAGGACACAAGTCCACACTCACTCTGCAGCGCCTCTAGTGGTGGGGCTGGAGACTACAGAGGACACAAGTCCACACTCTCACTCTGCAGCGCCTCTAGTGGTGAGGCTGGAGACTACAGAGGACACAAGTCCACACACTCACTCTGCAGCGCCTCTAGTGGTGAGGCTGGAGACTACAGAGGACACAAGTCCACACTCTCACTCTGCAGGGCCTCTAGTGGTGAGGCTGGAGACTACAGAGGACACAAGTCCACACACTCACTCTGCAGCGCCTCTAGTGGTGAGGCTGGAGACTACAGAGGACACAAGTCCACACTCTCACTCTGCAGCGGCCTCTAGTGGTGAGGCTGGAGACTACAGAGGACACAAGTCCACACACTCACTCTGCAGCGCCTCTAGTGGTGAGGCTGGAGACTACAGAGGACACAAGTCCACACACTCACTCTGCAGCGCCTCTAGTGGTGAGGCTGGAGACTACAGAGGACACAAATCCACACTCTCACTCTGCAGCGCCTCTAGTGGTGAGGCTGGAGACTGCAGAGGACACAAGTCCACACTCTCACTCTGCAGCGCCTCTAGTGGTGAGGCTGGAGACTACAGAGGACACAAGTCCACACTCTCACTCTGCAGCGCCTCTAGTGGTGAGGCTGGAGACTACAGAGGACACAAGTCCACACTCTCACTCTGCAGCGCCTCTAGTGGTGAGGCTGGAGACTACAGAGGACACAAGTCCACACTCTCACTCTGCAGCGCCTCTAGTGGTGAGGCTGGAGACTACAGAGGACACAAGTCCACACTCTCACTCTGCAGCGGCCTCTAGTGGTGAGGCTGGAGACTACAGAGGACACAAGTCCACACTCTCACTCTGCAGCGCCTCTAGTGGTGAGGCTGGAGACTACAGAGGACACAAGTCCACACTCTCACTCTGCAGCGCCTCTAGTGGTGAGGCTGGAGACTGCAGAGGACACAAGTCCACACTCTCACTCTGCAGCGCCTCTAGTGGTGAGGCTGGAGACTACAGAGGACACAAGTCCACACTCTCACTCTGCAGGGCCTCTAGTGGTGAGGCTGGAGACTACAGAGGACACAAGTCCACACTCTCACTCTGCAGCGCCTCTAGTGGTGAGGCTGGAGACTACAGAGGACACAAGTCCACACTCTCACTCTGCAGCGGCCTCTAGTGGTGAGGCTGGAGACTACAGAGGACACAAGTCCACACTCTCACTCTGCAGCGCCTCTAGTGGTGAGGCTGGAGACTACAGAGGACACAAGTCCACACTCTCACTCTGCAGCGCCTCTAGTGGTGAGGCTGGAGACTGCAGAGGACACAAGTCCACACTCTCACTCTGCAGCGCCTCTAGTGGTGAGGCTGGAGACTACAGAGGACACAAGTCCACACTCTCACTCTGCAGGGCCTCTAGTGGTGAGGCTGGAGACTACAGAGGACACAAGTCCACACTCTCACTCTGCAGGGCCTCTAGTGGTGAGGCTGGAGACTACAGAGGACACAAGTCCACACTCTCACTCTGCAGGGCCTCTAGTGGTGAGGCTGGAGACTACAGAGGACACAAGTCCACACTCTCACTCTGCAGCGCCTCTAGTGGTGAGGCTGGAGACAGCAGAGGACACAAGTCCACACTCTCACTCTGCAGCGCCTCTAGTGGTGAGGCTGGAGACTGCAGAGGACACAAGTCCACACTCGCTCTGCAGCGCCTCTAGTGGTGAGGCTGGAGACTGCAGAGGACACAAGTCCACACTCGCTCTGCAGCGCCTCTAGTGGTGAGGCTGGAGACTGCAGAGGACACAAGTCCTGAAAAGACCCTGGATTTGTTCCTCGTTGACGTCAGCTCTTTTGGATCCAAACTCTGGAATGCGTAATGGTTCTGTCCTGGCTCAGGTCCTGGTTCGGTTCTGGCTCAGGTCCTGGTTCGGTTCTGGCTCAGGTCCTGGTTCGGTTCTGGCTCAGGTCCTGGTTCGGTTCTGGCTCAGGTCCTGGTTCGGTTCTGGCCGAAAACCTCATTAATTTGTCATGTTTCATGAACAATGTTTGAAAATAAAAACTGATGAGCAGGAAAAAAACATCCAGGACTAAATTAGTATCAATCTGTGGATTAAACCAGGACTAAACCAGGACTAAACCAGGTCCAAACCAGGACTAAACCAGGACTAAACCAGGACTAAACCAGGTCTAAACCAGGTCTAAACCAGGTCTAAACCAGGACTAAACCAGGTCTAAACCAGGTCTAAACCAGGACTAAACCAGGACTAAACCAGGACTAAACCAGGTCTAAACCAGGACTAAACCAGGACTAAACCAGGACTAGACCAGGACTAGACCAGGACTAGACCAGGACTAGACCAGGACTAAACCAGGACTAAACCAGGACTAAACCAGGACTAGACCAGGACTAGACCAGGACTAAACCAGGACTAGACCAGGCTGGAGCAGAGTGCTGGTTTGGAGCGGTGGAGTCGTTAGCTCTCGTCAGAACGTCCCAAAAACGAAACCAGAACACGAGCGCGATTAACTGCACTCGTGTTTTTATGTCTTTATTTATCGCTCTTGACGACAGGAACAGAAATAGAATAAATCGTGTTCAAACGGCTTCTCCACCTCGCCTAACTCCACCTCGTCTGGTCTGGACTTCAGTGGCTCCACATCACGAGTTTGTCTGGTGTGAGCAGGTGGTTCTGTCACGTGGACGATGATAACTACCTGAACCCTGGAGCTCTGCTGTCGCTGCTTCAGTCCTTCCCCCAGAACGGAGAGCTGTACCTGGGCAAGGCCAGTCTGGACCGGCCCATCACGGCCCACGAGCTGGTGCAGGGGAACAAGACGGTAACTCCACCTCACGTAACTCCACCTCACTTAACTCCACCTCACGTAACTCCACCTCACTTAACTCCACCTCGCTTAACTCCACCTCACTTAACTCCACCTCGCCTAACTCCACCTCACTTAACTCCACCTCACTTAACTCCACCTCGCCTAACTCCACCTCACTTAACTCCACCTCACGTAACTCCACCTCACGTAACTCCACCTCACGTAACTCCACCTCACTTAACTCCACCTCACGTAACTCCACCTCACGTAACTCCACCTCACGTAACTCCACCTCACTTAACTCCACCTCACTTAACTCCACCTCGCCTAACTCCACCTCACCTAACTCCACCTCACTTAACTCCACCTCACGTAACTCCACCTCACGTAACTCCACCTCACGTAACTCCACCTCACTTAACTCCACCTCACCTAACTCCACCTCACGTAACTCCACCTCACTTAACTCCACCTCACTTAACTCCACCTCGCCTGACTCCACCTCGCCTAACTCCACCTCGCCTAACTCCACCTCGCCTAACTCCACCTCACCTAACTCCACCTCACCTAACTCCACCTCACCTAACTCGACTCTAACGTGTCTCTTGTTCCGGCAGAGGGAGGTGCACTTCTGGTTCGCCACAGGGGGCGCTGGCTTCTGCCTGAGTCGAGCTCTGGCCCAGAGGATGGCTCCGTGGGCCAGGTGAGGCCCATCATGAGGCCCATCATGAGGCCCAGCATGAGGTCCAGCATGAGGCCCATCATGAGGTCCAGCATGAGGCCCATCATGAGGCCCATCATGAGGTCCAGCATGAGGCCCATCATGAGGTCCATCATGAGGTCCATCATGGGGTCCAGCATGAGGCCCATCATGAGGCCCATCATGAGGGCCACCATGAGGCCCATCTTGAGGTCCATCATGAGGTCCACCATGAGGCCCATCATGAGGTCCATCATGAGATCCATCATGAGATCCATCATGAGGTCCATCATGAGATCCATCATGAGATCCATCATGAGGCCCATCATGAGGCCCATCATGAGGTCCATCATGAGGCCCATCATGAGACCCATCATGAGATCCATCATGAGGTCCATCATGAGGTCCATCATGAGGCCCATCATTAGGTCCATCATGAGGTCCATCATGAGGTCCATCATGAGGTCCATCATGAGATCCATCATGAGGCCCATCATGAGGTCCATCATGAGGTCCATTATGAGGCCCATCATGGGACCCATCATGAGATCCATCATGAGGTCCATCATGGGGTCCATCATGAGATCCATCATGAGGTCCATCATGAGGTCCATCATGAGGTCCATCATGAGACCCATCATGAGGTCCATCATGAGGTCCATCATGAGGCCCATCATTAGGTCCATCATGAGATCCATCATGAGGTCCATCATGAGGTCCATCATGAGATCCATCATGAGGCTCATCATGAGGTACATCATGAGGTCCATCATGAGGTCCATCATGAGATCCATCATGAGGTCCATCATGAGGCCCATCATGAGGCCCATCATGAGATCCATCATGAGATCCATCATGAGGTCCATCATGAGATCCATCATGAGGTCCGTCATGAGGTCCATCATGAGGCCCATCATGAGGCCCATCATGAGGTCCATCATGAGGCCCATCATGAGACCCATCATGAGGCCCATCATGAGACCCATCATGAGATCCATCATGAGGTCCATCATGAGGCCCATCATTAGGTCCATCATGAGGTCCATCATGAGGTCCATTATGAGGTCCATCATGAGATCCATCATGAGGCTCATCATGAGGTACATCATGAGGTCCATCATGAGGTCCATCATGAGGTCCATCATTAGGTCCATCATGAGACCCATCATGAGGCCCATCATGAGACCCATCATGAGATCCATCATGAGGTCCATCATGAGGCCCATCATTAGGTCCATCATGAGGTCCATCATGAGGCCCATCATGAGGTCCATCATGATATCCATCATGAGATCCATCATGAGGCCCATCATGAGGCCCATCATGAGGCCCATCATGAGATCCATCATGAGATCCATCATGAGGTCCATCATGAGATCCATCATGAGGTCCGTCATGAGGTCCATCATGAGGCCCATCATGAGGCCCATCATGAGGTCCATCATGAGGCCCATCATGAGACCCATCATGAGGCCCATCATGAGACCCATCATGAGATCCATCATGAGGTCCATCATGAGGCCCATCATTAGGTCCATCATGAGGTCCATCATGAGGTCCATTATGAGGTCCATCATGAGATCCATCATGAGGCTCATCATGAGGTACATCATGAGGTCCATCATGAGGTCCATCATGAGGTCCATCATTAGGTCCATCATGAGACCCATCATGAGGCCCATCATGAGACCCATCATGAGATCCATCATGAGGTCCATCATGAGGCCCATCATTAGGTCCATCATGAGGTCCATCATGAGGCCCATCATGAGGTCCATCATGATATCCATCATGAGATCCATCATGAGGCCCATCATGAGGTTCATCATGAGGTCCATCATGAGGCCCATCATGAGATCCATCATGATATCCATCATGAGGTCCATCATGAGGTCCATCATGAGGCCCATCATGACTCCTTTTATTTGGACGTAACGCTTTAAATGTGATGGGAAAGATGAATGGCGATTGTATTTCCTGAAACGCATTGGGCTTCGACGTGGGCGGGGCTTTTGTGTTGCATGTCCAGAGTTCTCAGGTGTGGATGTGGAAGAACTTGGTGCAGAGGTGACACCATCAATGTGCTGTTCTGGTCCAGCTCTACTTTGTCTTTGTGTCATTCTCCTTGTGTTTGGTTCAGTGGTTCTCAGTTCGAGCGGACGTCAGCTCTGATCCGCCTCCCGGACGACTGCACCGTGGGCTTCATCGTGGAGCAAAGACTGGGACTGTCCATGGTCCACAGCCCCCTGTTCCACTCCCACCTGGAGAACCTGCTCCTGGTGCAGCAGAAGGACCTCAGCTCACAGGTAAAGAACTCACCTGGAGAACCTGCTCCTGGTGCAGCAGAAGGACCTCAGCTCACAGGTAAAGAACTCACCTGGAGAACCTGCTCCTGGTGCAGCAGAAGGACTTCAGCTCACAGGTAAAGAACTCACCTGAGAACCTGCTCCTGGTGCAGCAGAAGGACCTCAGCTCACAGGTAAAGAACTCACCTGGAGAACCTGCTCCTGGTGCAGCAGAAGGACCTCAGCTCACAGGTAAAGAACTCACCTGGAGAACCTGCTCCTGGTGCAGCAGAAGGACTTCAGCTCACAGGTAAAGAACTCACCTGAGAACCTGCTCCTGGTGCAGCAGAAGGACCTCAGCTCACAGGTAAAGAACTCACCTGGAGAACCTGCTCCTGGTGCAGCAGAAGGACCTCAGTTCACAGGTAAAGAACTCACCTGGAGAACCTGCTCCTGGTGCAGCAGAAGGACCTCAGCTCACAGGTAAAGAACTCACCTGAGAACCTGTTCCTTGTACAGCGGAAGGACCTCAGCTCACAGGTAAAGAACTCACCTGGAGAACCTGCTCCTGGTGCAGCAGAAGGACCTCAGCTCACAGGTAAAGAACTCACCTGAGAACCTGCTCCTGGTACAGCGGAAGGACCTCAGCTCACAGGTAAAGAACTCACCTGGAGAACCTGCTCCTGGTGCAGCAGAAGGACCTCAGCTCACAGGTAAAGAACTCACCTGAGAACCTGCTCCTGGTGCAGCAGAAGGACCTCAGCTCACAGGTAAAGAACTCACCTGAGAACCTGCTCCTGGTGCAGCAGAAGGACCTCAGATCACAGGTAAAGAACTCACCTGAGAACCTGCTCCTGGTGCAGCAGAAGGACCTCAGCTCACAGGTAAGGAAGTCACCTGAGAACCTGCTCCTGGTGCAGAAAAAGGATCTCAGCTCATAGGTAAAAAACTCACCTGGAGAACCTGCTCCTGGTGCAGCAGAAGGACCTCAGCCCACAGGTAAAGAACTCACCTGAGAACCTGCTCCTGGTGCAGCAGAAGGACCTCAGCTCACAGGTAAAGAACTCACCTGAGAACCTGCTCCTGGTGCAGCAGAAGGACCTGAGCTCACAGGTAAAGAACTCACCTGGATAACCTGCTCCTGGTGCAGCAGAAGGACCTCAGCTCACAGGTAAAGAACTCACCTGAGAACCTGCTCCTGGTGCAGCAGAAGGACCTCAGCTCACAGGTAAAGAACTCACCTGGAGAACCTGCTCCTGGTGCAGCAGAAGGACCTCAGCTCACAGGTAAAGAACTCACCTGAGAACCTGCTCCTGGTACAGCGGAAGGACCTCAGCTCACAGGTAAAGAACTCACCTGGAGAACCTGCTCCTGGTGCAGCAGAAGGACCTCAGCTCACAGGTAAAGAACTCACCTGAGAACCTGCTCCTGGTACAGCGGAAGGACCTCAGCTCACAGGTAAAGAACTCACCTGAGAACCTGCTCCTGGTGCAGCAGAAGGACCTCAGCTCACAGGTAAAGAACTCACCTGGAGAACCTGCTCCTGGTGCAGCAGAAGGACCTCAGCTCACAGGTAAAGAACTCACCTGAGAACCTGCTCCTGGTACAGCGGAAGGACCTCAGCTCACAGGTAAAGAACTCACCTGAGAACCTGCTCCTGGTGCAGCAGAAGGACCTCAGCTCACAGGTAAAGAACTCACCTGGAGAACCTGCTCCTGGTGCAGCGGAAGGACCTCAGCTCACAGGTAAAGAACTCACCTGAGAACCTGCTCCTGGTACAGCGGAAGGACCTCAGCTCACAGGTAAAGAACTCACCTGAGAACCTGCTCCTGGTGCAGCAGAAGGACCTGAGCTCACAGGTAAAGAACTCACCTGGATAACCTGCTCCTGGTGCAGCAGAAGGACCTCAGCTCACAGGTAAAGAACTCACCTGAGAACCTGCTCCTGGTACAGCGGAAGGACCTCAGCTCACAGGTAAAGAACTCACCTGAGAACCTGCTCCTGGTGCAGCAGAAGGACCTCAGCTCACAGGTAAAGAACTCACCTGGAGAACCTGCTCCTGGTGCAGCGGAAGGACCTCAGCTCACAGGTAAAGAACTCACCTGAGAACCTGCTCCTGGTGCAGCAGAAGGACCTCAGCTCACAGGTAAAGAACTCACCTGAGAACCTGCTCCTGGTGCAGCGGAAGGACCTCAGCTCACAGGTAAAGAACTCACCTGAGAACCTGCTCCTGGTGCAGCGGAAGGACCTCAGCTCACAGGTAAAGAACTCACCTGAGAACCTGCTCCTGGTACAGCGGAAGGACCTCAGCTCACAGGTAAAGAACTCACCTGGAGAACCTGCTCCTGGTGCAGCGGAAGGACCTCAGCTCACAGGTAAAGAACTCACCTGAGAACCTGCTCCTGGTGCAGCGGAAGGACCTCAGCTCACAGGTAAAGAACTCACCTGAGAACCTGCTCCTGGTGCAGCGGAAGGACCTCAGCTCACAGGTAAAGAACTCACCTGAGAACCTGCTCCTGGTACAGCGGAAGGACCTCAGCTCACAGGTAAAGAACTCACCTGGAGAACCTGCTCCTGGTGCAGCAGAAGGACCTCAGCTCACAGGTAAAGAACTCACCTGGAGAACCTGCTCCTGGTGCAGCAGAAGGACCTCAGCTCACAGGTAAAGAACTCACCTAGAGAACCTGCTCCTGGTGCAGCAGAAGGACCTCAGCTCACAGGTAAAGAACTCACCTGAGAACCTGCTCCTGGTACAGCGGAAGGACCTCAGCTCACAGGTAAAGAACTCACCTGAGAACCTGCTCAGTGGGTTTGTGCCGGGCAGAACTCTCCCTGACCTGGTTGTTCGCCCCTGCAGGTGACTCTGAGCTACGGCATGCTGGAGGACAAACTGAACACAGTGGAGGTCAAAGGCGGCTTCAGCACAGAGCAGGACCCCTCCAGGTTGGTCCCGTCTGATTTGTCCAACAGAACAGTTTACGCCACAGTTTACGCGTGTGTTTTTGTGCAGGTTTAAGACGGTGCACTGCCTGCTGCACCCCGCTACCAGCTGGTGTCCGTGAGGAACCCCGGACATTAGCTGCAGGACAGCGTTGGACAGAGGACCTGAAGACGAGCGCCGCGGTCCCGCTCGTCTTCGTCTTCCGTTCTGGTTCGGTCCCGTTTTAGGTCCCGTGATCTAGACCTGGTTTGGACCGAGTCCGGGTTTAGTTCCAGGTCAAGTCTCCGTTTGGTTCTGGGTTCTTGTCTCCTTTCCTCAGCAGCTCGGAAGAGGACGTTTTATGAAATCTAATGCCATTAAAGGTAATAAAGGTTCACAGAGTAGCTTTTCTGCCTGTTTCCATGGAGATGCTCCACTGTAAAACATTGAACCATCTGTTATTTATACTGAGTGTATTCACTGTGAGTGGACTCGCCTCTCCACAGACCTGACTTGGTGTTACACACTCTCCATGCCACTGTGGAACATCAAAGAAAAAAGCAGAAACACCAGATATTTTACACAGAGTATATTAAAGAGTATACTCCAGGAGGACTAGTATTATAAGTAATAATATTGTCTTTATGATTATGTATATATATATATATATATATATATATATATATATATATATATATATATATATGTAATATTCCCTCTGAGCGGTTTGTTTTATTATTTTCATTTTTATCACAAACGGCACAAATAAAGATTCTTAAATGTGTCAGGAGCATCTTTTCAGAAGAAGTTACAGTTTGTGTGTTTTAGGGTTTGTGTGTTTTAGGGTTTGTGTGTTTTAGGGTGTGTGTGTTTTAGGGTTTGTGTGTTTTAGTGTGTGTGTGTTTTAGGGTTTGTGTGTTTTAGGGTTTGTGTGTTTTAGTGTGTGTGTGTTTTAGGGTTTGTGTGTTTTAGGGTGTGTGTGTTTTAGGGTTTGTGTGTTTTAGGGTTTGTGTGTTTTAGGGTTTGTGTGTTTTAGTGTGTGTGTGTTTTAGGGTTTGTGTGTTTTAGGGTTTGTGTGTTTTAGGGTGTGTGTGTTTTAGGGTTTGTGTGTTTTAGGGTTTGTGTGTTTTAGGGTTTGTGTGTTTTAGGGTTTGTGTGTTTTAGGGTGTGTGTGTTTTAGGGTGTGTGTGTTTTAGGTTTGTGTGTTTTAGGGTTTGTGTGTTTTAGGGTTTGTGTGTTTTAGGGTTTGTGTGTTTTAGGTTTGTGTGTTTTAGGGTGTGTGTGTTTTAGGGTTTGTGTGTTTTAGGGTTTGTGTGTTTTAGGGTTTGTGTGTTTTAGGGTGTGTGTGTTTTAGGGTTTGTGTGTTTTAGGGTTTGTGTGTTTTAGGGTTTGTGTATTTTAGGGTTTGTGTGTTTTATGGTTTGTGTGTTTTAGGTTTGTGTGTTTTAGGGTGTGTGTGTTTTAGGGTTTGTGTGTTTTAGGGTGTGTTTGTTTTAGGGTTTGTGTGTTTTAGGGTGTGTGTGTTTAAGGGTTTGTGTGTTTTAGGGTTTGTGTGTTTTAGGGTGTGTGTGTTTTGGGGTTTGTGTGTTTTAGGGTTTTTGTGTTTTAGGGTTTGTGTGTTTTAGGGTGTGTGTGTTTTAGGGTGTGTTTTAGGGTGTGTGTGTTTTAGGGTTTGTGTGTTTTAGGGTGTGTGTGTTTTAGGGTTTGTGTGTTTTAGGGTGTGTGTGTTTTAGGGTTTGTGTGTTTTAGGGTTTGTGTGTTTTAGGGTTTGTGTGTTTTAGGGTGTGTGTGTTTTAGGGTTTGTGTGTTTTAGGGTGTGTGTGTTTTAGGGTTTGTGTGTTTTAGGGTGTGTGTGTTTTAGGGTTTGTGTGTTTTAGTGTGTGTGTGTTTTAGGGTTTGTGTGTTTTAGGGTTTGTGTGTTTTAGTGTGTGTGTGTTTTAGGGTTTGTGTGTTTTAGGGTGTGTGTGTTTTAGGGTTTGTGTGTTTTAGGGTTTGTGTGTTTTAGGGTTTGTGTGTTTTAGTGTGTGTGTGTTTTAGGGTTTGTGTGTTTTAGGGTTTGTGTGTTTTAGGGTGTGTGTGTTTTAGGGTTTGTGTGTTTTAGGGTTTGTGTGTTTTAGGGTTTGTGTGTTTTAGGGTTTGTGTGTTTTAGGGTGTGTGTGTTTTAGGGTGTGTGTGTTTTAGGTTTGTGTGTTTTAGGGTTTGTGTGTTTTAGGGTTTGTGTGTTTTAGGGTTTGTGTGTTTTAGGTTTGTGTGTTTTAGGGTGTGTGTGTTTTAGGGTTTGTGTGTTTTAGGGTTTGTGTGTTTTAGGGTTTGTGTGTTTTAGGGTGTGTGTGTTTTAGGGTTTGTGTGTTTTAGGGTTTGTGTGTTTTAGGGTTTGTGTGTTTTAGGGTTTGTGTATTTTAGGGTTTGTGTGTTTTATGGTTTGTGTGTTTTAGGTTTGTGTGTTTTAGGGTGTGTGTGTTTTAGGGTTTGTGTGTTTTAGGGTGTGTTTGTTTTAGGGTTTGTGTGTTTTAGGGTGTGTGTGTTTAAGGGTTTGTGTGTTTTAGGGTTTGTGTGTTTTAGGGTGTGTGTGTTTTGGGGTTTGTGTGTTTTAGGGTTTTTGTGTTTTAGGGTTTGTGTGTTTTAGGGTGTGTGTGTTTTAGGGTGTGTTTTAGGGTGTGTGTGTTTTAGGGTTTGTGTGTTTTAGGGTGTGTGTGTTTTAGGGTTTGTGTGTTTTAGGGTGTGTGTGTTTTAGGGTTTGTGTGTTTTAGGGTTTGTGTGTTTTAGGGTTTGTGTGTTTTAGGGTGTGTGTGTTTTAGGGTTTGTGTGTTTTAGGGTGTGTGTGTTTTAGGGTGTGTGTGTTTTAGGGTGTGTGTGTTTTAGTGTGTGTGTATTTTAGGGTTTGTGTGTTTTAGGGTTTGTGTGTTTTAGGGTTTGTGTGTTTTAGGGTGTGTGTGTTTTAGGGTGTGTGTGTTTTAGGGTGTGTGTGTTTTAGTGTTTGTGTGTTTTAGGGTGTGTGTGTTTTAGTGTGTGTGTATTTTAGGGTTTGTGTGTTTTAGGGTGTGTGTGTTTTAGGGTTTGTGTGTTTTAGGGTTTGTGTGTTTTAGGGTGTGTGTGTTTTAGGGTTTGTGTGTTTTAGGGTTTGTGTGTTTTAGGGTTTGTGTGTTTTAGGGTTTGTGTGTTTTAGGGTGTGTGTGTTTTAGGGTTTGTGTGTTTTAGGGTTTGTGTGTTTTAGGGTTTGTGTGTTTTAGGGTGTGTGTATTTTAGGGTTTGTGTGTTTTAGGGTTTGTGTATTTTAGGGTGTGTGTGTTTTAGGGTTTGTGTGTTTTAGTGTGTGTGTGTTTTAGGGTGTGTGTGTTTTAGGGTGTGTGTGTTTTAGGGTTTGTGTGTTTTAGTGTGTGTGTGTTTTAGGGTTTGTGTGTTTTAGGGTTTGTGTGTTTTAGGGTGTGTGTGTTTTAGGGTGTGTGTGTTTTAGTGTGTGTGTATTTTAGGGTTTGTGTGTTTTAGGGTTTGTGTGTTTTAGGGTTTGTGTGTTTTAGGGTGTGTGTGTTTTAGGGTTTGTGTGTTTTAGGGTTTGTGTGTTTTAGGGTTTGTGTGTTTTAGGGTGTGTGTGTTTTAGGGTGTGTGTGTTTTAGGTTTGTGTGTTTTAGGGTTTGTGTGTTTTAGGTTTGTGTGTTTTAGGGTGTGTGTGTGTTTTAGGGTTTGTGTGTTTTAGGGTTTGTGTGTTTTAGGGTTTGTGTGTTTTAGGGTGTGTGTGTTTTAGGGTTTGTGTGTTTTAGGGTTTGTGTGTTTTAGGGTTTGTGTGTTTTAGGGTTTGTGTATTTTAGGGTTTGTGTGTTTTAGGTGTGTGTGTTTTATGGTTTGTGTGTTTTAGGTTTGTGTGTTTTAGGGTGTGTGTGTTTTGGGGTTTGTGTGTTTTAGGGTTTTTGTGTTTTAGGGTTTGTGTGTTTTAGGGTGTGTGTGTTTTAGGGTTTGTGTGTTTTAGGGTGTGTGTGTTTTAGGGTTTGTGTGTTTTAGGGTGTGTGTGTTTTAGGGTTTGTGTGTTTTAGGGTGTGTGTGTTTTAGGGTTTGTGTGTTTTAGGGTTTGTGTGTTTTAGGGTTTGTGTGTTTTAGGGTGTGTGTGTTTTAGGGTTTGTGTGTTTTAGGGTGTGTGTGTTTTAGGGTGTGTGTGTTTTAGGGTGTGTGTGTTTTAGTGTGTGTGTATTTTAGGGTTTGTGTGTTTTAGGGTTTGTGTGTTTTAGGGTTTGTGTGTTTTAGGGTGTGTGTGTTTTAGGGTGTGTGTGTTTTAGTGTTTGTGTGTTTTAGGGTTTGTGTGTTTTAGTGTGTGTGTATTTTAGGGTTTGTGTGTTTTAGGGTGTGTGTGTTTTAGGGTTTGTGTGTTTTAGGGTTTGTGTGTTTTAGGGTGTGTGTGTTTTAGGGTTTGTGTGTTTTAGGGTTTGTGTGTTTTAGGGTTTGTGTGTTTTAGGGTGTGTGTGTTTTAGTGTGTGTGTGTTTTAGGGTTTGTGTGTTTTAGGGTTTGTGTGTTTTAGGGTTTGTGTGTTTTAGGGTTTGTGTGTTTTAGGGTGTGTGTGTTTTAGGGTGTGTGTGTTTTAGGGTTTGTGTGTTTTAGGGTTTGTGTGTTTTAGGGTGTGTGTGTTTTAGGGTTTGTGTGTTTTAGTGTGTGTGTGTTTTAGGGTGTGTGTGTTTTAGGGTGTGTGTGTTTTAGGGTTTGTGTGTTTTAGTGTGTGTGTGTTTTAGGGTTTGTGTGTTTTAGGGTTTGTGTGTTTTAGGGTGTGTGGGTTTTAGGGTGTGTGTGTTTTAGTGTGTGTGTATTTTAGGGTTTGTGTGTTTTAGGGTTTGTGTGTTTTAGGGTTTGTGTGTTTTAGGGTGTGTGTGTTTTAGGGTGTGTGTGTTTTAGGGTGTGTGTGTTTTAGTGTTTGTGTGTTTTAGGGTGTGTGTGTTTTAGTGTGTGTGTATTTTAGGGTTTGTGTGTTTTAGGGTGTGTGTGTTTTAGGGTTTGTGTGTTTTAGGGTTTGTGTGTTTTAGGGTGTGTGTGTTTTAGGGTTTGTGTGTTTTAGGGTTTGTGTGTTTTAGGGTTTGTGTGTTTTAGGGTTTGTGTGTTTTAGGGTGTGTGTGTTTTAGTGTGTGTGTGTTTTAGGGTTTGTGTGTTTTAGGGTTTGTGTGTTTTAGGGTTTGTGTGTTTTAGGGTGTGTGTGTTTTAGTGTGTGTGTGTTTTAGGGTGTGGTTTTAGGGTGTGTGTGTAGGGTGTGTGTGTTTTAGGGTGTGTGTTTAGGTGTGTGTTTAGGGTGTGTGTGTTTTAGGGTGTGTGTGTTTAGGGTTTGTGTGTTTTAGGGTGTGTGTGTTTTAGGGTTTGTGTGTTTTAGGTTGTGTGTCTTTAGGTTGTGTGTTTTAGGGTTTGTGGTTTTAGTGCTTTGTGTGTTTAGGGTTTGTGTGTTTTAGGGTGTGTGTGTTTTAGGTTTGTGTGTTTTAGGGTTGTGTGTTTAGGGTTGTGTGTTTTAGGGTGTGTGTGTGTTAGGGTTGTGTGTTTTAGGGTTTGTGTGTTTCTAGGGTTTGTGTCGTTTTAGGGTGTGTGTTTAGGGTGTGTGG
>NW_027316056.1:40183680-40426180 GCF_026437365.1 Eucyclogobius newberryi
CGCCCGAGTCACGTCCTCCTCGTCCTGCTCGCTTCTGATCGCGCTGCAGAGTTTTGGATCAGCTGGAGACATCCGGATGGCGCGAATGAGTTTCTCACGATCCTGTTTCTGAGGCGCGTTGACCAAAGTGAATATCTCGTGATCGGATAATATCTTCTCAAAGCATCAGAAACAGGCTAAATGTTTCTTGGGCGAAGTACGAATATCACACCAAAACTACCACAGAAATGACCCACAAAAGCGCACGACTAACACGTTATATCCGTCCTTGTTTGAGGGAAGCACTCTGGATATGTCTGTGTTTCTTTTCAAGGAATGTTTGATTGCTCGACATCCTCAGAACGGACAGCCCAGTGTGGAAGGGGGAGGAGAGAGAAGGGAGGACACGCGGCAAACCATCAGAGTCGGGATTCAGACCCACGACACTGTGACGTTCCACGCTCCAAGACAACCGTCCCATATCTCTGACCTCTGATATCACGTGAATGGAAACAAGAGGCTTTATATATTTGATTTAAAAGGTTTCGGTCGAGAAATGTTCTGCTTTTTTTTTATTGAAGGATGAAAAGTATCGTTTGAAAAAGTTTGCAGTTGGTAAAAGTCGGTTGGTCGTCATCCTTGATCTCATGTGTCGTTTCTACAGCTGATACTTCAATACTTTAGACAACTTTGACTTGTATTCGATCAGGTGAAGTACTTTGGTACGCGGGGACCGGCGGCCATGTTTCTCTCTTTCTGGCTTAGAAAGGATTAATCCGTTATTATTAATTATCACATCATAATTGGTTTTACGATCATCTTTCCCGCCGTCTCAATCCTCAAGGGGGCAGCGCGTCCTCGTTAAGATTACAAATCGGAGAGATCTTTGGTGCGGCTCGAGACTTTGAGGATATAAATCGACGCTAAAACAGCTCATGAAAGACTTCCTGCCCTGATGACGCTTCCTGCGCCTAAATCACCCGCGCTGCCTCTGGTGATGAAGCAGGAGATGAGTTATGATCTCGTAAAAACAGGAGCAATCTTCCGCCCGCTGATTTTAATGCCACGAGGAGGTTTGATATTCGGGGAGGAGGGCGCCGGCTGCATATGCATGAGCTCTCACCGGGAACGGGGCTTTCACCGGAGCCGAGCGGGCGCCGGGGCCCCGAGCGGCGGCGGGGCCCCGAACGCAGCGCCGGCAGGATTTATGGGCCGTAAACGGGACAAAGTGTGGAGCAGAGGGCCGGAGCGAGCGGGGCCATCGCTCAGCGGCGCTGTCCGTCAACCGGGCTGTGGGGAGGAGGGGGAGGGAGGGGGGGGAGGGAGGGGAGGGAGAGAGAGACAGAGAGAAGGAGGGAGAGAGGGAGAGAGAGAGAGGGAGAGAGAAACAAACAAGCGAGCAGGAGTGACAAAGAGCGAGAAAGAGAAAAAGTGAGGGAGAGAGAGAGGAGACAGAGAGAGAGGGGGAGAGAGGGAGGGAGAGAGAGAGAACTAGGAGAAAGCAGGAGTGAACAAAGGCAAAGAGAAAGAAAAGGGGAGAGGAAGAAATCAAAGAGAGAAATACAAAGGAGGAAGAGAGAGCGATGGAGATGGAGAGAGTTCAATGTTGTGATTATTCTGTTTTATGATAAAGGAAAAAAAGGCTATTTTCTGACATGTATTTTCCCAAAGGAGCTGCAGGGGGCGCTCCATCGCCATGGTGACTCAGCTCTGCTTTAAAAGAACAGTATCACTTTGTGGAGGTGGAAATGTAAAGTTAAAACAAACCTCGGAACGTTTTCCTTGGATGTGATGTATGTTTTAAGCATTCTGTGGAATAATAAAGTAATAAACTATATCGCCACGGAAACAAGCAGCAGAGGGAGGAGGAGGAGGCTCTTCCAGACCTAGTACGAGTCAGGTTTGTGCTGATGAAAGTCTGCTCATGGTAAAAATGCGGTTGTTTTAGTCTAAAAGTGACATTTGAATCTCTGGTCTTCAGAGTTTATGGTCCAGAACGCTCCGTTCTGTTGTCACTGTGTAAAATACATCACCACAAACAGGAAAAGTCTTTAAATACACGCTTTGTACATTAGATCCTGTGTTTGAGAGGGAAAAAGGCTCGTAAAGTTTATTCAGGGCGAGCGGCCGGCTGGCACTGGTCTGGACGATCGGCGGGCGCTGGATCGAGGACGGCGGCGAATGGGGCGGGGCAAAAGTGTCCGTCTTTTCAAATAATCAGGAAAGTGTACGATAAATGCAAAACGCCTGAACATGTCTAAAGCAGATGAGAAGGAGCCAGAGTTACCACACACCCGGCGTCCAGGCTGACGGCGGGTGTGGTGGGCGGAGCAAGAGGCGGAGCTCCAGCCGGCGGGAAAACCCAGGAGAACCAGACAGTGAATGCTCAACAGCCTTAACTGATATTAACTAATCATCTTCTATTTTAAGAGCAATTTTAAAACATACAGCGCGTATCAATCTTCCCGCGTATCAATGTAAATACCGTATGCATCAAACACTAATGAGCGCCCCCTGTCTTTGTTTTAGAGCGCGCCGCTTAATGAGGCGTTTCAGATGAAGTCGCACAATCAGCACGAGCCGGTTTCCACAGCTGTTGTGTGTTCGGGTGACATTACAGTACACACAAAGCCCTCTGCGCTTTTTGCCCCATTCATATTTTCTCCCGCACCAACCGTGTCTTGGCTAACGACTTTTACTGTTTTCAACGTCGCATTTCAAGCGCTTTCGTGGCCACGGTAAATCTGTTCTTTCTCCATTACGTGGCTGAGTTCGTGGCAGTAAAACGGGCTCGCTCCAGCTGCAGAGCTTGTGTAAAAAAGGAACGATAATGACCATAGTAAGAGTGCTGTTTCTGGGGCTGCAGTGTTAGAATCCGTCTCCTTTTCTCTCTCTGTCGACGTCTGACGTGCACAAAGAAAGCAGAGATGAAGCTTGAACCAGAACTGAGAGAATGCAGGACAGAGGAGCAGAGGAGTGGAAGGAGAGCGGAGGAGTGTCCTACTTTTGGGCACAGGCAGGTCACAAAGGAGGAGGAGGAGGAGGAGGAGGAGGAGGAGGAACATCACACGGAATAAACGAGTGATGGACTGAAGCGCGACTACAACGACCACTTCACTAGCACAGACCACGCCACAGCAATGGAGGATGAAAGAATGTTTATTGATAATAACGACGACGGAGTGACCACGGAGAGACCACGGAGCGACCACGGAGCGACCACGGAGCGACCACGGAGCGACCACGGAGAGACAACGGAGCGACGACGGAGCGACCACGGAGCGACGACGGAGCGACCACGGAGAGACCACGGAGCGACCACGGAGAGACGACGGAGCGACCACGGAGCGACCACGGAGAGACCACGGAGAGACCACGGAGCGACCACGGAGAGACGACGGAGCGACCACGGAGCGACCACGGAGAGACCACGGAGCGACCACGGAGTGACCACGGAGCGACCACGGAGAGACCACGGAGCGACCACGGAGAGACCACGGAGCGACGACGGAGCGACCACGGAGCGACCACGGAGCGACGATCGAACGTCAATTGAGCGACAATCGAGCAACGATGTAGCGATGATCGAGCGGTGAGAGTTGGCTGGGTAGAGACTCAGGACGGGGGCTCTGTCTCGGGTAATCAGCCCAGTCGATTCAGAACCCCGCCTCCTTAGATGTTGATGTGTTAAAGGTGAAGGTGGTAGAGACATGGGGTGTGAGGGCGGGGTCGAGAGAGCAGAGACGACAAGAGATGTTGTGAATAGGCCTTTTTAATAGGGCTTCTGGGTAACTAGAGGTGTGGTCAAAGAGTGGGGCGTGGTTACTGGAGGAGTCGAGGTTGAGGCGTGGTCCCGCTCCTGAATCCACGTTGACAATTAACATCTCCAACCACACGAGACACATTCTAGATTCTTCTTACTTCAGTTTGGTTGTTCCGTTCATATCAGACAAATGGTAAGAGATGATGTCTTTACTTTGACATGTTTCGGTCAAAACATTCGTCTTCGTCGGGACAGGAAGTTTGGTGATGTGTCTTTAGAGCTGTCGTTTTGACCCGAATCGGCAGTTTCAGACCACTACAACCGCAACAACCCCGCGGATCATTCACCGAGAATACAACAAATACAAACGCTGGATCAAGGAGGCAACAATGATCAGGAAACGAGGCACGAGTCACGATGAACAGAAGCGGTGACAAAGTGCAGCCCTGAGGAATCCCTCATGGGAACAGGACTTACTATGTTGTTGCAGACCTGATCATTGGTTTAAATCTAGCCCCACGAGTTTTTGATCATAATTGTTACATTTTCTATTCAGACGTTGTATTGTCTTAGCTATAGGACACGTGTCTTCACCTCATAAATACACGTGTCTTCACCTCATAAATACACGTGTCTTCACCTCATAAATACACGTGTCTTCACCTCATAAATACACGTGTCTTCACCTCACCTCGAGGTCTGGTCCTCCGCCTCTCGCCTGGATCTGGGTGTTGTTTTTACCTCTTCATGAGTTTATGTCCAGGACTCGACTATTTGTCCAATGTTTCCTCCCGTCCAATTCTCACTTTCAGCCAGAAAATCTTTAAAAATGTTGAGGAGGAGGTGTCAACAGACAGGAACATTTAACAATCTGTTTCTTAAATTGAGAGCTCGGACTCACGCGCTGGTTTAAAAGTTGTTATTTCATTTCGGAGCAATTACAGTTCAGAACACAAACTGAAGTGGCATTTTACTCGTCTGGAAAAAGATTTGATTTGACGCTTTTAAATGCAGCGTGTGAAAAATGGACTTAATGAAAATGTGACAAACAACAACACCGCTTCTGTTTGTGAACCACTTCCATTTAAATTTTAAAGTTTGATGAAAGCATAAAAATACACTTGTTATTCCAATTTACCACAGTCAGGTGTAAGTGTGGTTTAGACCTCTGTTTGTACTTGTGGAATATTTTAATATCTAGTATATTTTCTGTGTAGAATGTGAAGGGAATACCAAATATTAACTTGACTTAATTGTATTAAAACTGTACTTTGATACAATAACGGAATACCAACTATATTAACTTTAGATTGTATTCATTCTAATCGATCTAAGTGGTGCTGAAACTGGCCTCACACAGACCACATTCCTGGATAAGGAGAACGCCACAGACTCAAGTCTCGGCCAATGGAGGACGTCAACCTTCATATCACGCCCCCTTAATCAAAATGTATACATTGTTTGAGCGCACAGGCACAGGGACAGGGACAGGGACAGGGACAGGCACAGGCACAGGCACAGGGACAGGCACAGGGACAGGGACAGGGACAGGGACAGGCACAGGGACAGGGACAGGCACAGGCACAGGGACAGGCACAGGCACAGGGACAGGGACAGGGACAGGCACAGGGCGCGATCCAGAACGCCCGTGTAAGACGTCCACACGTTCGAAAGGGTCGGAGGGTAAGTGCTCTGTTCATTTGTATTAGAATTGTACTGACGGAGATGAAACGTTTGATTCATTCTAACTATTATTGATTCTTTCACTTTCTTTCATAAACGAGCACGACGACAACTGTATTTGACTAAAACACACACAACACGTCTTTAAGTACAAATGCCACAAGAGAGTTATTAGGTACAAATACCACAAGAGTGTTTATTAAATACAAATACCACAAGAGTGTTTATTAAGTACAAATAGATATTAAGTACAAGAGAGGTTATTAAGTACAAATACCACAAGAGAGGTTATTAAGTACAAGCGAGGTTATTAAGTACAAATACCACAAGAGTGTTTATTAAGTACAAATGCCACAAGAGAGGTTATTAAGTACAAATACCACAAGAGTGTTTATTAAGTACAAATACCACAAGAGAGTTATTAAGTACAAATACCACAAGAGAGGTTATTAAGTACAAATACCACAAGAGTGTTTATTAAGTACAAATACCACAAGAGAGTTATTAAGTACAAATACCACAAGAGAGGTTATTAAGTACAAATACCACAAGAGTGTTTATTAAGTACAAATACCACAAGAGAGGTTATTAAGTACAAATACCACAAGAGTGTTTATTAAGTACAAATACCACAAGAGAGTTATTAAGTACAAATACCACAAGAGAGGTTATTAAGTACAAATACCACAAGAGAGGTTATTAAGTACAAATACCACAAGAGAGTTATTAAGTACAAATACCACAAGGGAGTTATTAAGTACAAATACCACAATTGTGTTTATTAAGTACAAATACCACAAGAGTGTTTATTAAGTACAAATACCACAAGAGAGTTATTAAGTACAAATACCACAAGAGTGTTTATTAAGTACAAATACCACAAGAGAGTTATTAAGTACAAATACCACAAGAGAGTTATTAAGTACAAATACCACAATTGTGTTTATTAAGTACAAATACCACAAGAGAGGTTATTAAGTACAAATACCACAATTGTGTTTATTAAGTACAAATACCACAAGAGAGGTTATTAAGTACAAATACCACAAGAGAGTTATTAAGTACAAATACCACAAGAGAGTTATTAAGTACAAATACCACAATTGTGTTTATTAAGTACAAATACCACAAGAGAGGTTATTAAGTACAAATACCACAAGAGAGTTATTAAGTACAAATACCACAAGAGAGTTATTAAGTACAAATACCACAATTGTGTTTATTAAGTACAAATACCACAAGAGTGTTTATTAAGTACAAATACTCACATTTTAAAGCTGCACATTACGGGGTTTAACTTACCTCTCTTATGTTCGTTCAGTAAGTCACCTCTCCACAGATCTGACCTGTTTCCGTTGTCCTCTGGAGTCTAAATATATATATATATCAGAAAATGACATTAAATATGATAGAAAATACATGACATGGCACAAATCTGAGACGTCACAAAGAAAACAGAGATGATCAACAATAAGACGTTTAAAGAGCATGCAATGTTAACCATGTAATAAGGTCGTTAGCATTAGCATTATCTTTTGTTCACACATCACACCAGCATTTCTACTTCATTTCTTTATAAAAGGGGATTATGTAAAGATTATAGTGGCCAGTCTCCATATTCAGTCCGGTATAAAAAAAAATATATATATAAAAATATATATGTACCGTTTCAGTATAAAAAACAGAATCATTAATTTGAAGCTAAATTAACGACTCGATTGTCTCTTATTTGTGTAAATAGTTTTTGACGTCTGGATCTGGATCTCAAAGGGTTTAACAAAGGTTAGAGCGTAAATATAAATAAAACATGTTGTGTCACTGGCTCCTCCTGGTGGACACTTTTACAATCACTCAAGTTGACCAAAGAGCTTCACAATAAAACAACAAGACAAGACAAAACATACAACTAAGTCAAAACAAACTGTACCAGACAAAGTCATAAAACACAGACTAAGACAGAATAAATGTGTTTTGATCCTTTAAAAAGGTTAAAGTCTGTGATGAGCTCGTGTCGGGAGCAGCTTGTTCCAGAGTCAGAGAGCGCTCCATCACCTCGAAGCTCATCTGTCGACCTTAGAGCTCTGCAGCCTTAGAGCTCTGCAACCTTAGAACGCTGCAACCTTAGAACGCTGCAACCTTAGAGCTCTGCAACATTAGAGCTCTGCAACCTTAGAGCGCTGCAACCTTAGAGCTCTGCAACCTTAGAGCTCTGCAACCTTAGAGCGCTGCAACCTTAGAGCTCTGCAACCTTAGAGCGCTGCAACCTTAGAGCTCTGCAACCTTAGAGCTCTGCAACCTTAGAGCTCTGCAACCTTAGAGCGCTGCAACCTTAGAGCTCTTTCGACCTTAGAGCGCTGCAACCTTAGAGCTCTGCAACCTTAGAGCGCTGCAACCTTAGAGCTCTTTCAACCTTAGAGCACTGCAACCTTAGAGCTCTGTCAACCTTAGAGCTCTGCAACATTAGAGCTCTGCAACCTTAGAGCTCTGCAACCTTAGAGCGCTGCAACCTTAGAGCTCTGTCAACCTTAGAGCTCTGCAACCTTAGAGCTCTGTCAACCTTAGAGCTCTGCAACCTTAGAGCTCTGCAACCTTAGAGCGCTGCAACCTTAGAGCTCTGTCAACCTTAGCGCGCTGCAACCTTAGAGCTCTGTCAACCTTAGCGCGCTGCAACCTTAAAGCTTTGCAGCCTTAGAGCTCTGCAACCTTAGAGCTCTGTCGACCTTAGAGCTCTGCAACCTTAGAGCTCTGCAACCTTAGAGCTCTGCAACCTTAGAACGCTGCAACCTTAGAACGCTGCAACCTTAGAGCTCTGCAACATTAGAGCTCTGCAACCTTAGAGCGCTGCAACCTTAGAGCTCTGCAACCTTAGAGCTCTGCAACCTTAGAGCGCTGCAACCTTAGAGCTCTGCAACCTTAGAGCTCTGCAACCTTAGAGCTCTTTTGACCTTAGAGCGCTGCAACCTTAGAGCTCTGCAACCTTAGAGCGCTGCAACCTTAGAGCCCTTTCAACCTTAGAGCACTGCAACCTTAGAGCTCTGTCGACCTTAGAACTCTGCTCATGTTTCGAGAGTCAGAAGCTCGGCCCTAACCACATCTTTACGTCTGCAATACAACCAGAAAGAAACTGAGAGCATCACCTCCAGTGGCAACACATACAGAGCAAACAGCATGGGGCCCTGCACACAGCCCTGGGGCCCTCCACACAGCCCCGGGGCCCTCCACACAGCCCTGGGGCCCTCCACACAGCCCTGGGGCCCACCACACAGGCCTGGGGCCTACAACACAGACCTGGGGCCCTCCACAGAGCAGCGAGGCCCCAAACCTGAGAGACAAGCTTCTGTTGGTCAAAAGAGACTCAAACCAAGCACAGTGCCACGCCCACGTCTTTAAGGCGGGACTTTAAACGTATCAGAAGCCGTCGTTAAGTCCAATAGAACTAGGACAACGGGCGCTAGGCAACAGCAGACCGGGTCATATCAGTGTGGGTCAGACAAAAACAACTTTCTCAAGATTCAAATTCAAGACTTTAGTTTCCAGGTGTAGTTTCTTAAGACGACGTCCTGAGGGAGGGGCCTGAGGGAGGGGCCTGAGGGAACGGTCTGAGGGAGCGGTTTGAGGGAGGGGCCTGAGGGAGGGGCCTGAGGGGGGGCCTGAGGGGGGGCCTGAGGGAGGGGCCTGAGGGAGCGGTTTGAGGGAGGGGCCTGAGGGTTAGAACAGTGGTTTTCAGCCCCAGAGAGTCAGTGCAGTGTTGGTCACATGATGCTGGTCACATGATGCTGGTCACATGATGCTGGTCACATGATGTTGGTCACATGATGCTGGTCACATGATGCTGGTCACATGATGTTGGTCACATGATGCTGGTCACATGATGCTGGTCACATGATGCTGGTCACATGATGTTGGTCACATGATGTTGGTCACATGATGCTGGTCACATGATGCTGGTCACATGATGTTGGTCACATGATGCTGGTCACATGATGTTGGTCACATGATGTTGGTCACATGATGCTGGTCACATGATGCTGGTCACATGATGTTGGTCACATGATGCTGGTCACATGATGCTGGTCACATGATGTTGGTCACATGATGCTGGTCACATGATGTTGGTCACATGATGTTGGTCACATGATGTTGGTCACATGATGCTGGTCACATGATGCTGGTCACATGATGTTGATCACATGATGTTGGTCACATTTTTGATTATTAAACTAACTGAATATAATGATTATAATGATTATAATGAATTATAATGAATATAATGATTAAATTATATAATAAATACAATGATTAAATGAATCAAGTGTAATGTTCTTTCTTTTGGCAGGAGTTATTTTAAAAGAACAAAAGGTCAGAGTCCTCTTAAAGCAGCACTGTGTCACTTTTCTGGGGCGTGGCCTCTTCCTCCTGCTCGTCTCCATGGAGATGACACTTGCCTGGAGTGTTCTGTGCGGCATGAAACATTTATATCTTACATTTATTCAATCACATGCTCAATAATAAAACGTACATTCTGACTGAGAGCGGGGTCGCCTCTCCACGGATCTGACCCGTAACTTGGCTCTGCAATATTCTTGGTCTCCATGGAAACAAGCAGCTGGCGAGCCCTGTTTCAGAAGAGTTACACAGTGTTCCTTTAAAAGACTTGTACAAGATGAACTTCGCTGGAAATGTAAAACAAAAAAGTTCTAGATTTAATGTAAATCAACAAACAAATATCTCCACGAACCAAGACACGACCAAGCAGCTATTTTCATATTCAAAGTCAGAAGAAGAGAAAAACAACACGAGAGACGCTTGAACGGAGCTGCCGCTCTGGGGTACGTTTATCCTGCTTTAGACCCGGTTTAGACCCTTTTCTATACCCGGTTTAGTCCCGGTTTACTCCTGATTTAGTCCTGGTTTAGACCTGGTTTGGACCTGGTTTAGTCCTGGTTTGGACCTGCTTTAGTCCTGGTTTGGACCTGTTTTAGTCCTGGTTTGGACCTGCTTTAGTCCTGGTTTGGACCTGCTTTAGTCCTGGTTTGGACCTGCTTTAGTCCTGGTTTGGACCTGTTTTAGTCCTGGTTTGGACCTGCTTTAGTCCTGGTTTGGACCTGCTTTAGTCCTGGTTTGGACCTGCTTTAGTCCTGGTTTGGACCTGCTTTAGTCCTGGTTTACTCCTGATTTAGTCCTGGTTTAGTCCTGGTTTGGACCTGCTTTAGACCTGCTTTAGTCCTGGTTTGGACCTGCTTTAGTCCTGGTTTGGTCCTGGTTTGGTCCTGGTTTACTCCTGATTTAGTCCTGGTTTAGTCCTGGTTTGGACCTGCTTTAGTCCTGGTTTGGACCTGCTTTAGTCCTGGTTTGGTCCTGGTTTACTCCTGATTTAGTCCTGGTTTAGTCCTGGTTTGGACCTGCTTTAGACCTGGTTTGGACCTGCTTTAGTCCTGGTTTGGACCTGCTTTAGTCCTGGTTTGGACCTGCTTTAGTCCTGGTTTGGACCTGCTTTAGTCCTGGTTTGGACCTGCTTTAGTCCTGGTTTGGACCTGCTTTAGTCCTGGTTTTGTCTCTCCAGGTGGACATGGACCAGTCTTCGTGGATCTTCGTGCTGTTGCTCAGTGAGTTTATCATTTTTCTGTTTTGATGTTTTTTCTCTTTCAAAAGTTTCAAAAGTCGAAGTGTAAATAGATGATTGATGTCATTGTTCATGCCCGGCTCCATCAGAACTACATTTAAATTAAACTACTATGTCAATCACATGAGGGATCATCTCAAAATGGGTTGAAGCTGAAAAGATATAATTTTTTAACCACGTCCCCCCCTCTAAAGACGAAAGACTGGCTTCACATCAAATGTAAAACGATAGTAGCTTGATAGACCCTGCTCACCTCCAGTGAACATCCTTTGGTAAGTTTATCAGTAGAAGTTATGAATTCTCCAAATAATATCACCTGTTGCGCATGTTTGTTTACTCAATCCACGCACCGTGGAGCATGTGGGTTGAGTAAACAACGGCCCGTGAGGGGCACAGGCCGCGGTGCGCCGTGCTCCCCCGTACGCACTCCCGTGCTCCGCGCTGCACCCGCCGCCTAATGTCGGCCTAATGCTCGTTGCTGAGAGAGTTTTTTAGCATTTCAAAACAATCACTGCCACAACGATGTATTGAAGCTTCAAAGCAACAAAAAGACCAAATGTAGGTTCAAAAATATGAAGTCTTTTCAGCCTCAACCCATTTTGAGATGATCCCTAAGAATAACCAGGTGTTTTATGAGCAAATGTGACCAATCTGCCTGAAGAGGGAGATGAGGAGGAAGAGGAGGAGAGGAGGAGGAAGAGGAGGAGGAAGAGGAGGAGAGGAGGAGGAAGAGGAGGAGAGGAGGGTAAGGAGGAGGGAGGGGAGGGAGAGGAGGAGAGGAGGAGGAAGAGGAGGAGAGGATGAGGAAGAGGAGGAGAGGAGGAGGAAGAGGAGGAGGAAGAGGAGTGGGTAAGGAGGAGGGAGGGGAGGGAGAGGAGGAAGAGGAGGAGAGGAGGAGGAAGAGGAGGAGGAAGAGGAGGAGAGGAGGAGGAAGAGGAGGAGAGGAGGGTAAGGAGGAGGGAGGGGAGGGAGAGGAGGAGAGGAGGAGGAAGAGGAGGAGAGGATGAGGAAGAGGAGGAGAGGAGGAGGAAGAGGAGGAGGAAGAGGAGTGGGTAAGGAGGAGGGAGGGGAGGGAGAGGAGGAAGAGGAGGAGGAAGAGGAGGAGAGGAGGAGAGGGTAAGGAGGAGGGAGGGGAGGGAGAGGAGGAAGAGGAGGAGGAAGAGGAGGAGAGGAGGAGGGAGGGGAGGGAGAGGAGGAGGAAGAGGAGGAGGAAGAGGAGGAGAGGAGGAGGAAGAGGAGGAGAGGAGGAGGAAGAGGAGGAGAGGAGGAGGGAGAGGAGGAAGAGGAGGAGAGGAGGAGAGGGTAAGAAGGAGGGAGGGGAGGGAGAGGAGGAAGAGGAGGAGGAAGAGGAGGAGGGAGAAGAGGAGGAGGAAGAGGAGGAGGGAGGAGGTAAAATAAGATAAGCTTTTGTTTGTCCACACATGGGGAAATTTTGGTGTTGCAACACAAGTAGATGCAGAGGAAAAGAATAGAAAACACTAAACAAAACTCCTATGGACAGAACCTCTCATAATATTAATAGGGAATAGAAGAAAGAAGAAATAAAAACAAAAAAATTAAATATAAAGATAAATGAAATACAAATAAAAAGATAAATAAAATAAAAAGATAAACAAAATACAAATAAGAAAATAGAAATAAGCTAACATAAGACAAAATAATACTAATCACAGTGGTAAAGTAAAAAATCTTATTTACAGCAGTTGTATGCACATGAATATGACATTATTGCGCATAATTAAGTCAGTATTGCACATGATTAAGTCAGTATTACACATGCATATGGCAGTATTGCACATAATTAAGTCAGTATTGCACATGATTAAGTCAGTATTGCACATGATTAAGTCAGTATTACACATGCATAGGGCAGTATTGCACATGATTAAGTGAGTATTGCACATGATTAAGTCAGTATTGCACATGATTAAGTCAGTATTGCACATGCATATGACAGTATTGCACATGATTATGTCAGTATTGCACATGATTAAGTCAGTATTGCACATGAATACTACAGTATTGCGCATGATTAAGTCAGTATTGCACATGCATATGACAGTATTGCACATGATTAAGTCAGTATTGCACATGATCAAGTCAGTATTGCACATGCATATGACAGTATTGCACATGATTATGTGAGTATTGCACATGCATATGGCAGTATTGCACATAATTAAGTCAGTATTGCACATGATTAAGTCAGTATTGCACATGATTAAGTCAGTATTACACATGCATAGGGCAGTATTGCATATGATTAAGTGAGTATTGCACATGATTAAGTCAGTATTGCACATGATTAAGTCAGTATTGCACATGCATATGACAGTATTGCACATGATTATGTCAGTATTGCACATGATTAAGTCAGTATTGCACATGAATACTACAGTATTGCGCATGATTAAGTCAGTATTGCACATGCATATGACAGAATTGCACATGATTAAGTCAGTATTGCACATGATCAAGTCAGTATTGCACATGCATATGACAGTATTGCACATGATTATGTCAGTATTGCACATGATTATGTCAGTATTGCACATGATTGTGTCAGTATTGCACATGGGTATGTCAGTATTGCACATGACTATGTCAGTATTGCACATGATTAAGTCAGTATTGCACATGATTAAGTCAGTATTGCACATGATTATGTCAGTATTGCACATGGGTATGTCAGTATTGCACATGGGTATGTCAGTATTGCACATGTGTATGTCAGTATTGCACATGATTATGTCAGTATTGCACATGATTGTGTCAGTATTGCACATGGGTATGTCAGTATTGCACATGACTATGTCAGTATTGCACATGATTAAGTCAGTATTGCACATGATTAAGTCAGTATTGCACATGATTATGTCAGTATTGCACATGGGTATGTCAGTATTGCACATGGGTATGTCAGTATTGCACATGTGTATGTCAGTATTGCACATGATTAAGTCAGTATTGCACATGATTGTGTCAGTATTGCACATGGGTATAACAGTATTGCACATGGGTATGTCAGTGTTTGTTGTAGAGTGTGACAGCAGCAGGAAGGACAGACTGTGAAACGTCTCCTTCACACAGCGAGGGTGGATCAGTCACTGAAGCTGCTCTCTAGAGTGGACAGAGTGTCCTGCAGGGGACAGAGTGTGTCCTGCAGGGGACAGAGTGTCCTGTAGGGGACAGTGTCCTGCAGGGGACAGTGTCCTGCAGGGGACAGAGAGTCCTGCAGGGGACAGAGTGTCCTGCCGGGGACAGTGTCCTGCGTCCTGCAGGGGACAGAGTGTCCTGCAGGGGACAGTGTCCTGCAGGGGACAGAGTGTCCTGCAGGGGGCGACACTCATGGTCCAGCATAGATGTGAGTTTATCCAGGACCTTCTGTCCTCCACCTCCTGCACCGAGTCCAGAGGACAGCCCAGGACGGAGCTTTGTCCAGCCTCTTCCTCTCCCTCTCTGTGATGCTGCTGCTCCAGCAGACCACACCTACAGGAGCTGATGCACCACAGAGTCAGAGAAGGTCTTCAGGAGTGACAGGAGCGGCCCTGTCAGGAGCGGCCCTGTCAGGAGCGGCCCTGTCACGCCAAAAGACCTGAGTCTCCTCAGGAGGTAGAGCCGACTCTTCCTGTGCAGTCTGTGTTATGAGTCCAGTCCAGTTTGTGGTTCAGATGAACACCAGGTCCTTGTATGAGTCACTCTCTCAATGTCCCGTCCCTGGATGTTCACTGGTGAGGGGGGCGTGGCTTGTCCCGTCCCTGGATGTTCACTGGTGAGGGGGGCGTGGCCTGTCCCGTCCCTGGATGTTCACTGGTGAGGGGGGCGTGGCCTGTCCCGTCTCTGGATGTTCACTGGGGAGGGGGGCGTGGCCTGTCCCGTCCCTGGATGTTCACTGGTGAGGGGGGCGTGGCCTGTCCCGTCCCTGGATGTTCACTGGTGAGGGGGGCGTGGCCTCTGTGGAAGTCCACCACCATCTCCTTGGTCTTCCCCGCGTTGATGAGGAGGAGGTTGAGTCTGATGATGGCAGAGTGGTCAGAGAACTTCTGCAGGACACAGCAGTGTAGAGGGTGAAGAGGACGGTGCCCTGGGGCGCCCCACACTGCAGGTCCCCCACACTGCAGGTCCCCCACACTGCAGGTCCCTCACACTGCAGGTCCCCCACACGGCAGGTCCCCCACACTGCAGGTCCCCCACATCGCAGGTCCCTCAGACTGCAGGTCCCTCACACTGCAGGTCCCTCACACTGCAGGTCCCTCACACTGCAGGTCCCCCACACTGCAGGTCCCCCACACCGCAGGTCCCTCAGACTGCAGGTCCCTCACACTGCAGGTCCCTCACACTGCAGGTCCCCCATACTGCAGGTCCCTCACACTGCAGGTCCCTCACACTGCAGGTCCCCCATACTGCAGGTCCCTCACACTGCAGGTCCCTCACAATGCAGGTCCCCCACACTGCAGGTCCCTCACACTGCAGGTCCCCCACACTGCAGGTCCCTCACACTGCAGGCCCCCCACACTGCAGGTCCCTCACACTGCAGGTCCCCCAAACAGCAGGTCCCTCACACTGCAGGTCCCTCACACTGCAAGCCCCCCACACTGCAGGTCCCTCACACTGCAGGTCCCTCACACTGCAGGTCCCCCACACTGCAGGCCCCCCACACTGCAGGTCCCCCACACTGCAGGTCCCTCACACTGGCACACTGCAGATCCCTCACACTGCAGGTCCCTCACACTGCAGGTCGCCCACACTGAAGGTCCCCCACACTGCAGGTCCCTCACACTGCAGGTCCCTCACACTGCAGGTCCCCCACACTGCAGGTCCCCCACACTGCAGGTCCCCCACACTGCAGGTCCCTCATACTGCAGGTCCCTCACACTGCAGGTCCCCCACACTGCAGGTCCCCCACACTGCAGGTCCCTCACACTGCAGGAAGAGTGAAATGATGAGGAGGAGGAGGAGGAGGAGGAGGAGGAGGAGGAGGAGGAGGAGGAGGAGGAGGAGAAGGAGGAGGAGGAGGAGAAAAGTCTCTCTGTTCAAACGTCCCGTGTAAATCTCTGGATGTGATGAAATGAAATAATGAAACCTTAAGGTTCAGAGTGGACTCTGTGTTTGTTTCCATGGGAACGACACAATCAAAAGCATCTCTTTAATGTTTAACGCTCGTAACGCGTCATGTTTGATTCTTCTTTACAGGTCAGATCGCTCTCTCTGCGTCTGAAGACCTCGAGTACCACATCATAAAAGAGCCCAGGACGTGGAACGAAGCTCAGACGTTCTGCAGAAAGTTCTACACAGACCTAGCAACAGTGAGGAACATGACGGAGCTGAAGCAGCTGGAGAGTCTGAGAGCTGCTGCAGACGGAGGAACAGACGGAGGAACAGACGGAGGAACAGACGGAGGAACAGACGGAGGAACAGACGGAGGAACAGACGGAGGAACAGACGGAGGAACAGACGGAGGAACAGACGGAGGAACAGACGTGTGGATCGGACTTCATCAAACCAGCGACGACCTAAACAAGAAGTGGCACTGGTCTCAGCCCGAGGTCCAGTTCAATGAAGCTGAGACTGAGTGGAGCACAGGGGAACCTAATGGATTTTATGGAGTTGAATACTGTGTGATAATGCTTGGCAATGACAAATGGGTTGATGCACCATGTCATTGGATACGTTATTTCATCTGCTACGACGGTGAGGACTGTTTTTACTTTTATTTCACTTGAAAATCAAAGAAATCTTATTGTAAATCCTTTATTCCTTTGTTACTGTTGTGTGGTCAGTTTGTACATGTTTATATTATACATTTATCGACTGTAGAGATGGGACACACTCGTATCAGGAAATGAGAGTTAGGACAATATTTGCAGTAAATCCACTGTATTATTTCTAAACACATCTCTTGTTCTACAGAATCCTCCAGCTCCATTGTCATGATCCAGAACCACAGAACCTGGTTAGGGGCTCAGCAGTTCTGCAGAGAACACTACACTGACCTGATGAGTGGACTGGACCAGATAAGACAGTTTCGAGACAAATATCCAACCTATGCTGGCCACTATTGGATTGGTCTGTCCCGGGACACGTGGGCGTGGTCAGATGGAAGTGACTCCTCCTTCAGAAACTGGAACTCAGATGTAAATCCACTGAACCATAAATGTGCTGCTCTGAGAGCTCAAGGTCGAATGGAGAGCGACAACTGTGACCTGAAGAAACCCTTTGTCTGCCACGGAGGTGACTGACCCCTCCCACATGAAGCCCCTCCCACATGAAGCCCCTCCCACGTGACGACCCTCCCACATGAAGACCCTCCCACATGAAGCCCCTCCCACATGAAGACCCTCCCACGTGACGACCCTCCCACACAGACTGAAGCCCCTCCCACACAGACTGAAGCCCCTCCCACACAGACTGAAGCCCCTCCCACACAGACTGAAGACAGACTGAAGCCCCTCCCACACAGACTGAAGCCCCTCCCACACAGACTGAAGCCCCTCCCACACAGACTGAAGCCCCTCCCACACAGACTGAAGCCCCTCCCACACAGACTGAAGACCCTCCCACACAGACTGAAGCCCCTCCCACACAGACTGAAGCCCCTCCCACACAGACTGAAGCCCCTCCCACACAGACTGAAGCCCCTCCCACACAGACTGAAGACCCTCCCACACAGACTGAAGACCCTCCCACACAGACTGAAGCCCCTCCCGCACAGACTGAAGCCCCTCCCACACAGACTGAAGCCCCTCCCACACAGACTGAAGCCCCTCCCACAGAGACTGAAGACAGACTGAAGACCCTCCCACACAGACTGAAGACAGACTGAAGCCCCTCCCACACAGACTGAAGCCCCTCCCACACAGACTGAAGACAGACTGAAGACCCTCCCACACAGACTGAAGACCCTCCCACACAGACTGAAGACCCTCCCACACAGACTGAAGCCCTTCCCACACAGACTGAAGCCCCTCCCACATGAAGACCCTCCCACATGAAGACCCTCCCACATGAAGACCCTCCCACGTGACGACCCTCCCACATGAAGACCCTCCCACGTGACGACCCTCCCACATGAAGACCCTCCCACATGAAGACCCTCCCACGTGACGACCCTCCCACACAGACTGAAGCCCCTCCCACACAGACTGAAGCCCCTCCCACACAGACTGAAGCCCCTCCCACACAGACTGAAGACCCTCCCACACAGACTGAAGCCCCTCCCACACAGACTGAAGCCCCTCCCACACAGACTGATGAAGTGTTAGCTCTGAAATGACTTTTTAAACTCTTTATTATTACAGGTTTGAAGATTCAGAAGACTTTGGTGAAAATAAGTCTGTCCTCAGCTGTAGATCCCAACTCACTCGACTCTGAAATCCTCAAACAGGTACGTGTAGATATTTGTACGACTGTATTATTATATTTATAGAACAATGGAATGGAACACATCCAGGAGCTTTATCGTTTGAGAGACTGAAAGTGTTAAACTAAGACAAGAATCCCATGAGTTTCAGAACATGTTTGAAGCTCTAAATGACACGTTTACAACGCCATCGATGGTGATTTTGATCTGAGTTGGATTCACTGCAGCTTTGTTCACGTCGTTCATAGAATCCTCTTCAGGCTTTTCTTTCTGCATCACAAAAGCCACTGGTTTAAAATCCTGCACAAATGAATCAATCTGTGTGTTTTCCTTTATGGTCTTTCACTAGCAAGGACCACGGCACAACAATGAAATACGAAAGAATGTTTATTGATAAGTCATGATGGGTCGAGGAGATCGATGAGGGAGATCGATGAGGGAGATCGATGAGATGAGAGAGATCGATGAGATGAGAGAGATCGATGAGATGAGAGAGATCGATGAGATGAGAGAGATCGATGAGATGAGAGAGATCGATGAGATGAGAGAGATCGATGAGAGAGATCGATGAGATGAGAGAGATCGATGAGAGATCGATGAGATGAGAGAGATCGATGAGAGATGAGATGGCTGGGTAGAGACACATGGGGGCTCTGTCTCGGGTAATCAGCCCAGCCGATTCAGAACCCCCCCTCCAGGGGGGGTCGAGAGAGCAGAGACAACAAGAGATGCTGGGATTGGCCTGTGCATATATAGGCCTTCTGGGTAATAAGAGGCGTGGTTAAAGAGTGGAGGTGTGGTTGCTGGGGAAGTAAGAGGTTGAGGCGTGGTCCTGCTCCCGAATCTAAGTTAGCGATTACATTTCCAACTACACTTAGTTCCAGTGTCTGTGTTTATTCTTCTCATTTCTCAGACTCTTCTCTCCTTTTTCTTCAGCTGGAGAAGAAGTTCAAAGAAAAGAACCTCAACGTCAAACTGAGCTGGAAAACAGGAAAAGACGGAAAGATTTTCAGAAAGAAATGACGAGGATTAATATCATAAGTACATTTTAATTGCCTTTGAAAGTGACCGAAACACAACTAGGAATGTGTTTCAACACCATGGCAACAGTGCTATAGTAGTACTATCCACCACCTGGGTTATGTAGTATACATGTAGTATAGCAGTATAGTACAGAGAAGTATAGAAGTATAGTATAGAGAAGTATAGTATATAGAAGTATAGTATATAGAAGTATAGTATAGAGAAGTATAGTGTATAGAAGTATAGTATATAGAAGTATAGTATAGAGAAGTATAGAATAGAGAAGTATAGTATATAGAAGCATAGTATAGAGAAGTATAGTATATAGAAGTATAGTATAGAGAAGTATAGTATAGAGAAGTATAGTATATAGAAGTATAGTATATAGAAGTATAGTATAGAGAAGTATAGTATAGAGAAGTATAGTATATAGAAGTATAGTAAATAGAAGCATAGTATAGAGAAGTATAGTATATAGAAGTATAGTATAGAGAAGTATAGTATAGAGAAGTATAGTATATAGAAGTATAGTATATAGAAGTATAGTATAGAGAAGTATAATATAGAAGTATAGTATATAGAAGTATAGTATAGAGAAGTATAGTATATAGAAGTATAGTATAGAGAAGTATAGTATAGAGAAGTATAGTATATAGAAGTATAGTAAATAGAAGCATAGTATATAGAAGTATAGTATAGAGAAGTATAATATAGAAGTATAGTATATAGAAGTATAGTATAGAGAAGTATAGTATATAGAAGTATAATATATAGGAGTATAGTAAATAGAGGTATAGTATATAGAAGTATTGTATATAGAAGTATAGTATATAAAAGTATAGTAAATAGAAGTATCGTATATAGAAGTATTGTATAGAGAAGTATAGTATAGAGAAGTATAGAAGTATAGAAGTAAAGTATATAGAAGTACAGTATATAGAAGTATAGTATATAGAAGTATAGTATAGAGAAGTAAAGTATATAGAAGTATAGTATATAGAAGTATAGTATAGAGAAGTAAAGTATATAGAAGTATAGTATAGAGAAGTATAGTATAGAGAAGTATAGTATATAGAAGTATAGTAAATAGAAGTATAGTATATAGAAGTACAGTATATAGAAGTATAGTATAGAGAAGTATAGTATATAGAAGTATAGTATAGAGAAGTATAGTATATAGAAGTATAGTATAGAGAAGTATAGTATATAGAAGTATAGTATATAGAAGTATAGTATATAGAAGTATAGTATATAGAAGTACAGTATATAGAAGTATAGTATATAGAAGTATAGTATATAGAAGTATAGTATATAGAAGTACAGTATATAGAAGTATAGTATAGAGAAGTATAGTATATAGAAGTATGGTATATAGAAGTATAGCAAATAGAAGTATAGTATATAGAAGTATAGTTATAGAAGTATAGTATAGAGAAGTATAGTATATAGAAGTATAGTATATAGAAGTATAGAATAGAGAAGTATAGTATATAGAAGCATAGTATAGAGAAGTATAGTATATAGAAGTATAGTATAGAGAAGTATAGTATAGAGAAGTATAGTATATAGAAGTATAGTATATAGAAGTATAGTATAGAGAAGTATAGTATAGAGAAGTATAGTATATAGAAGTATAGTAAATAGAAGCATAGTATAGAGAAGTATAGTATATAGAAGTATAGTATAGAGAAGTATAGTATAGAGAAGTATAGTATATAGAAGTATAGTATATAGAAGTATAGTATAGAGAAGTATAATATAGAAGTATAGTATATAGAAGTATAGTATAGAGAAGTATAGTATATAGAAGTATAGTATAGAGAAGTATAGTATAGAGAAGTATAGTATATAGAAGTATAGTAAATAGAAGCATAGTATATAGAAGTATAGTATAGAGAAGTATAATATAGAAGTATAGTATATAGAAGTATAGTATAGAGAAGTATAGTATATAGAAGTATAATATATAGGAGTATAGTAAATAGAGGTATAGTATATAGAAGTATTGTATATAGAAGTATAGTATATAAAAGTATAGTAAATAGAAGTATCGTATATAGAAGTATTGTATAGAGAAGTATAGTATAGAGAAGTATAGAAGTATAGAAGTAAAGTATATAGAAGTACAGTATATAGAAGTATAGTATATAGAAGTATAGTATAGAGAAGTAAAGTATATAGAAGTATAGTATATAGAAGTATAGTATAGAGAAGTAAAGTATATAGAAGTATAGTATAGAGAAGTATAGTATAGAGAAGTATAGTATATAGAAGTATAGTAAATAGAAGTATAGTATATAGAAGTACAGTATATAGAAGTATAGTATAGAGAAGTATAGTATATAGAAGTATAGTATAGAGAAGTATAGTATATAGAAGTATAGTATAGAGAAGTATAGTATATAGAAGTATAGTATATAGAAGTATAGTATATAGAAGTATAGTATATAGAAGTACAGTATATAGAAGTATAGTATATAGAAGTATAGTATATAGAAGTATAGTATATAGAAGTACAGTATATAGAAGTATAGTATAGAGAAGTATAGTATATAGAAGTATGGTATATAGAAGTATAGCAAATAGAAGTATAGTATATAGAAGTATAGTTATAGAAGTATAGTATAGAGAAGTATAGTATATAGAAGTATAATATATAGAAGTATAGTAAATAGAAGTATAGTATATAGAAGTACAGTATATAGAAGTATAGTATAGAGAAGTATAGTATATAGAAGTATAGTATATAGAAGTATAGTATATAGAAGTATAGTATATAGAAGTACAGTATATAGAAGTATAGTATAGAGAAGTATAGTAGATAGAAGTATAGTAGATAGAAGTATAGTATATAGAAGTATAGTATATAGAAGTATAGTATATAGAAGTATAGTAGATAGAAGTATAGTAGATAGAAGTATAGTATAGAGAAGTATAGTATATAGAAGTATAGTATATAGAAGTATAGTATAGAGAAGTATAGTATATAGAAGTATAGTATAGAGAAGTATAGTATATAGAAGTATAGTATAGAGAAGTATAGTATAGAGAAGTATAGTACAGAGAAGTATAGTATATAGAAGTATAGTATAGAGAAGTATAGTATATAGAAGTATAGTATATAGAAGTATAGTATATAGAAGTATAGTATAGAGAAGTATAGTATATAGTTAGAGTAAGATGACTTTTTCTCCTCGTTTATGTGTGTGATGAATTCAATAACTTACATAACTGTGCAATGACAATAGTAGTGTATTTTTTTTTTAACAATTGACATCTTGAGATTTCATGAAACAAAAGACAGAAAAAGTCTAGATCCAGGTTTGTCCTTTGTAACACAGTGTGTGTCGTTTGACTCACAAATGCAGAGCACGTTTGAAGATAAAAGTCCTCTGCATCCTTTTGTCCAGGCCTTATGGATTCAAGCTCATGTCATTAAGTACAGTCATAAAAAGGGGCGGGGCTTCCAAACAGCAGTATAAGTTTGGCTCTGGTCAGCTGTCGTTGTGTCCTTAGTCAACACACTTCACCCACACTGCCTGGTAAAGCTCTTTGAGGCCTTTTGTAGTTGTGGTGTGTTCTTTTGTTAGCAAAAACTGACTTCCGGTTGTGGTGACGAGCTGTGTGCACGCACTCGCTTCACTGCGGCAGAAACTGACATAAAAAATATAATTTGACCCACAAAATCCCAGAAAATATGAACAACAAATGAGGAAGATGAAGACACAAGCCTGGGAAAACTACGGGGAAAATATATAAAAACAGCCCCCTTAGTGCTATTTCTGTAATCACATCACACAGATGGGAAAACAAAATGCGAGTCAGGTTGCTCAATCTGAGAAATCTGATTCATATTCTCTGTGAAAAGATATTGCCCAGTCCCACTGAAACTAGTCTGAAACTTGCTGTTCTAAATGTCAGATCCTTATGTAACAAATCACTCTTAATTAGGCCCGAGCCCCAGCAGGTCAAAGGGCCCATTGGTCCTGCAACGCTGCCGAAGGCATGGATCATGCATACTTACTCCTGTTATAGCTACTAATTAGCATGCCGCGTCCAAAAGTGCGCACAAAGTGCCGTGCATATAACATGTAATTAATGAAAGTACCTGTCAGTGACCAGGGACCCACACCATGACGTAGGAAAGCGCCATGGTGTTATGATATTTGAAAAATCGGAAACATTGTTTTCGCTACGATTTTCGCTGCGACGTTTCGTTACGATCTTGTTTTGATCTCTGCTGGTAATAAATACCCCTTTTATACACCTGAACTGTTTCCTGTGTCGTGCATTTGAGTTCTTGCCTGCTGTTTTGTGACTCCTGACAGGAAATGTAGAAAAAAATGAGCTGTAGATTTAATGTAAATGAACAAACAAATATCTCCAGGAAGTCTGCAGGACCAAGAGATGACGACATGTGGATTGTGTCGCACATCAGTATTTTCATATTCAAAGTCACAAGAAGAGACTATTGATAAAGCACAGAAAAAGAACACGAGAGACAGAGGGACTTGAACCGAGCTGCCGCTCTGGGGTAAGTTTGGACCTGCTTTAGCTCCTGTTTAGACCCTTTTTTATACCCGCGGTTTAGTCCTGCTTTACTCCTTCTTTAGTCCTACTTTAGTCCTTCTTTAGTCTTGGTTTAGTCCTGGTTTAGACCTGCTTTAGTCCTGGTTTAGTCCTGGATTAGTCTTTGTTTAGACTTTGTTTCGGCCTGGTTTAGACCCGGTTTAGACCTGGTTTGGACCTGGTTTAGCCCTGGTTTAGTCCTGGTTTGGACCTGCTTTAGTCCTGGTTTGGACCTGCTTTAGTCCTGGTTTGGACCTGCTTTAGTCCTGGTTTGGTCCTGGTTTGGTCCTGGTTTGGACCTGCTTTAGTCCTGGTTTAGACCTGGTTTAGACCTGCTTTAGACCTGCTTTAGTCCTGGTTTGGACCTGCTTTAGTCCTGGTTTGGTCCTGGTTTGGTCCTGGTTTGGACCTGCTTTAGTCCTGGTTTGGACCTGCTTTAGTCCTGGTTTACTCCTGATTTAGTCCTGGTTTAGTCCTGGTTTGGACCTGCTTTAGTCCTGGTTTGGTCCTGGTTTGGTCCTGGTTTACTCCTGATTTAGTCCTGGTTTAGTCCTGGTTTGGACCTGCTTTAGTCCTGGTTTGGACCTGCTTTAGTCCTGGTTTGGACCTGCTTTAGACCTGGTTTGGACCTGCTTTAGTCCTGGTTTGGACCTGCTTTAGTCCTGGTTTGGACCTGCTTTAGTCCTGGTTTTGTCTCTCCAGGTGGACATGGACCAGTCTTCGTGGATCTTCGTGCTGTTGCTCAGTGAGTTTATCATTTTTCTGTTTTGATGTTTTTTCTCTTTCAAAAGTTTCAAAAGTCGAAGTGTAAATAGATGATTGATGTCATTGTTCATGCCCGGCTCCATCAGAACTACATTTAAATTAAACTATGTCAATCACATAAGAATAACCAGGTGTTTTATGAGCAAGCGTGACATAACTGCACCTGTCAGGACAAATGTGAGGAAAGAAAAGAAAGAAAGAAAGAGCAAAGTTTAAATGTTTAATTTAGTTTTATTTATGGATTAAAGAGAATGAAAAAACCTGACATCAGAGGAGGAGGAAGAGGAGGAGGAGGAGGTGGAGGAGGAAGAGGAGGAAGAGGAGGAGGAGGAGGAAGAGGAGGAGGTAGAGGAGGAAGAGGAGGAAGAGGAGGAAGAGGAGGAGGGAGAGGAGGAAGAGGAGGAAGAGGAGGAAGAGGAGGAGGGAGAGGAGGAGGAGGAGGAGGAGGGAGAGGAGGAAGAGGAGGAGGAGGAGGGAGAGGAGGAGGAAGAGGAGGAGGTGGAGGAGGAAGAGGAGGAGGAGGAAGAGGAGGAGGAGGAGGAGGAGGAAGAGGAGGAGGGAGAGGAGGAGGAGGAGGGAGAGGAGGAGGGAGAGGAGGAGGAGGAGGGAGAGGAGGAGGGAGAGGAGGAAGAGGAGGAAGAGGAGGAAGAGGAGGAGGGAGAGGAGGGAGAGGAGGAGGAAGAGGAGGAGGGAAAGGAGGAGGTAAGATAAGATAAAATAAGCCTTCATTAGTCCACACATGGAGAAATTGTGGTGTTGCAACACTAGTAGATGCAGAGGAAACGAACAGAAAACACTCTTAATAGAAAATAACTCTTATAAACAAAACTATGGACAGAACCTGTCATATTATTAATAGGGAAAAGAGAGAATAAAAATTAAAATAAAAATTGAAAAATAAATATAATAGAAATAAAAATATAAAAATAAGCTAACACATGACAAAATAATACTGATCATAGTGGTAAAGTAAACACTCTTATTTACAGCAGTTCTATTCACATGAATATGACATTATTACGTCTGAGTATTGCACATGGGTATGACAGTATTGCACATGTGTATGACAGCATTGCACATGGGTATGACAGTATTGCACATGTGCATGACAGCATTGCACACGGGTATGACAGTATTGCACATGGGCATGACAGTATTGCACATGGGTATGACAGTATTGCACATGGGTATAACAGTATTGCACATGGGTATGACAGTATTGCACATGGGTATGACAGTATTGCACACGGGTATGACAGTATTGCACATGTGCATGACAGCATTGCACACGGGTATGACAGTATTGCACATGGGCATGACAGTATTGCACATGGGTATGACAGTATTGCACATGGGTATAACAGTATTGCACATGGGTATGTCAGTATTACATATGGGTATGACAGTATTGCACATGGGTATGACAGTACTGCACATGGGAATGTCAGTATTGCACATGGGTATGACAGTATTGCATATGGGTATGACAGTATTGCATATAGGTATGACAGTATTGTACATGGGTATGACAGTATTGCACATGAGTATGACAGTATTGCACATGGTATGACAGTATTGCACATGGGTATGACAGTATTGCACATGTGTATGACAGCATTGCACATGGATATGACAGTATTGCACATGGGTATGACAGTGTTGCACATGGGTATGACAGTATTGCACATGGGTATGACAGTATTGCACATGGGTATGACAGTATTGCATATATGTATGACAGTATTGCACATGGGTATGACAGTATTGCATATGGGTATGACAGTATTGCACATGGGTATGACAGTATTGCACATGTTAATGACAGTATTGCACATGGGTATGACAGTATTGCACATGGGTATGACAGTATTGCACATGTGTATGACAGCATTGCACATGGGTATAACAGTATTGCACATGAGTATGACAGTATTGCACATGGGTATGACAGTATTGCACATGTGTATGACAGCATTGCACATGGGTATGACAGTATTGCACATGGATATAACAGTATTGCACATGGGTATGACAGTATTGCACATGTGTATGACAGCATTGCACATGGGTATGACAGTATTGCACATGGGTATAACAGTATTGCACATGGGTATGACAGTATTGCACACGGGTATGACAGTATTGCACATGGGTATGACAGTATTGCACACGGGTATGACAGTATTGCACATGTGCATGACAGCATTGCACACGGGTATGACAGTATTGCATATGGGTAAAACAGTATTGCACATGGGTATGACAGTATTGCACATGGGTATAACAGTATTGCACATGGGTATGACAGTATTGCACATGGGTATAACAGTATTGCACATGGGTATGACAGTATTGCACACGGGTATGACAGTATTGCACATGTGCATGACAGCATTGCACACGGGTATGACAGTATTGCATATGGGTATGACAGTATTGCACATGGGTATGACAGTATTGCACATGGGAATGTCAGTATTGCACATGGGTATGACAGTATTGCATATGGGTATGACAGTATTGCATATCGGTATGACAGTATTGCACACGGGTATGACAGTATTTCACATGGGTATGACAGTATTGCACACGGGTATGACAGTATTGCACATGTGCATGACAGCATTGCACACGGGTATGACAGTATTGCATATGGGTAAAACAGTATTGCACATGGGTATGACAGTATTGCACATGGGTATAACAGTATTGCACATGGGTATGACAGTATTGCACATGGGTATAACAGTATTGCAAATGGGTATGACAGTATTGCACACGGGTATGACAGTATTGCACATGTGCATGACAGCATTGCACACGGGTATGACAGTATTGCATATGGGTATGACAGTTTTGCACATGGGTATGACAGTATTGCACATGGGAATGTCAGTATTGCACATGGGTATGACAGTATTGCATATGGGTATGACAGTATTGCACATGGGTATGGCAGTATTGCACATGGGTATGACAGTATTGCACATGGTATGACAGTATTGCACATGGGTATGACAGTATTGCACATGTGTATGACAGCATTGCACATGGGTATGACAGTATTGCACATGGGTATGACAGTATTGCACATGGGTATGACAGTATTGCACATGGGTATGACAGTATTGCACATGTTAATGACAGTATTGCACATGGGTATGACAGTATTGCATATGGGTATGACAGTATTGCACATGGGTATGACCGTATACCACATGGGTCTGACAGTATTGCACATGGGTATGACAGTATTGCACATGGGTATGACAGCATTGCACATGGGTATGACAGCATTGCACATGGGTATGACAGTATTGCACATGGGTATGACAGTATTGCACATGTTAATGACAGTATTGCACATGGGTATGACAGTATTGCACATGGGTATGACAGTATTGCACATGGGTATGACAGTATTGCACATGTTAATGACAGTATTGCACATGGGTATGACAGTATTGCATATGGGTATGACAGTATTGCACATGGATATGACCGTATACCACATGGGTCTGACAGTATTGCACATGGGTATGACAGTATTGCACATGGGTATGACAGCATTGCACATGGGTATGACAGCATTGCACATAGGTATGGCAGTATTGCATATGGGTATGACAGTATTGCACATGGAAATGTCAGTATTGCACATGGGAATATCAGTATTGCACAAGTGTATGACAGCATTGCACATGGGTATGACAGTATTGCATATGGGTATTACAGTATTGTACATGGGTATGACAGTATTGCATATGGGTATGACAGTATTGCACATGGGTATGACAGTATGACATATGGGTATGAGAGTATTGCACATGGGAATGTCAGTATTGCACATGGGTATGACAGTATTGCACATGATTATGACAGTGTTTGCTGTAGAGTCTGACAGCAGCAGAAGGACAGACGTGTGAAACGTCTCCTTCACACAGCGAGGGTGGATCAGTCACTGAAGCTGCTCTCCAGAGTGGACAGTGTCCTGCAGGGGACAGAGGGTCCTGCAGGGGACAGTGTCCTGCAGGGGACAGAGTGTCCTGCAGGGGACAGAGGGTCCTGCAGGGGACAGAGGGTCCTGCAGGGGACAGAGTGTCCTGCAGGGGACAGAGTGTCCTGCAGGGGACAGAGTGTCCTGCAGGGGGCGACACTCATGGTCCAGCATAGATGTGAGTTTATCCAGGACCTTCTGTCCTCCACCTCCTGCACCGAGTCCAGAGGACAGCCCAGGACGGAGCTTTGTCCAGCCTCTTCCTCTCCCTCTCTGTGATGCTGCTGCTCCAGCAGACCACACCTACAGGAGCTGATGCACCACAGAGTCAGAGAAGGTCTTCAGGAGTGACAGGAGCGGCCCTGTCAGGAGCGGCCCTGTCACTCCAAAAGACCTGAGTCTCCTCAGGAGGTGGAGCCGACTCTGGCTCGTCCTGTGCAGTCTGTGTTATGAGTCCAGTCCAGTTTGTGGTTCAGATGAACACCAGGTCCTTGTATGAGTCACTCTCTCAATGTCCCGTCCCTGGATGTTCACTGGTGAGGGGGGCGTGGCCTGTCCCGTCCCTGGATGTTCACTGGTGAGGGGGGCGTGGCCTGTCCCGTCCCTGGATGTTCACTGGTGAGGAGGGCGTGGCTTGTCCCGTCCCTGGATGTTCACTGGTGAGGGGGGCGTGGCTTGTCCCGTCCCTGGATGTTCACTGGTGAGGGGGGCGTGGCCTGTCCCGTCCCTGGATGTTCACTGGTGAGGGGGGCGTGGCCAGTCCCGTCCCTGGATGTTCACTGGTGAGGGGGGCGTGGCTTGTCCCGTCCCTGGATGTTCACTGGTGAGGGGGGCGTGGCTTGTCCCGTCCCTGGATGTTCACTGGTGAGGGGGGCGTGGCCTCTGTGGAAGTCCACCACCATCTCCTTGGTCTTCCCCGCGTTGATGAGGAGGAGGTTGAGTCTGATGATGGCAGAGTGGTCAGAGAACTTCTGCAGGACACAGCAGTGTAGAGGGTGAAGAGGACGGTGCCCTGGGGCGCCCCACACTGCAGGTCCCCCACACTGCAGGTCCCTCACACTGCAGGTCCCTCACACTGCAGGTCCTCCACACTGCAGGTCCCTCACACTGCAGGTCCCTCACACTGCAGGTCCCTCACACTGCAGGTCCCTCATACTGCAGGTCCCCCACACTGCATGTCCCTCACACTGCAGGTCCCCCACACTGCAGGTCCCTCACACTGCAGGTCCCCCACACTGCAGGCCCCCCACACTGCAGGTCCCCGACACTGCAGGCCCCAGACACCACAGGTCCCTCACACTGCAGGTCCCCCACACTGCAGGTCCCTCACACTGCAGGTCCTTCACACTGCAGGTCCTCCACACTGCAGGTCCTTCACACTGCAGGTCCCTCACACTGCAGGTCCTCCACACTGCAGGTCCCTCACACTGCAGGTCCCTCACACTGCAGGTCCCCCACACTGCAGGTCCCTCACACTGCAGGTCCCTCACACTGCAGGTCTCCCACACTGCAGGTCCCCCACACTGCAGGTCCCTCACACTGCAGGTCCCCCACACTGCAGGTCCCTCACACTGCAGGTCCCCCACACTGCAGGTCCCTCACACTGCAGGTCCCTCACACTGCAGGTCCCTCACACTGCAGGTCCCCCACACTGCAGGTCCCTCACACTGCAGGAAGAGTGAAATGATGAGGAGGAGGAGGAGGAGGAGGAGGAGGAGGAGGAGGAGAAGGAGGAGGAGGAGGAGAAAAGTCTCTCTGTTCAAACGTCCCGTGTAAATCTCTGGATGTGATGAAATGAAATAATGAAACCTTAAGGTTCAGAGTGGACTCTGTGTTTGTTTCCATGGGAACGACACAATCAAAAGCATCTCTTTAATGTTTAACGCTCGTAACGCGTCATGTTTGATTCTTCTTTACAGGTCAGATCGCTCTCTCTGCGTCTGAAGACCTCGAGTACCACATCATAAAAGAGCCCAGGACGTGGAACGAAGCTCAGACGTTCTGCAGAAAGTTCTACACAGACCTAGCAACAGTGAGGAACATGACGGAGCTGAAGCAGCTGGAGAGTCTGAGAGCTGCTGCAGACGGAGGAACAGACGGAGGAACAGACGGAGGAACAGACGGAGGAACAGACGGAGGAACAGACGGAGGAACAGACGGAGGAACAGACGGAGGAACAGACGGAGGAACAGACGGAGGAACAGACGTGTGGATCGGACTTCATCAAACCAGCGACGACCTAAACAAGAAGTGGCACTGGTCTCAGCCCGAGGTCCAGTTCAATGAAGCTGAGACTGAGTGGAGCACAGGGGAACCTAATGGATTTTATGGAGTTGAATACTGTGTGATAATGCTTGGCAATGACAAATGGGTTGATGCACCATGTCATTGGATACGTTATTTCATCTGCTACGACGGTGAGGACTGTTTTTACTTTAATTTCACTTGAAAATCAAAGAAATCTTATTGTAAATCCTTTATTCCTTTGTTACTGTTGTGTGGTCAGTTTGTACATGTTTATATTATACATTTATCGACTGTAGAGATGGGACACACTCGTATCAGGAAATGAGAGTTAGGACAATATTTGCAGTAAATCCACTGTATTATTTCTAAACACATCTCTTGTTCTACAGAATCCTCCAGCTCCATTGTCATGATCCAGAACCACAGAACCTGGTTAGGGGCTCAGCAGTTCTGCAGAGAACACTACACTGACCTGATGAGTGGACTGGACCAGATAAGACAGTTTCGAGACAAATATCCAACCTATGCTGGCCACTATTGGATTGGTCTGTCCCGGGACACGTGGGCGTGGTCAGATGGAAGTGACTCCTCCTTCAGAAACTGGAACTCAGATGTAAATCCACTGAACCATAAATGTGCTGCTCTGAGAGCTCAAGGTCGAATGGAGAGCGACAACTGTGACCTGAAGAAACCCTTTGTCTGCCACGGAGGTGACTGACCCCTCCCACATGAAGCCCCTCCCACATGAAGCCCCTCCCACGTGACGACCCTCCCACATGAAGACCCTCCCACATGAAGACCCTCCCACGTGACGACCCTCCCACATGAAGACCCTCCCACATGAAGACCCTCCCACGTGACGACCCTCCCACACAGACTGAAGCCCCTCCCACACAGACTGAAGCCCCTCCCACACAGACTGAAGACAGACTGAAGCCCCTCCCACACAGACTGAAGACCCTCCCACACAGACTGAAGCCCCTCCCACACAGACTGAAGACCCTCCCACACAGACTGAAGCCCCTCCCACACAGACTGAAGCCCTTCCCACACAGACTGAAGCCCCTCCCACACAGACTGAAGACAGACTGAAGCCCCTCCCACACAGGCTGAAGACCCTCCCACACAGACTGAAGCCCCTCCCACACAGACTGAAGACCCTCCCACACAGACTGAAGCCCCTCCCACACAGACTGAAGCCCCTCCCACACAGACTGATGAAGTGTTAGCTCTGAAATGACTTTTTAAACTCTTTATTATTACAGGTTTGAAGATTCAGAAGACTTTGGTGAAAATAAGTCTGTCCTCAGCTGTAGATCCCAACTCACTCGACTCTGAAATCCTCAAACAGGTACGTGTAGATATTTGTACGACTGTATTATTATATTTATAGAACAATGGAATGGAACACATCCAGGAGCTTTATCGTTTGAGAGACTGAAAGTGTTAAACTAAGACAAGAATCCCATGAGTTTCAGAACATGTTTGAAGCTCTAAATGACACGTTTACAACGCCATCGATGGTGATTTTGATCTGAGTTGGATTCACTGCAGCTTTGTTCACGTCGTTCATAGAATCCTCTTCAGGCTTTTCTTTCTGCATCACAAAAGCCACTGGTTTAAAATCCTGCACAAATGAATCAATCTGTGTGTTTTCCTTTATGGTCTTTCACTAGCAAGGACCACGGCACAACAATGAAATACGAAAGAATGTTTATTGATAAGTCATGATGGGTCGAGGAGATCGATGAGGGAGATCGATGAGGGAGATCGATGAGATGAGAGAGATCGATGAGATGAGAGAGATCGATGAGATGAGAGAGATCGATAAGAGATGAGATGGCTGGGTAGAGACACATGGGGGCTCTGTCTCGGGTAATCAGCCCAGCCGATTCAGAACCCCCCCTCCAGGGGGGGTCGAGAGAGCAGAGACAACAAGAGATGCTGGGATTGGCCTGTGCATATATAGGCCTTCTGGGTAATAAGAGGCGTGGTTAAAGAGTGGAGGTGTGGTTGCTGGGGAAGTAAGAGGTTGAGGCGTGGTCCTGCTCCCGAATCTAAGTTAGCGATTACATCTCCAACTACACTTAGTTCCAGTGTCTGTGTTTATTCTTCTCATTTCTCAGACTCTTCTCTCCTTTTTCTTCAGCTGGAGAAGAAGTTCAAAGAAAAGAACCTCAACGTCAAACTGAGCTGGAAAACAGGAAAAGACGGAAAGATTTTCAGAAAGAAATGACGAGGATTAATATCATAAGTACATTTTAATTGCCTTTGAAAGTGACCGAAACACAACTAGGAATGTGTTTCAACACCATGGCAACAGTGCTATAGTAGTACTATCCACCACCTGGGTTATGTAGTATACATGTAGTATAGCAGTATAGTACAGAGAAGTATAGAAGTATAGTATAGAGAAGTATAGTATATAGAAGTATAGTATATAGAAGTATAGTATATAGAAGTATAGTATAGAGAAGTATAGTATATAGAAGTATAGTATATAGAAGTATAGTATATAGAAGTATAGTATAGAGAAGTATAGTATATAGAAGTATAGTATATAGAAGTATAGTATAGAGAAGTATAGTATAGAGAAGTATAGTATAGAGAAGTATGGTATATAGAAGTATAGTATATAGAAGTATAGTATATAGAAGTATAGTATATAGAAGTATAGTATAGAGAAGTATAGTATAGAGAAGTATAGTACAGAGAAGTATAGTATATAGAAGTATAGTATATAGAAGTATAGTATAGAGAAGTATAGTATATAGAAGTATAGTACAGAGAAGTATAGTATATAGAAGTATAGTATATAGAAGTATAGTATATAGAAGTATAGTATATAAAAGTATAGTATAGAGAAGTATAGTATAGAGAAGTATAGTATAGAGAAGTATAGTATATAGAAGTATAGTACAGAGAAGTATAGTATATAGAAGTATAGTATATAGTAGTATAGTATATTGAAGTATAGTATATAGAAGTATAGTATATAGAAGTATAGTATAGAGAAGTATAGTACAGAGAAGTATAGTATATAGAAGTATAGTATAGAGAAGTATAGTATATAGAAGTATAGTATATAGAAGTATAGTATATAGAAGTATAGTATAGAGAAGTATAGTATATAGAAGTATAGTATATAGAAGTATAGTATAGAGAAGTATAGTATATAGTTAGAGTAAGATGACTTTTTCTCCTCGTTTATGTGTGTGATGAATTCAATAACTTACATAACTGTGCAATAACAATAGTAGTGTATTTTTTTTTTTAACAATTGACATCTTGAGATTTCATGAAACAAAAGACAGAAAAAGTCTAGATCCAGGTTTGTCCTTTGTAACACAGTGTGTGTCGTTTGACTCACAAATGCAGAGCACGTTTGAAGATAAAAGTCCTCTGCATCCTTTTGTCCAGGCCTTATGGATTCAAGCTCATGTCATTAAGTACAGTCATAAAAAGGGGCGGGGCTTCCAAACAGCAGTATAAGTTTGGCTCTTGTCAGCTGTCGTTGTGTCCTTAGGCAACACACTTCACCCACACTGCCTGGTAAAGCTCTTTGAGGCCTTTTGTAGTTGTGGTGTGTTCTTTTGTTAGCTCTGTGTGAGCTGAAGTGAGGTCAGCTGTGCCCGTTTGACCCTTGAATCCATCTCTGGATCTTTTTGTTCTTCTGACTCTGTTTAGACGTGGATTTGTTTGAAAAATGTAAGATTATTAACATTAACTCTAATAAAGTGTGTTCTAAAACCAACATGGTGTTATTTTTCATTGAAATGCCTCACTGTCTTTCAAACAGACAAATGTCAAACTTTTAACATTTCACAATGTGTATAAATATGAAAATACACTAATATTAATACGATCTTATGACAATTATAATAAAGGTTAAACAGAAAACATTTTGGGGATTTCATTCACTTGATAATTCTCTTTAGGTTTCATGTGAGGTGAACATTATGGGGAGTGAATCTAACTGGAGGCACTGCTCTGTCTGAGACTGTGACTCACTCACCACACAATCTGATCATAAAGAACTGACTCAGCTGGAACTACGTGTCACAGGTTTGGGCTTTAGTGGGAGGAGCCCGGCCTGATGGAACCAATAAAAACAGGGAAGTTAAGAATAAATCTACAATTTATCTGATAAAACTGGGTCAAACTGACTTCCGGTTGTGGTGACGAGCTGTGTGCACGCACTCGCTTCACTGCGGCAGAAACTAGCATTAAAGATATAATTTGACCCACAAAATCCCAGAAAATATGAACAACAAATGAGGAAGATGAAGACACAAGCCTGGGAAAGCTATGGGAAAAATATGTAAAAACCGGCCCCCCTAGTGCTATTTCTGTAATCACATCACACAGATGGGAAAACAAAATGCGAGTCAGGTTGCTCAATCTGAGAAATCTGATTCATATTCTCTGTGAAAAGATAAGGCCTAGTCCCACTGAAACTAGTCTGAAACTTGCTGTTCTAAATGTCAGATCCTTATGTAACAAATCACTCTTAATTAGGCCCGAGCCCCAGCAGGTCAAAGGGCCCATTGGTCCTGCAACGCTGCCGAAGGCATGGATCATGCATACTTACTCCTGTTATAATGTAGGAATATTTAACATTACCGTTGTAAACGGGCAAAGACCATCCAAAAGTGCATAAAAAGTGCCATGTATATAAGCATGTAATGCAAAAATTAACAAAAGAACCCGTCAGTGACCAGGGACCCACACCATGACGTAGGAAAGCGCCATGGTGATATGATATTTGAAAAATGGGAAACATTGTTTTTGCATGGGAATATTCTTTCTTTTTTCTTCTTCTCGGGACCAACCCCCCTATTCTTCACTCAGTGAACATTGACGAAAAGTCAAAAAAATTTGCACAGCTCGGAAAATCGTTCTTCTCTACATTCTAGCTATCTTCTTTTTCTAAAATAAAAAAATGGTGCGTCAGCGCCCCCAAATGTACCAAAAATTCATTGAGAGATAGGAAATGGCCAAAAAACCGCCCAACCAAATGTCGGCCATATTGGGTCAAAATTTGCAAAGCAAGACTCAGGAGATTTTTCCAAATGTCGTACTTTTACAAACTCCTACCAGGGCGTAGGCCCGAAAAAGCTGAAATTTGGTGAAAATGATGTTGAAGAGTGGGACATCAAAAGTTATCCAAATTACTTTGATATCTGTCACGGTCTCTGTGCAGCGAAGCCGCAAACTGTAGCTAGAGTTTCAGAAATATCCCAAATTTTGAATTTGCTACCGTTCCAAATTGTGTTAAATTTGAATCAGTTGTTAAACCCTTTTCCCTAAACCTACCTGAAGTGAAACAAATTAATTTGGCATGACAGGGAACCCCACAGAGGGAAATACAATTTTACATGGAGGGTAACATTTTTGGGACAAAATTCAATTTTGGCATCCTGATAAAAAAAAAAGTTAATGAGACCCATGTCATATTAGTTACAGCGTAGCCGTAGTGATGACAGAAACCTCCCATGTTATTCCAATGAGGAACTTGCCAAATCTCTGAAATGTGAATTTATACTTTTACAAACTCCTCCTCGGGCAATATCCCAATTAACCTGAAATTTGGTGAGACTCATCTTCAGGGGTGGAGCATCAAAGCATCAAAATTTGTATTAAGAATCACGGTCTCTGTGCGGCAAAGCCACACATTTTGCAAAGAAGTTCAAAAACATTGCCTTTTGAATGGGGACCACAAATTTCTTTCTTCCAAAATGTATAAAATGTGGCACAAAATTTCATTTTGGCATCCCGATCAAAAAAGTAAACCAGACCCATGTCATATTAGTTACGGCGTAGCCATATCGATGACAGAAACCTCCCATGTTATTCCAAAGGGAAAATTGCCAAATCTGTGAGATTTGAACTTTAAACTTTAACTCCTCCTTGGGCGTTAGCTCGATTAACCTGGAATTTGGTGAGACTCATTTTCAGGATTGGGCCATCAAAAGGTATGCAAATCTTTCTCTTAAAAAATGCGGCGTACCTGCAAACTTCTCTCTTTATTTGTGAAGCAAAGGGTAGAAGACCTGACAGCATCACAGATTCAGCAGTAGGTGGAATAAAAGGACAATTGGGGCACCCCCTCCTCTTGCAGCGTGGCAACGGCGGCGGCGGTGTGGTGAGGGCCGATCATTTTTCTCCTTCTTTCATTCTCATGATTCTCTTGATCCTTAAGACATTTTCCAGCAAACCTACCATTGTTTAGTGAAGTTACAAAATATTTGGAAGCATTTAGACCTGACATTCCCGGCGCGTCGTGAACAGTCCTCCATCTTGTGTCCACAGCTACATGAAGCTGTTCAAAGCATTCGTTTTGTGAAATACAGAAACACTCCTGAAACGTTCTGTTCTGTTTCAGCTTTATTCCGAAATGTATTGAAACCGTAGATCGTCTCACAGCTGCACAAACGAAACCGCACCATGACAACGAGAGAGGAGTTTGTTTGACTTATTTTCCGCAGCTCCATATTGCGTTATATATGTGTTTACGCTGGCCGGCTGCCTCGTTGTTTCACTGCCTGTGTTGCTCTGGGACACACGGGGCAAAGCTGGAGGAATCCATCTCATCTTATTGAGCAGTCAATCCTGGTGTTAGTGCGAGTGGTCGCTCTTGCCTTGTTGTGGATGTTGTGGATGTTGTGGTTGTTGTAGTCGCTCTTGCCTTGTAGTGGTTGTTGCGGTCGCTCTTGTCTTGTTGTGGATGTTGTGGTTGTTGCGGTCGCTCTTGCCTTGTTGTGGATGTTGTGGTTGTTGCGGTCGCTCTTGCCTTGTAGTGGTTGTTGCGGTCGCTCTTGTCTTGTTGTGGATGTTGTGGTTGTTGCGGTCGCTCTTGTCTTGTTGTGGATGTTGTGGTTGTTGCGGTCGCTCTTGCCTTGTTGTGGATGTTGTGGTTGTTGTAGTCGCTCTTGCCTTGTAGTAGTTGTTGCGGTCGCTCTTGTCTTGTTGTGGATGTTGTGGTTGTTGCGGTCGCTCTTGCCTTGTTGTGGATGTTGTGGTTGTTGCGGTTGGTCTTGCCTTGTTGTGGATGTTTTGGATGTTGTGGTTGTTGTGGTCGCTCTTGCCTTGTTGTGGATGTTGTGGTTGTTGCGGTCGCTCTTGCCTTGTTGTGGATGTTGTGGTTGTTGCGGTTGGTCTTGCCTTGTTGTGGATGTTTTGGATGTTGTGGTTGTTGTGGTCTCTCTTGCCTTGTTGTGGATGTTGTGGTCGCTCTTGCCTTGTTGTGGTTGTTGTGGTCGCTCTTGCCTTTTTGTGGTTGTTGTGGTCAATCTTGCCTTGTTGTGGATGTTGTGGTTGTTGCGGTCGCTCTTGCCTTGTTGTGGTTGTTGCGGTCACTCTTTCCTTGTTGTGGTTGTTGCGGTCACTCTTGCCTTGTTGTGGATGTTGTGGATGTTGCGGTCGCTCTTGCCTTGTTGTGGATGTTGTGGTTGTTGCGGTCGCTCTTGCCTTGTTGTGGATATAGTGGTTGTTGCGGTTGCTCTTACCTTGTTGTGGTTGTTGCGGTCGCTCTTGCCTTGTTGTGGATGTTGTGGATGTTGCGGTCGCTCTTGCCTTGTTGTGGATGTTGTGGATGTTGCGGTTGTTGCGGTCGCTCTTGCCTTGTTGTGAATGTTGTGGATGTTGTGGTTGTTGCGGTCACTCTTGCCTTGTTGTGGTTGTTGTTGATGTTGTGGTTGTTGTGGTCGCTCTTGCCTTGTTGTGGTTGTTGTGGATGTTGTGGTTGTTGCGGTCACTCTTGCCTTGTTGTGGATGTTGTGGTCGCTCTTGCCTTGTTGTGGATGTTGTGGATGTTGTGGTTGTTGCGGTCGCTATTGCCTTGTTGTGAATGTTGTGGATGTTGTGGATGTTGTGGTTGTTGCGGTCACTCTTGCCTTGTTGTGGTTGTTGTGGATGTTGTGGTTGTTGCGATCGCTCTTGCCTTGTTGTGGATGTTGCGGTCGCTCTTGCCTTGTTGTGGATGTTGCGGTCGCTCTTGCCTTGTTCTGAATGTTGTGGATGTTGTGGTTGTTACGGTCACTCTTGCCTTGTTGTGGATGTTGTGGTTGTTGCGGTCGCTCTTGACTTGCTGTGGATGTTGTGGATGTTGTGGTTGTTGCGGTCGCTCTTGCCTTGTTGTGAATGTTGTGGATGTTGTGGATATTGTGGTTGTTGCGGTCACTTTTGCCTTGTTGTGGTTGTTGTGGATGTTGTGGTTGTTGCGATCGCTCTTGCCTTGTTGTGGTTGTTGCGGTCGCTCTTGCCTTGTTGTGGATGTTGCGGTCGCTCTTGCCTTGTCGTGAATGTTGTGGATGTTGTGGTTGTTGCGGTCACTCTTGCCTTGTTGTGGTTGTTGTGGATGTTGTGGTTGTTGCGGTCGCTCTTGCCTTGTTGTGGTTGTTGCGGTCACTCTTGCCTTGTTGTGGATGTTGTGGATGTTGCGGTCGCTCTTGCCTTGTTGTGGATGTTGCGGATGCTCTTGCCTTGTTGTGAATGTTGTGGATGTTGTGGTTGTTGCGGTCGCTCTTGCCTTGTTGTGGTTGTTGTGGATGTTGTGGTTGTTGCGGTCGCTCTTGCCTCGTTGTGGATGTTGCGGTCGCTCTTGCCTTGTTGTGGATGTTGTGGTTGTTGCGGTCGCTCTTGCCTTGTAGTGGTTGTTGCGGTCACTCTTGCCTTGTTGTGGATGTTGTGGATGTTGCGGTCGCTCTTGCCTTGTTGTGAATGTTGTGGTTGTTTAGGTTCTTGTCACCACAGGAAGACTAGATCCTCTGTCGTCAGCTCCTTGGTGGTGGAAAGGGTTTGACGGAGTTTGCAGATGGGTCAAGGTTCAAAGGGCGGGTGAAGGTTTCTCTCATGTCCCACTCTTAAAACGAGTGCCTGGAGTTTTCGCCGTCTCCTGCTGCTCATAATCCAACTGATCCTGGAACTGCTGATGAATAAAGAATGAAACCATTATTACTCTGTCACATAAAAGCAGGACTAAAGCGGGTCTAAAGCAGGACTAAAGACTAAGCAGGTCTAAAGCAGGACTAAAGCAGGTCTAAAGACTAAGCAGGTCTAAAGCAGGACTAAAGCAGGACTAAAGCAGGTCTAAAGACTAAGCAGGTCTAAAGACTAAGCAGGTCTAAAGCAGGACTAAAGCAGGACTAAAGCAGGTCTAAAGCAGGTCTAAAGCAGGTCTAAAGCAGAACTAAAGCAGGTCTAAAGCAGGACTAAAGCAGGTCTAAAGCAGGACTAAAGCAGGTCTAAAGCAGGACTAAAGCAGGTCTAAAACAGGTCTAAAGCTGGACTAAAGCAGGTCTAAAGACTAAGCAGGTCTAAAGCAGGACTAAAGCAGGTCTAAAGTAGGACTAAAGCAGTTCTAAAGACTAAGCAGGTCCAAAGCAGGACTAAAGCAGGTCTAAAGCAGGTCTAAAGCTGGACTAAAGCAGGTCCAAAGACTAAGCAGGTCTAAAGACTAAGCAGGTCTAAAGCAGGACTAAAGCAGGACTAAAGCGGGTCTAAAGCAGGACTAAAGCGGGACTAACGTGGTTCTAAAGCGGGTCTAAAGCAGGACTAAAGCAGGACTAAAGCAGGACTAAAGTGGGACTAACATGGTTCTAAAGCAGGACTAAAGCAGATCTAAAACAGGACTAAGACAGGACTAAAACAAACAGGAATACATCTAGAACTAGACCTTGTCCTGAACATATTCTAGGACACTTCAGGCTTAAACGACTCGAATAGACCACAATCCGCACCAGGACTCTAAGGTCTGAAATATAAGTGACAATAACATTGAATTCAGTTGCTGTTAAAAGCCGAAGACAGTGTGTTAGACCAATCACACTGTTCCTTATACCTCTAGACCCCGCCCCTCACACGCCCCTTGGGTCCACCAGGCCCTGCCCAGTTTACCAGCACTATTAGACGTATAGCTGTGGGCACAGTTTAAACTTTACGCTCCAGATACAGAAGATAGAGTAGTTCAGTTGTGGTTAATCACGAAGGAATCTTTCATTGATTGACATATTCTTTGCATCCTTTGGCTTTGAAAACACAAAAAACATGACATTAAAACACTTGTGATTGCTCTTTTATCTCTACTGTACTTGAACTCAGCAGATTAATTTGTCAGCTTTTCCTTCAGTTTGCGCCTCTAACAAACGGCTGGAAAAACTCACTTTGAAGGCTTCTCATTTGTACAGGGAACTCTAAACACTGAAACATTGAAACAAAGCCTGTAAAAAGAGCCATAAACCTCCGATGCTTTACCTCTTAGGGCTGTGTTTGTATGTAGGAGGGTCCTGGGGCCTATACCCACCTGGAGTCAGGAGTTAAGTTTGATTTTTTGAGTCTTTGCATTCAATAGACTGTAATGGAGGGTTTTTCAAACACAAATCAAACCTATATTATTCTAAATTCCCACACATAACCCCTGACAAACACTACAAACTGGAGTGTCGGCGACGAAGGGAAGATTTTAGAGCCATGGATTGGCTCTAATATGTAGTTATAACCTGCTCTCGACAAATGCCTCAGCAGCGAGCTTAAGAAAGGCTTTTAGAACAATTGAATCTCTTCTGTGTCCCCTGTATTATAAAAATGTTAAGAGTGCATTTACACAGACTTTAACTCTCATCTAAATTGTCATTCAAAAGCTAAAATGTTGTGCCGTCCAGTGGTGGAGTGGTCAAGGCGGCAGCAAGAATGCCAGGTTCCATTTGCATCCGGCTGCAGCGATATGAGTATGCTGGATGTCCTCCCTTCTCTCATCCCTATTTCATGCTGAACTGTCCCGTCTAAAAAAAAAAAAAAAAAAGGTCAAAAACTCCTTTAAACGCAAAACCAAACTCTCGAGACGTTTGTGCTGGGCTTAGTCAGGACCTTCACTGGAGGATTTGATGTGCTTTTTTTTGGGTTGATGGGGTCGAGCGCCCGGAGGAAACCCGCCCAGCAAAGCTGCGCTGGGACAAACTGGCCCGCAATTGATTTCAACAGCAAGAAAAATGTAGATTACGGCCCTGTTTTTCATCTTTTGACTGGATTTTTGGATATACAGTACATGTCTCTTTTCGTTCTTGATATAAAGAAGTGGATGTGATTGCTGCGTGCATTCTCCATGACGACCTGCTCTCTAAAACTAAAGCTGCTTCATGAAACATTGCCGAAGCTTGGGACTGGAACATGGGGGGACACCGCACATCCACACCCTCTTTCGGTCATGGTTGACACCCTCTTTTGGTCAAAGTTTACCCTGAAACTGGTGTTTATTGGGAGAAAAGGATGTGATATGGATTGTAAATTGTTGTTCTTCCAATGATGATTTGTTTTCAAGAGAGTGAGTCTTCTCCGCTGTCGAGTTTGCATTCAGTCGTGTTTGCAATATTTCGGAATACTTTGCGCTCGATGACTATTGGAGAGTGTGTTCATCGTGGGTGTTACTGTGAGCGCTTATCCTCCTTTGAAATTAATTCACATCGTAACGAAAACCTATTTCTGAATCAGTTTTCAGAATCTGCTTCGACCAGCGCTGAAGCGTATTGGCCTTTTCCCTCCCACTCCCTGCAGAGTCCATGACGCTGTGTCTCCAGAGCGACGCAGAGATGACAGTGAAGAGGGGATAAATTGGCTGAGAAACCGAAGCCGCTCTGAGACGTGACGAGAGCGCCTCCAATTAGCCGGGACACCAGTGCGCGGCGCAGGATTAGGCTCACGCTTTCTGATGACAGGACACTTTTACCACCAAAAAAGCCTGTTTGCGTGTATTTAATGAAGGATAAACCTGCAGCTTAGAAACACAAGATGCTTTAATTAAAACGAGTGGAGTGGGACGTTTGCATAAGAACAGACTCGGCTTATTTATTTAGCTGGAAGTTTGTGGAATTAATAAACTTTAAATAACAAGAATGTTACAATTGGTGAAAATGATCTTGGGGAGTGGGGCATCAAAAGTTACCAAATATTTCTTGCCATGGTCTCAAAATGGCCTTTGCATGTGTTGCAAATAATATCCCAGTCATATGTCTTACAATGTAGCCATGGTGAGGACAGAAACGATCTCTGTTATCTCAATGGGAAAATTCTGAAAGTTGATACTTTTACGAACTCCTCCAAGAGCGTTGGGTGAAAATGTTACTGATGTGTGAGGCAAAATGTGTCCAAAGGTTTTGCATAAGTCCTACAGTATCTGCAGTAAGTAGGTATCTAAGATTGTAATTATAAAAGAGTTCTCTTATCTATATAAATTACAATCAATAAACACAGTAAAGATCAGACCAAATATTTTTGTACAAATCAACATTTCACCAAGCAACAGTTTATGCATGTTACATGTCTGATTATGGTTTAGTTACACATTATGTTACATTAGAACAAAGATAAGTATAAGCACTTTGTTTCTGAAAACATTTGGTTTTAGTAGATGGAAAAATGGCGTCACGAATAATATGTTAAATAGCCACGTTATTAAATAGAGCTTTTACACCTTCAAGGCCCTCAAAGTGCTTTACATCTAGTGTTTACATTAAGTGTCTTGCTCAAAGCCAGAACAGCTGTATTCACCTGAGGGAGCTGGGATCAATCTGCTCACAGACACTGAGGAGCCTTCAGTGGGGAGCCCAAACCCAGGGAGCAGAGGCTGAGTGAATGTGGTGTTGAAGGTGGGTCAGTTGCTCAGAGGAGACTGTGAAGAAGGGCAGAGAGCCAGCAGGACAGTCCACAAACACTGCTACTGTCCCACAAGAGGACCAGGGCTGAGGGAGGACGACTTGTTTGTTTTTATGCCAGACAGAGAATTCATCTTCAGAGCAGATCAGACTCCAGGACTGATCATTGAATCCAAATCCAGTGCCATCACCGTTTCCTTTCCTTCTGATTCCTCTGTAAGACACTGATATAGAAACCCTTCCACTCCACTGGAGCTCCCAGTAACAGCGACCAGTCAGACCAGTGGAACACAAAATCTGAGTCCACGTCTCAAATCTGTCCTGATGATCTGGATACAGCTGCTTCTCTCTTCTCACCTTCTTGTTGTTGTCAGACAGTTTTAGACTTCTGTGAGCTTCTGTGTGTGTCTTCTGTGTTTAGATCCAATAAGAGTTCACAGAAAACTGAGTAAAAGGAAACCAATTAAAATCAGTTAATCAACACTTCTTCCTTCTTTTTCTGCATCAATTATGGAATAATACTTACACCTCTTATGCCCTGGACTGATGTACAAGGCTCCAGCAGGCTCCAGTCTGGATGAAACACAGAAGTTTACACCTTTCAATGTGTGTCCGCATGACAATACTAAATATTGTTGGTTCAGTTAAGATTCTAAAAAAAAATCTTTCTAGTTTTTAATTGTCTTTGAAATTATATTAATAAAATAATAATAATATAATATATTTCCCACCAAAGTACTATTTTTACACCAACTCAGTCTGCCAATTGCCTGGATGAAAATACAAACCTTATGGAAATAAATCATTTCCCACAGCTGTTCTAAAATGTTACACATATTCTTAAACTCCTTTTAAAGATGGGGTACCCAATTTATTTTTGTAAATTTAGTTTTTCGAGTATACTAGGCTATTTTTTAGGTTGGTTGGTCAGAATTTGCTCCTTCTGAAAGATCCATAATCGATATTTTCAACCCCTGTTTTTCTTCTGAAAAAAAGTTGGTAGCTAATCGTAACCTGAACCCAGGTTTCGCCCAAATAGTTTATTAACCTTTATTTATTGACCATAAAAGTCCCCCTGAGACTTTCAGTAAAGATAAGATAAGATAAGATAAGATATTTCTTTATTGTCCCACATGGGGAAATTTCATTGATGCAACGCAGGTAGATACAGAGGTAGATACAGAAGAACAGATCACTTATAGGAAGTCTGAAAAACACTTTCAGTAGAAGATCTACTATAAATAAATAAAAACTCCCCAACCCCAAGAGGGGAAGTCCTTATTGTACATGTGTTTAGTGGTAGGGGAAACCTACACAGACATGGGGAGAACATCCAAACTACAGAAAAAACCCAGCACTTCGGAACCCAAGACATTCTTGTTGTGAGGCGGGAGCACCAGAGTTGAGCTCAAATTGCATAATTATATGTAACCAAATATTTGAGTGATTAAATAACTAGTTAGATTGCCTCACTTCAGATCAGTGTGGAACTTTGGGTTTGGGCCTTCCGTACCTGAGAGTGTCCAGTGTGCAGTGGGGGTTCTCCTTTAGAGCAGACAGGAGCTTTACTCCTGTGTCTCCTGGATGGTTGTAGCTGAGGTCCAGTTCTCTCAGATGGGAAGGGTTGGACCTCAGAGCTGAGGCCAGAGAGGAACAGCCTTCCTCTGAGACCAGACAACCTGACAGTCTGACCAGAGATATTAATGAGAATCCACCAAAAATCTGTCTCAGCTTTAGCTATTAAAACAAATGTTTTACACACACGTAGTTATAAACATATTTGAAATGGTATTTTCCCAAACCTGAGCTGTTCCAGTTTACAGTGAGGACTCTTCAGCCCTGAGTCCTTCAAGTCATTTTGACTGAGGTCCAGGACTCTCAGACTAGAGGACTGGGAGCTGAAGACTGAGGACAGAGCTTCACAGCTTCTCTCTGACAGGTTACAGCCGCTCAGTCTGGAGAGAGACAACATTATTAAAGTAGAAGTTTAATCAAATCATCCTATGTGTTACTCACAGAGCTTTGTTGGAGACTTGGACCACAGGCAGCAGCCTCAGGAGAGCCTCCTCTGACGGATGGTAAATCTTCTGTTGACAGTAAGATGAAGGCCAGAGCTGACCACTGAGCAGGAGACAGTCCACGTTCAGACAGACGTCCTGAACTCAGGTACTGTTGGATCTGCTCCACCAGAGAACGCTCATTCAGTTCATTCAGACAGTGGAGCAGGTTGATGCTCCTCTCTGCAGACACATCCCCACTCAGCTTCTTCTTGATGTATTCCGCTGTTTTTTGATCTGGGAGCTACTTCCTGTCTGTGTCACTAGACCTTGTAGAAGCCTCTGATTGGCTGACAGTGAAAGACCCAATAGGAAGCGAAGGAGCAAGTCCAGGTGTCCACTTGGACTCTGTAAGGCCTGGTCCACACTGTCTGGTAGAATATCAATGGATCATTAGAAATTATGAAATGCTTTAGCATGGAGAATGCTGACTTTTTCTCCTCCAGCAGATTCATTCCCGTTTTCACCAAGTTCTCAGAGACATGAAGAGCAGCCAGAAACTCCTGCACACTCAGATGGATGAAGCAGTAGACCTTGTCCTGGTACAGGCCTGGCTCCTCTCTAAAGACCTGTGTGAACACTCCAGAGTACACTGAGGCCGCTGCAGTGTCAAGCCCACACTCGCTCAGGTCACTCTCGTAGAAGATCAGGTTTCCTTTCTGCAGCTGCTCAAAGGCCAGTTTTCCCAGAGACTCCACCATCTTCATGGTCTCTGGAGTCCAGTGTGGGTGCGTCTCAGATCCTCCTTCATACTTGATGTTCTTGACTTTGGCTTGAACCACCAGGAAGTGGATGTACATCTGAGTCAGGGTCTTGGGCAGCTCTCCTCTCTCTCTGCTTTTCAACACATGCTCCAGGACTGTGGCAGTGATCCAGCAGAAGACTGGCATGTGGCACATGATGTGGAGGCTTCTGGACGTCTTGATGTGGGAGATGATTGTGTCGGCCTGGTCTCTGAACCTCTTCCTGAAGTACAGCTCCTTCTGTGGGTCAGTGAACCCTCTGACCTCTGTCACCATGGAGATGCACTCAGCAGGGATCTGATTCGCCGCCGCGGGTCTTGTGGTTATCCAGAGGCGAGCGGAGGGAAGCAGGCTCCCTCTGATGAGGTTTACCAGCAGCACGTCCACTGAGACAGACTCTGAGGGGTCAGTCAGGGCCTTGGTTTTGGTGAAGTCCAGAGGAAGTCTGCACTCGTCCAGACCATCAAAGATGAAGAGCACCTGGAGGTCTTCAAAGCTGCAGAGTTCTTCTTGTGTTTGACTAAAGAAGTGATGAACAAGTGTCACCAAGCTGAAGCTTCTCTCCTTCAGCACATTGAGTGCTCTGAAAGTGAACGGGAACAGCAGCTGTATGTCCTGGTTGGCTTTGCCTTCAGCCCAGTCCAGACTGAACTTCTGAGTGAGCACTGTTTTCCCGATGCCAGCCACGCCCTTTGTCAGCACTGTTCTGATTGGTCCTTTTGTGTCAGCTGGGCCTTTAAAGATGTCTTCACATGTGATGGCTGTCTCTGCTGGGCCTGGTTTCCTGGAGGCTGTTTCCATGTGTCTGACCTCCTGTTCCTGGTTGACCTCTGAAGACCCTCCCTCTGTGATGTAGAGTTCTGTGTAGATCTGCTTCAGAAGGGTGGGGTTTCCTGCTTTAGCGATGCCCTCAAACACACACTCACACTTCTGCTGCAGGTCAAACTTCAGTTTACGCTCACAAACTCCAGAATAAGTCCCTGAATAAAGACAACAGACGCAGCCCTGAGTCTCAGAGAATATAAAATGAGGTGAACACCTTGTTAAATGTGTTAAATGGTCCTACTGCTCCTCAGACGCTTAGCCAGCTCCTTCTGCTTCATCCTCCTCAGGAAGTTCAGTGTGATCTTCAGAACAGCCTCACTGCTGCTCCTCTTCTCTTCATCCTCATCCTTCAGAGGCGCTAAGCATTCTGGGTAATCTGTACTCAGAACCTTGTGGAGCTTCTTCAGCTCCTTCTGGACAAAAGTGAAGATGTCCTTCTCCAGAAGCTGAACAGACACATTATAAAACAAGAACATGTTATCATTCATCTTTATTTGATCAAGGGCCTCATTTATAAAGCCTAGTGCGCACAAAAAGAGGCCCAAAACGAGGCCCAAAATGTGAGTATGCAGCTTTCTGGGTCAATTTTGTTATTCATAAAAAACAAACTGAACGTGAAACCTCGTGCTCCTCAATCTAAACTCTTGAGCTTTAGTACCCGGTTCACACTTTTCAGAGACTCGGCTCAGGGGCGAGCGGTGAGGGAGCGAGCGGTGAGGGAGCGAGCGGTGAGGGAGCGAGCGGTGAGGGAGCGAGAAGGAGAGAAGGTTTAAGGAAGTCATATTTGGTAAACAACAGCAAAAACTTAATGAAACTCTGAGTTTGGTTTCAAACATGTGTGAAACATACACATTTTTATATTTAAAGTGCTGTGATCATTTGGATGTTTGTGGAGCACATCTGTGCAGATGCTGAAGTTGAGATGATCCCACGCTCTTCATGAAGTGATCGCTGGACACACGACTGACCAATGACTACAGCTGATCTACAGAGGAATAAGACGTCCTCAAGACTCAAGGTCTGTGAAGAACTCTCCATCAAATCTACCTGGAAGTGACGCAAACCTGATGCACTTTCTATAAAGCCGCAGAGTTCACTTCTGACTCGTGCCTGAGCCCCTCCCTCTGAGCGCCTCCCTCTGAGCCCCTCCCTCTGAGCCCCTCCCTCTGAGTGCCTCCCTCTGAGCCCCTCCCTCTGAGCCCCTCCCTCTGAGCCCCTCCCTCTGAGCCCCTCCCTCTGAGCGCCTCCCTCTGAGCCCCTCCCTCCCTCTGAGCCCCTCCCTCTGAGCGCCTCCCTCTGAGCCCCTCCCTCTGAGCCCCTCCCTCTGAGCGCCTCCCTCTGAGCCCCTCCCTCTGAGCGCCTCCCTCTGAGCCCCTCCCTCTGAGCCCCTCCCTCTGAGCCCCTCCCTCTGAGCGCCTCCCTCTGAGCGCCTCCCTCTGAGCCCCTCCCTCTGAGCCCCTCCCTCTGAGCGCCTCCCTCTGAGCCCCTCCCTCTGAGCCCCTCCCTCTGAGCCCCTCCCTCTGAGCCCCTCCCTCTGAGCGCCTCCCTCTGAGCCCCTCCCTCTGAGCCCCTCCCTCTGAGCGCCTCCCTCTGAGCCCCTCCCTCCCTCTGAGCCCCTCCCTCCCTCTGAGCGCCTCCCTCTGAGCGCCTCCCTCTGAGCCCCTCCCTCTGAGCCCCTCCCTCTGAGCGCCTCCCTCTGAGCCCCGCAAAGGTCCTCAAAGTATCACTCAAACTCATAATAATATAATTCACTTTGTTTATGGTGAAATGGAGGCATATTTGTACTGTTCAAAGTAACTTTCAAGTCTGCAGGACCTGTATGCCTGCAGGGCCTCAGGACCTGTACGCCTGCAGGGTCTGTACGTCTGCAGGACTGTATGTCTGCAGGACCTGTACGCCTGCAGGGTCTGTACGTCTGCAGGACTGTATGTCTGCAGGACCTGTACGCCTGCAGGGCTCTGGGACGAGCAGCTGAACGTGTTGGATGTGAATCTCAGCTCGGCTCTCATGAGCTGAGAGAAGATCCTCAGGAGGATCTTCTCTCAGGTCTGACACGTGTCATGTGACGTCCAGAATAATGAGCGGAATAAACATGTTTAGGCCAAGTTCTCTTAAAATGTGAATAATCTGAATTATTCTATAGTTATTTTAGGCAAAAATATGTATTTGCAGATGATTTCCTGAATCCACTTCCTCAAACCCTCTTCACTCCTGCTCCTTCTGCTCCTCCTGCTCCTTCTGTTCCTTCTGCTCCTTCTGCTCCTTCTGCTCCTGCTCCTTCTGCTCCTTCTGCTCCTGCTCCTTCTGCTCCTTCTGCTCCTTCTGCTCCTGCTCCTTCTGCTCCTTCTGCTCCTCCTGCTCCTTCTGCTCCTTCTGCTCCTTCTGCTCCTGCTCCTTCTGCTCCTTCTGCTCCTTCTGCTCCTCCTGCTCCTTCTGCTCCTTCTGCTCCTTCTGCTCCTGCTCCTTCTGCTCCTTCTGCTCCTTCTGCTCCTGCTCCTTCTGCTCCTGCTCCTTCTGCTCCTTCTGCTCCTGCTCCTTCTACTCCTGTTCCTTCTGCTCCTTCTGCTCCTTCTGCTCCTGCTCCTTCTGCTCCTGCTCCTTCTGCTCCTGCTCCTTCTGCTCCTGCTCCTTCTGCTCCTTTTGCTCCTGTTCCTTCTGCTCCTTCTGCTCCTGCTCCTTCTGCTCCTGCTCCTTCTGCTCCTGTTCCTTCTGCTCCTTCTGCTCCTGCTCCTTCTGCTCCTGTTCCTTCTGCTCCTTCTGCTCCTTCTGCTCCTGCTCCTTCTGCTCCTGTTCCTTCTGCTCCTTCTGCTCCTGCTCCTTCTGCTCCTTCTGCTCCTGCTCCTTCTGCTCCTGTTCCTTCTGCTCCTTCTGCTCCTGCTCTTTCTGCTCCTGCTCCTTCTGCTCCTGTTCCTTCTGCTCCTTCTGCTCCTGCTCCTTCTGCTCCTGTTCCTTCTGCTCCTGCTCCTTCTGCTCCTGCTCCTTCTGCTCCTTCTGCTCCTTCTGCTCCTGCTCCTTCTGCTCCTGTTCCTTCTGCTCCTGTTCCTTCTGCTCCTGCTCCTTCTGCTCCTTCTGCTCCTTCTGCTCCTGCTCCTTCTGCTCCTGTTCCTTCTGCTCCTGCTCCTTCTGCTCCTGCTCCTTCTGCTCCTTCTGCTCCTTCTGCTCCTGCTCCTTCTGCTCCTGTTCCTTCTGCTCCTGTTCCTTCTGCTCCTGCTCCTTCTGCTCCTTCTGCTCCTTCTGCTCCTTCTGCTCCTGTTCCTTCTGCTCCTGCTCCTTCTGCTCCTGCTCCTCTCCACGAGCGTCTTCTCTTCGTGTCTCAGACACAAGAGGGACACAAGAGGGACACAAGACACAAGAGGGACCCAAGAGGGACACAAGAGGGACACAAGAGGGACACAAGAGGGACACAAGAGCACAAAGAGGAGAAGGAAAGACAAGAGCGAGAGAATGACAGGGGGAGGAGAGCGGAGAGAGGAGAGAAGGAGAGAAGGAGAGAGGAGAGAAGGAGTGAGGAGAGAGGAGCGAAGGAGAGAGGAGAGAGGAGAGAAGGAGAGAGGAGAGAAGGAGAGAGGAGAGAAGGAGTGAGGAGAGAGGAGCGAAGGAGAGAGGAGAGAAGGAGAGAGGAGAGAAGGAGAGAAAGAGAGAGAGGAGAGAAGGAGAGAGGAGAGAGGAGAGAAGGAGAGAGGAGAGAGGAGAGAAGGAGAGAGGAGAGAAGGAGAGAGGAGAGAAGGAGTGAGGAGAGAGGAGCGAAGGAGAGAGGAGAGAAGGAGAGAGGAGAGAAGGAGAGAAAGAGAGAGAGGAGAGAAGGAGAGAGGAGAGAGGAGAGAGGAGAGAAGGAGAGAGGAGAGAAGGAGAGAGGAGAGAAGGAGAGAGGAGAGAAGGAGAGAGGAGAGAAGGAGAGAGGAGAGAAGGAGAGAGGAGAGAAGGAGAGAGGAGAGAAGGAGAGAGGAGAGAAGGAGTGAAGGAGAGAGGAGAGAAGGAGAGAGGAGAGAGGAGAGAAGGAGAGAGAGGAGAGAAGGAGATAGAGGAGAGAAGGAGAGAGGAGAGAGGAGAGATGGAGAGAGGAGAGAAGGAGAGAGGAGAGAAGGAGTGAGAAGAGAGGAGCGAAGGAGAGAGGAGAGAGGAGAGAGGAGAGAAGGAGAGAGGAGAGAAGGAGAGAGGAGAGAAGGAGTGAGGAGAGAGGAGCGAAGGAGAGAGGAGAGAAGGAGAGAGGAGAGAAGGAGAGAAAGAGAGAGAGGAGAGAAGGAGAGAGGAGAGAGGAGAGAAGGAGAGAGGAGAGAAGGAGAGAGGAGAGAAGGAGAGAGGAGAGAAGGAGAGAGGAGAGAAGGAGTGAAGGAGAGAGGAGAGAAGGAGAGAGGAGAGAGGAGAGAAGGAGAGAGAGGAGAGAAGGAGATAGAGGAGAGAAGGAGAGAGGAGAGAGGAGAGATGGAGAGAGGAGAGAAGGAGAGAAGGAGAGAAGGAGAGAGAGGAGAGAAGGAGAGCGAGGAGAGAAGGAGAGAGGAGAGAGGAGAGAAGGAGAGAGGAGAGAGGAGAGAAGGAGAGAAGGAGAGAGAGGAGAGAAGGAGAGAGGAGAGAGGAGAGAAGGAGAGAGGAGAGAAGGATTGAAGGAGAGAGGAGAGAAGGAGAGAGGAGAGGAGAGAGGAGAGAAGGAAAGAGAGGAGAGAAGGAGAGAAGGAGAGAGAGGAGAGAAGGAGAGAAGGAGAGAAGGAGAGAGAGGAGAGAGGAGAGGAGAGAAGGAGAGAGGAGAGAAGGAGAGAGGAGAGGAGAGAGGAGAGAAGGAGAGAGGAGAGAAGGAGAGAAGGAGAGAGGAGAGAGGAAAGAAGGAGAGAAGGAGAGAAGGAGAGAAGGAGAGAGGAGAGAGGAGAGAAGGAGTGAGACAGAAGAGGGAGGGAGGAACAGGGAGGTAAAGTGGAGGGAGACAAAGGGAGGACAGCAGATGGAAGCAGAGGAGAAAGAGATGAAGAAGGAGAAAGCCAGAGCGAGGACGGGAGCGACGGGGAGAGAGAGCTGTCTGCGCAGCTTCGCCTGACTGCCGTTTCCATGGAGACGCTGTGGACCCCAGAGACGAGCGGGTTGAGTGGCCCCTCCTCCCTCGCTCCATCGTCTCCTCAGAACAATTCTGCTTCAGGAGGAGCAACATCCACAAGGAATTCAACCTGAATATGTCTGTGACCACCAGATGTCGCTGTCGTGTCAATCAAACAGAAACGTGTCAGTCGAGGTTTAAGTGTCAGACCAAAGAGTCACAAAGATGGACGTTTATACCAATTTATTTCTGCGCAGGTCTTACACGTCTGCGCAGGTCTTACACGTCTGCGCAGGTCTTACACGTCTGCGCAGGTCTTACACGTCTGCGCAGGTCTTACACATCTGCGCAGGTCTTACACGTCTGCACGGGTCTTACACGTCTGCGCGGGTCTTACACGTCTGCGCGGGTCTTACACATCTGCGCAGGTCTTACACATCTGCGCAGGTCTTACATGTCTGCGCAAGTCTTACACGTCTGCGCAGGTCTTACACGTCTGCGCAGGTCTTACACGTCTGTGCGGGTCTTACACATCTGCGCAGGTCTTACACATCTGCGCAGGTCTTACATGTCTGCGCAGGTCTTACACATCTGCGCAGGTCTTACACATCTGCGCAGGTCTTACATGTCTGCGCAGGTCTTACACGTCTGCGCAGGTCTTACACATCTGCGCAGGTCTTACATGTCTGCGCAGGTCTTACACGTCTGCGTGTCTCCATGGCGGCGTCTCGATGGCGGCGTCTCGATGGCGGCGTCTTGATGGCGGCGTCTCCATGGCGACGTCTCCACGGCGGCGTCTCCATGGCGACGTCTCCACGGCGGCGTCTCCATGGCGGCGTCTTGTCTCCACGAAGGCGTCTCCATGGCGGCGTCTCCACGGCGGCGTCTCCATGGCGACGTCTCCACAGCGGCGTCTCCACGGCGGCGTCTCCATGGCGGCGTCTCGTCTCCATGGCGACGTCTCCACGGCGGCGTCTCCATGGCGACGTCTCCACGGCGGCGTCTCCATGGCGACGTCTCCACGGCGGCGTCTCACTGGCGACGTCTCCACGGCGGCGTCTCCACGGCGGCGTCTCCACGGCGGCGTCTCCATGGCGGCGTCTCGTCTCCATGGCGACGTCTCCACGGCGGCGTCTCCATGGCGGCGTCTCCATGGCGGCGTCTCGTCTCCATGGCGACGTCTCCATGGCGACGTCTCCACGGCGGCGTCTCCACGGCGGCGTCTCGTCTCCATGGCGACGTCTCCATGGCGACGTCTCCACGGCGGCGTCTCCACGGCGGCGTCTCCATGTGGACACACTGAGGACACTGTGGTAAAAGAGATGTCTGAGAAGATAAAGAAGAGTCTGAGAAGATAAAGAAGAGTCTCAGAGGTAAAGAAGAGTATGAGAAGGTAAAGAAGAGTCTCAGAGGTAAAGAAGAGTCTGAGAAGGTAAAGAAGAGTCTGAGAAGGTAAAGAAGAGTCTCAGAGGTAAAGAAGAGTCTGAGAAGGTAAAGAAGAGTCTCAGAGGTAAAGAAGAGTCTGAGAAGGTAAAGAAGAGTCTCAGAGGTAAAGAAGAGTATGAGAAGGTAAAGAAGAGTCTGAGAAGGTAAAGAAGAGTCTCAGAGGTAAAGAAGAGTCTGAGAAGGTAAAGAAGAGTCTGAGAAGATAAAGAAGAGTCTGAGAAGATAAAGAAGAGTCTCAGAGGTAAAGAAGAGTCTGAGAAGGTAAAGAAGAGTCTGAGAAGGTAAAGAAGAGTCTGAGAGGAAAAGAAGAGTCTGAGAAGGTAAAGAAGAGTCTGAGAAGGTAAAGAAGAGTCTGAGAAGGTAAAGAAGAGCCTGAGAAGGTAAAGAAGAGTCTGAGAAGGTAAAGAAGAGTCTGAGAAGGTAAAGAAGAGCCTGAGAAGGTAAAGAAGAGTCTCAGAAGTAAAGAAGAGTCTGAGAAGATAAAGAAGAGTCTGAGAAGATAAAGAAGAGTCTCAGAGGTAAAGAAGAGTCTGAGAAGGTAAAGAAGAGTCTGAGAAGGTAAAGAAGAGTCTCAGAGGTAAAGAAGAGTCTGAGAAGGTAAAGAAGAGTCTGAGAAGGTAAAGAAGAGTCTGAGAGGAAAAGAAGAGTCTGGGAAGGTAAAGAAGAGTCTGAGAAGGTAAAGAAGAGTCTCAGTGGTAAAGAAGAGTCTCAGAGGTAAAGAAGAGTCTGAGAAGGTAAAGAAGAGTCTGAGAAGGTAAAGAAGAGTCTGAGAAGATAAAGAAGAGTCTCAGAGGTAAAGAAGGGTCTGAGAAGGTAAATAAGAGTCTGAGAAGGTAAAGAAGAGTCTGAGAAGGTAAAGAAGAGCCTGGGAAGATAAAGAAGTGTCTGAGAAGGTAAAGAAGAGTCTGAGAAGGTAAAGAAAAGCCTGAGAAGGTAAAGAAGAGTCTGAGAGGTAAAGAAGAGCCTGAGAAGGTAAAGAAGAGTCTGAGAAGGTAAAGAAGAGCCTGAGAAGGTAAAGAAGAGTCTGAAAAGGTAAAGAAGAGCCTGAGAAGGTAAAGAAGAGTCTGAGAAGGTAAAGAAGAGCCTGAGAAGGTAAAGAAGAGTCTGAGAAGGTAAAGAAGAGTCTGAGAAGGTGAAGAAGAGCCTGAGAAGGTAAAGAAGAGTCTGAGAGGTAAAGAAGAGTCTGAGAAGGTGAAGAAGAGTCTGAGAAGGTAAAGAAGAGTCTGAGAAGGTAAAGAAGAGTCTGAGAAGATAAAGAAGAGTCTGAGAAGGTAAAGAAGAGTCTCAGAGGTAAAGAAGAGTCTGAGAAGGTAAAGAAGAATCTGAGAGGTAAAGAAGAGTCTGAGAAGATAAAGAAGAGTCTGAGAAGGTAAAGAAGAGCCTGAGAAGATAAAGAAGAGTCTGAGAAGGTAAATAAGAGTCTGAGAAGGCAAAGAAGAGTCTGAGAAGGTAAAGAAGAGTCTGAGAAGGTAAAGAAGAGTCTGAGAAGATAAAGAAGAGTATGAGAAGATAAAGAAGAGTCTGAGAAGGTAAAGAAGAGTCTCAGAGGTAAAGAAGAGTCTCAGAAGGTAAAGAAGAGTCTGAGAAGGTAAAGAAGAGTCTGAGAAGATAAAGAAGAGTCTGAGAAGGTAAAGAAGAGTCTCAGAGGTAAAGAAGAGTCTGAGAAGGTAAAGAAAAGTCTGAGAAGGTAAAGAAGAGTCTGAGAGGAAAAGAAGAGTCTGAGAAGGTAAAGAAGAGTCTGAGAAGGTAAAGAAGAGTCTCAGAGGTAAAGAAGAGTCTCAGAGGTAAAGAAGAGTCTGAGAAGGTAAAGAAGAGTCTGAGAAGGTAAAGAAGAGCCTGAGAAGGTAAAGAAGAGTCTGAGAAGGTAAAGAAGAGTCTGAGAAGGTAAAGAAGAGTCTGAGAAGATAAAGAAGAGTCTCAGAGGTAAAGAAGGGTCTGAGAAGGTAAAGAAGAGTCTGAGAAGGTAAAGAAGAGCCTGAGAAGGTAAAGAAGAGTCTGAGAGGTAAAGAAGAGCCTGAGAAGGTAAAGAAGAGTCTGAGAAGGTAAAGAAGAGTCTGAGAAGGTAAAGAAGAGTCTGAAAAGGTAAAGAAGAGCCTGAGAAGGTAAAGAAGAGTCTGAGAGGTAAAGAAGAGCCTGAGAAGGTAAAGAAGAGTCTGAGAAGGTAAAGAAGAGCCTGAGAAGGTAAAGAAGAGTCTGAAAAGGTAAAGAAGAGCCTGAGAAGGTAAAGAAGAGTCTGAGAAGGTAAAGAAGAGCCTGAGAAGGTAAAGAAGAGTCTGAGAAGGTAAAGAAGAGCCTGAGAAGGTGAAGAAGAGCCTGAGAAGGTAAAGAAGAGTCTGAGAGGTAAAGAAGAGTCTGAGAAGGTGAAGAAGAGTCTGAGAAGGTAAAGAAGAGTCTGAGAAGGTAAAGAAGAGTCTGAGAAGGTGAAGAAGAGTCTGAGAAGGTAAAGAAGAGTCTGAGAAGGTAAAGAAGAGTCTGAGAAGGTAAAGAAGAGTCTGAGAAGATAAAGAAGAGTCTGAGAAGGTAAAGAAGAGTCTCAGAGGTAAAGAAGAGTCTGAGAAGGTAAAGAAGAGTCTGAGAGGTAAAGAAGAGTCTGAGAAGATAAAGAAGAGTCTGAGAAGGTAAAGAAGAGCCTGAGAAGATAAAGAAGAGTCTGAGAAGGTAAATAAGAGTCTGAGAAGGCAAAGAAGAGTCTGAGAAGGTAAATAAGAGTCTGAGAAGATAAAGACGAGTCTGAGAAGATAAAGAAGAGTCTGAGAAGACAAAGAAGAGTCTCAGAGGTAAAGAAGAGTCTGAGAAGGTAAAGAAGAGTCTGAGAAGGTAAAGAAGAGTCTGAGAAGGTAAAGAAGAGTCTGAGAGGAAAAGAAGAGTCTGAGAAGGTAAAGAAGAGTCTGAGAAGGTAAAGAAGAGTCTCAGAGGTAAAGAAGAGTCTCAGAGGTAAAGAAGAGTCTGAGAAGGTAAAGAAGAGTCTGAGAAGGTAAAGAAGAGTCTGAGAAGGTAAAGAAGAGTCTGAGAAGGTAAAGAAGAGTCTGAGAAGGTAAAGAAGAGTCTGAGAAGGTAAAGAAGAGTCTGAGAAGATAAAGAAGAGTCTGAGAAGGTGAAGAAGAGCCTGAGAAGGTAAAGAAGAGTCTGAGAGGTAAAGAAGAGCCTGAGAAGGTAAAGAAGAGTCTGAGAAGGTAAAGAAGAGCCTGAGAAGGTAAAGAAGAGTCTGAAAAGGTAAAGAAGAGCCTGAGAAGGTAAAGAAGAGTCTGAGAAGGTAAAGAAGAGCCTGAGAAGGTAAAGAAGAGTCTGAGAAGGTAAAGAAGAGTCTGAGAAGGTGAAGAAGAGCCTGAGAAGGTAAAGAAGAGTCTGAGAGGTAAAGAAGAGTCTGAGAAGGTGAAGAAGAGTCTGAGAAGGTAAAGAAGAGTCTGAGAAGATAAAGAAGAGTCTGAGAAGGTAAAGAAGAGTCTCAGAGGTAAAGAAGAGTCTGAGAAGGTAAAGAAGAGTCTGAGAGGTAAAGAAGAGTCTGAGAAGATGAAGAAGAGTCTGAGAAGGTAAAGAAGAGCCTGAGAAGATAAAGAAGAGTCTGAGAAGGTAAATAAGAGTCTGAGAAGGCAAAGAAGAGTCTGAGAAGGTAAATAAGAGTCTGAGAAGATAAAGACGAGTCTGAGAAGATAAAGAAGAGTCTGAGAAGACAAAGAAGAGTCTCAGAGGTAAAGAAGAGTCTGAGAAGGTAAAGAAGAGCCTGAGAAGGTAAAGAAGAGTCTGAGAAGGTAAAGAAGAGCCTGAGAAGGTAAAGAAGAGTCTGAAAAGGTAAAGAAGAGCCTGAGAAGGTAAAGAAGAGTCTGAGAAGGTAAAGAAGAGCCTGAGAAGGTAAAGAAGAGTCTGAGAAGGTAAAGAAGAGTCTGAGAAGGTGAAGAAGAGCCTGAGAAGGTAAAGAAGAGTCTGAGAGGTAAAGAAGAGTCTGAGAAGGCGAAGAAGAGTCTGAGAAGGTAAAGAAGAGTCTGAGAAGGTAAAGAAGAGTCTGAGAAGATAAAGAAGAGTCTGAGAAGGTAAAGAAGAGTCTCAGAGGTAAAGAAGAGTCTGAGAAGGTAAAGAAGAGTCTGAGAGGTAAAGACGAGTCTGAGAAGATAAAGAAGAGTCTGAGAAGGTAAAGAAGAGCCTGAGAAGATAAAGAAGAGTCTGAGAAGGTAAATAAGAGTCTGAGAAGGCAAAGAAGAGTCTGAGAACGTAAATAAGAGTCTGAGAAGATAAAGACGAGTCTGAGAAGATAAAGAAGAGTCTGAGAAGACAAAGAAGAGTCTCAGAGGTAAAGAAGAGTCTGAGAAGGTAAAGAAGAGTCTGAGAAGGTAAAGAAGAGTCTGAGAAGGTAAAGAAGAGTCTGAGAGGAAAAGAAGAGTCTGAGAAGGTAAAGAAGAGTCTGAGAAGGTAAAGAAGAGTCTCAGAGGTAAAGAAGAGTCTCAGAGGTAAAGAAGAGTCTGAGAAGGTAAAGAAGAGTCTGAGAAGGTAAAGAAGAGCCTGAGAAGGTAAAGAAGAGTCTGAGAAGGTAAAGAAGAGTCTGAGAAGGTAAAGAAGAGTCTGAGAAGGTAAAGAAGAGCCTGAGAAGGTAAAGAAGAGTCTGAGAGGTAAAGAAGAGCCTGAGAAGGTAAAGAAGAGTCTGAGAAGGTAAAGAAGAGTCTGAGAAGGTAAAGAAGAGTCTGAGAAGGTAAAGAAGAGTCTGAGAAGGTAAAGAAGAGTCTGAGAAGGTAAAGAAGAGCCTGGGAAGATAAAGAAGTGTCTGAGAAGGTAAAGAAGAGTCTGAGAAGGTATAGAAGAGCCTGAGAAGGTAAAGAAGAGTCTGAGAGGTAAAGAAGAGCCTGAGAAGGTAAAGAAGAGTCTGAGAAGGTAAAGAAGAGCCTGAGAAGGTAAAGAAGAGTCTGAAAAGGTAAAGAAGAGCCTGAGAAGGTAAAGAAGAGTCTGAGAAGGTAAAGAGGAGTCTGAGAAGGTAAAGAAGAGTCTGAGAAGGTGAAGAAGAGCCTGAGAAGGTAAAGAAGAGTCTGAGAGGTAAAGAAGAGTCTGAGAAGGTGAAGAAGAGTCTGAGAAGGTAAAGAAGAGTCTGAGAAGGTAAAGAAGAGTCTGAGAAGGTAAAGAAGAGTCTCAGAGGTAAAGAAGAGTCTGAGAAGGTAAAGAAGAGTCTGAGAGGTAAAGAAGAGTCTGAGAAGATAAAGAAGAGTCTGAGAAGGTAAAGAAGAGTCTGAGAAGGTAAAGAAGAGCCTGAGAAGGTAAAGAAGAGTCTGAGAGGATAAAGAAGAGTCTGAGAAGGTAAATAAGAGTCTGAGAAGGCAAAGAAGAGTCTGAGAGGTAAAGAAGAGTCTGAGAAGGTAAATAAGAGTCTGAGAAGGCAAAGAAGAGTCTGAGAAGGTAAAGAAGAGTCTGAGAAGGTAAAGAAGAGTCTGAGAAGATAAAGAAGAGTCTGAGAAGATAAAGAAGAGTCTGAGAAGGTAAAGAAGAGTCTCAGAGGTAAAGAAGAGTCTCAGAAGGTAAAGAAGAGTCTGAGAAGGTAAAGAAGAGTCTGAGAGGAAAAGAAGAGTCTGAGAAGGTAAAGAAGAGTCTGAGAAGGTAAAGAAGAGTCTGAGAAGGTAAAGAAGAGTCTCAGAGGTAAAGAAGAGTCTGAGAAGGTAAAGAAGAGTCTGAGAGGTAAAGAAGAGTCTGAGAAGATAAAGAAGAGTCTGAGAAGGTAAAGAAGAGTCTGAGAAGGTAAAGAAGAGCCTGAGAAGGTAAAGAAGAGTCTGAGAGGATAAAGAAGAGTCTGAGAAGGTAAATAAGAGTCTGAGAAGGCAAAGAAGAGTCTGAGAGGTAAAGAAGAGTCTGAGAAGGTAAATAAGAGTCTGAGAAGGCAAAGAAGAGTCTGAGAAGGTAAAGAAGAGTCTGAGAAGGTAAAGAAGAGTCTGAGAAGATAAAGAAGAGTCTGAGAAGATAAAGAAGAGTCTGAGAAGGTAAAGAAGAGTCTCAGAGGTAAAGAAGAGTCTCAGAAGGTAAAGAAGAGTCTGAGAAGGTAAAGAAGAGTCTGAGAGGAAAAGAAGAGTCTGAGAAGGTAAAGAAGAGTCTGAGAAGGTAAAGAAGAGTCTCAGAGGTAAAGAAGAGTCTCAGAGGTAAAGAAGAGTCTGAGAAGGTAAAGAAGAGTCTGAGAAGGTAAAGAAGAGCCTGAAAAGGTAAAGAAGAGCCTGAGAAGGTAAAGAAGAGTCTGAGAGGTAAAGAAGAGCCTGAGAAGGTAAATAAGAGTCTGAGAAGATAAAGACGAGTCTGAGAAGATAAAGAAGAGTCTGAGAAGACAAAGAAGAGTCTCAGAGGTAAAGAAGAGTCTGAGAAGGTAAAGAAGAGTCTGAGAAGGTAAAGAAGAGTCTGAGAAGATAAAGAAGAGTCTGAGAAGGTAAAGAAGAGCCTGAGAAGATAAAGAAGAGTCTGAGAAGGTAAATAAGAGTCTGAGAAGGCAAAGAAGAGTCTGAGAAGGTAAAGAAGAGTCTGAGAAGGTAAAGAAGAGTCTGAGAAGATAAAGAAGAGTATGAGAAGATAAAGAAGAGTCTGAGAAGGTAAAGAAGAGTCTCAGAGGTAAAGAAGAGTCTCAGAAGGTAAAGAAGAGTCTGAGAAGGTAAAGAAGAGTCTGAGAAGATAAAGAAGAGTCTGAGAAGGTAAAGAAGAGTCTCAGAGGTAAAGAAGAGTCTGAGAAGGTAAAGAAGAGTCTGAGAGGTAAAGAAGAGTCTGAGAAGGTAAATAAGAGTCTGAGAAGATAAAGACGAGTCTGAGAAGATAAAGAAGAGTCTGAGAAGACAAAGAAGGGTCTCAGAGGTAAAGAAGAGTCTGAGAAGGTAAAGAAAAGTCTGAGAAGGTAAAGAAGAGTCTGAGAGGAAAAGAAGAGTCTGAGAAGGTAAAGAAGAGTCTGAGAAGGTAAAGAAGAGTCTCAGAGGTAAAGAAGAGTCTCAGAGGTAAAGAAGAGTCTGAGAAGGTAAAGAAGAGTCTGAGAAGGTAAAGAAGAGCCTGAGAAGGTAAAGAAGAGTCTGAGAAGGTAAAGAAGAGTCTGAGAAGGTAAAGAAGAGTCTGAGAAGATAAAGAAGAGTCTCAGAGGTAAAGAAGGGTCTGAGAAGGTAAAGAAGAGTCTGAGAAGGTAAAGAAGAGCCTGAGAAGGTAAAGAAGAGTCTGAGAGGTAAAGAAGAGCCTGAGAAGGTAAAGAAGAGTCTGAGAAGGTAAAGAAGAGTCTGAGAAGGTAAAGAAGAGTCTGAAAAGGTAAAGAAGAGCCTGAGAAGGTAAAGAAGAGTCTGAGAGGTAAAGAAGAGCCTGAGAAGGTAAAGAAGAGTCTGAGAAGGTAAAGAAGAGCCTGAGAAGGTAAAGAAGAGTCTGAAAAGGTAAAGAAGAGCCTGAGAAGGTAAAGAAGAGTCTGAGAAGGTAAAGAAGAGCCTGAGAAGGTAAAGAAGAGTCTGAGAAGGTAAAGAAGAGCCTGAGAAGGTGAAGAAGAGCCTGAGAAGGTAAAGAAGAGTCTGAGAGGTAAAGAAGAGTCTGAGAAGGTGAAGAAGAGTCTGAGAAGGTAAAGAAGAGTCTGAGAAGGTAAAGAAGAGTCTGAGAAGGTAAAGAAGAGTCTGAGAAGGTAAAGAAGAGTCTCAGAGGTAAAGAAGAGTCTGAGAAGGTAAAGAAGAGTCTGAGAGGTAAAGAAGAGTCTGAGAAGATAAAGAAGAGTCTGAGAAGGTAAAGAAGAGCCTGAGAAGATAAAGAAGAGTCTGAGAAGGTAAATAAGAGTCTGAGAAGGCAAAGAAGAGTCTGAGAAGGTAAATAAGAGTCTGAGAAGATAAAGACGAGTCTGAGAAGATAAAGAAGAGTCTGAGAAGACAAAGAAGAGTCTCAGAGGTAAAGAAGAGTCTGAGAAGGTAAAGAAGAGTCTGAGAAGGTAAAGAAGAGTCTGAGAAGGTAAAGAAGAGTCTGAGAGGAAAAGAAGAGTCTGAGAAGGTAAAGAAGAGTCTGAGAAGGTAAAGAAGAGTCTCAGAGGTAAAGAAGAGTCTCAGAGGTAAAGAAGAGTCTGAGAAGGTAAAGAAGAGCCTGAGAAGGTAAAGAAGAGTCTGAGAAGGTAAAGAAGAGTCTGAGAAGGTAAAGAAGAGTCTGAGAAGGTAAAGAAGAGTCTGAGAAGGTAAAGAAGAGTCTGAGAAGATAAAGAAGAGTCTGAGAAGGTGAAGAAGAGCCTGAGAAGGTAAAGAAGAGTCTGAGAGGTAAAGAAGAGCCTGAGAAGGTAAAGAAGAGTCTGAGAAGGTAAAGAAGAGCCTGAGAAGGTAAAGAAGAGTCTGAAAAGGTAAAGAAGAGCCTGAGAAGGTAAAGAAGAGTCTGAGAAGGTAAAGAAGAGCCTGAGAAGGTAAAGAAGAGTCTGAGAAGGTAAAGAAGAGTCTGAGAAGGTGAAGAAGAGCCTGAGAAGGTAAAGAAGAGTCTGAGAGGTAAAGAAGAGTCTGAGAAGGTGAAGAAGAGTCTGAGAAGGTAAAGAAGAGTCTGAGAAGATAAAGAAGAGTCTGAGAAGGTAAAGAAGAGTCTCAGAGGTAAAGAAGAGTCTGAGAAGGTAAAGAAGAGTCTGAGAGGTAAAGAAGAGTCTGAGAAGATGAAGAAGAGTCTGAGAAGGTAAAGAAGAGCCTGAGAAGATAAAGAAGAGTCTGAGAAGGTAAATAAGAGTCTGAGAAGGCAAAGAAGAGTCTGAGAAGGTAAATAAGAGTCTGAGAAGATAAAGACGAGTCTGAGAAGATAAAGAAGAGTCTGAGAAGACAAAGAAGAGTCTCAGAGGTAAAGAAGAGTCTGAGAAGGTAAAGAAGAGCCTGAGAAGGTAAAGAAGAGTCTGAGAAGGTAAAGAAGAGTCTGAAAAGGTAAAGAAGAGCCTGAGAAGGTAAAGAAGAGTCTGAGAAGGTAAAGAAGAGCCTGAGAAGGTAAAGAAGAGTCTGAGAAGGTAAAGAAGAGTCTGAGAAGGTGAAGAAGAGCCTGAGAAGGTAAATAAGAGTCTGAGAAGATAAAGACGAGTCTGAGAAGATAAAGAAGAGTCTGAGAAGACAAAGAAGAGTCTCAGAGGTAAAGAAGAGTCTGAGAAGGTAAAGAAGAGTCTGAGAAGGTAAAGAAGAGTCTGAGAAGGTAAAGAAGAGTCTGAGAGGAAAAGAAGAGTCTGAGAAGGTAAAGAAGAGTCTGAGAAGGTAAAGAAGAGTCTCAGAGGTAAAGAAGAGTCTCAGAGGTAAAGAAGAGTCTGAGAAGGTAAAGAAGAGCCTGAGAAGGTAAAGAAGAGTCTGAGAAGGTAAAGAAGAGTCTGAGAAGGTAAAGAAGAGTCTGAGAAGGTAAAGAAGAGTCTGAGAAGGTAAAGAAGAGTCTGAGAAGATAAAGAAGAGTCTGAGAAGGTGAAGAAGAGCCTGAGAAGGTAAAGAAGAGTCTGAAAAGGTAAAGAAGAGCCTGAGAAGGTAAAGAAGAGTCTGAGAAGGTAAAGAAGAGCCTGAGAAGGTAAAGAAGAGTCTGAGAAGGTAAAGAAGAGTCTGAGAAGGTGAAGAAGAGCCTGAGAAGGTAAAGAAGAGTCTGAGAGGTAAAGAAGAGTCTGAGAAGGTGAAGAAGAGTCTGAGAAGGTAAAGAAGAGTCTGAGAAGATAAAGAAGAGTCTGAGAAGGTAAAGAAGAGTCTCAGAGGTAAAGAAGAGTCTGAGAAGGTAAAGAAGAGTCTGAGAGGTAAAGAAGAGTCTGAGAAGATGAAGAAGAGTCTGAGAAGGTAAAGAAGAGCCTGAGAAGATAAAGAAGAGTCTGAGAAGGTAAATAAGAGTCTGAGAAGGCAAAGAAGAGTCTGAGAAGGTAAATAAGAGTCTGAGAAGATAAAGACGAGTCTGAGAAGATAAAGAAGAGTCTGAGAAGACAAAGAAGAGTCTCAGAGGTAAAGAAGAGTCTGAGAAGGTAAAGAAGAGCCTGAGAAGGTAAAGAAGAGTCTGAGAAGGTAAAGAAGAGCCTGAGAAGGTAAAGAAGAGTCTGAAAAGGTAAAGAAGAGCCTGAGAAGGTAAAGAAGAGTCTGAGAAGGTAAAGAAGAGCCTGAGAAGGTAAAGAAGAGTCTGAGAAGGTAAAGAAGAGTCTGAGAAGGTGAAGAAGAGCCTGAGAAGGTAAAGAAGAGTCTGAGAGGTAAAGAAGAGTCTGAGAAGGCGAAGAAGAGTCTGAGAAGGTAAAGAAGAGTCTGAGAAGGTAAAGAAGAGTCTGAGAAGATAAAGAAGAGTCTGAGAAGGTAAAGAAGAGTCTCAGAGGTAAAGAAGAGTCTGAGAAGGTAAAGAAGAGTCTGAGAGGTAAAGACGAGTCTGAGAAGATAAAGAAGAGTCTGAGAAGGTAAAGAAGAGCCTGAGAAGATAAAGAAGAGTCTGAGAAGGTAAATAAGAGTCTGAGAAGGCAAAGAAGAGTCTGAGAACGTAAATAAGAGTCTGAGAAGATAAAGACGAGTCTGAGAAGATAAAGAAGAGTCTGAGAAGACAAAGAAGAGTCTCAGAGGTAAAGAAGAGTCTGAGAAGGTAAAGAAGAGTCTGAGAAGGTAAAGAAGAGTCTGAGAAGGTAAAGAAGAGTCTGAGAGGAAAAGAAGAGTCTGAGAAGGTAAAGAAGAGTCTGAGAAGGTAAAGAAGAGTCTCAGAGGTAAAGAAGAGTCTCAGAGGTAAAGAAGAGTCTGAGAAGGTAAAGAAGAGTCTGAGAAGGTAAAGAAGAGCCTGAGAAGGTAAAGAAGAGTCTGAGAAGGTAAAGAAGAGTCTGAGAAGGTAAAGAAGAGTCTGAGAAGGTAAAGAAGAGCCTGAGAAGGTAAAGAAGAGTCTGAGAGGTAAAGAAGAGTCTGAGAAGGTAAAGAAGAGTCTGAGAAGGTAAAGAAGAGCCTGGGAAGATAAAGAAGTGTCTGAGAAGGTAAAGAAGAGTCTGAGAAGGTATAGAAGAGCCTGAGAAGGTAAAGAAGAGTCTGAGAGGTAAAGAAGAGCCTGAGAAGGTAAAGAAGAGTCTGAGAAGGTAAAGAAGAGCCTGAGAAGGTAAAGAAGAGTCTGAAAAGGTAAAGAAGAGCCTGAGAAGGTAAAGAAGAGTCTGAGAAGGTAAAGAAGAGTCTGAGAAGGTAAAGAAGAGTCTGAGAAGGTGAAGAAGAGCCTGAGAAGGTAAAGAAGAGTCTGAGAGGTAAAGAAGAGTCTGAGAAGGTGAAGAAGAGTCTGAGAAGGTAAAGAAGAGTCTGAGAAGGTAAAGAAGAGTCTGAGAAGGTAAAGAAGAGTCTCAGAGGTAAAGAAGAGTCTGAGAAGGTAAAGAAGAGTCTGAGAGGTAAAGAAGAGTCTGAGAAGATAAAGAAGAGTCTGAGAAGGTAAAGAAGAGTCTGAGAAGGTAAAGAAGAGCCTGAGAAGGTAAAGAAGAGTCTGAGAGGATAAAGAAGAGTCTGAGAAGGTAAATAAGAGTCTGAGAAGGCAAAGAAGAGTCTGAGAGGTAAAGAAGAGTCTGAGAAGGTAAATAAGAGTCTGAGAAGGCAAAGAAGAGTCTGAGAAGGTAAAGAAGAGTCTGAGAAGGTAAAGAAGAGTCTGAGAAGATAAAGAAGAGTCTGAGAAGATAAAGAAGAGTCTGAGAAGGTAAAGAAGAGTCTCAGAGGTAAAGAAGAGTCTCAGAAGGTAAAGAAGAGTCTGAGAAGGTAAAGAAGAGTCTGAGAGGAAAAGAAGAGTCTGAGAAGGTAAAGAAGAGTCTGAGAAGGTAAAGAAGAGTCTCAGAGGTAAAGAAGAGTCTCAGAGGTAAAGAAGAGTCTGAGAAGGTAAAGAAGAGTCTGAGAAGGTAAAGAAGAGCCTGAAAAGGTAAAGAAGAGCCTGAGAAGGTAAAGAAGAGTCTGAGAGGTAAAGAAGAGCCTGAGAAGGTAAATAAGAGTCTGAGAAGATAAAGACGAGTCTGAGAAGATAAAGAAGAGTCTGAGAAGACAAAGAAGAGTCTCAGAGGTAAAGAAGAGTCTGAGAAGGTAAAGAAGAGTCTGAGAAGGTAAAGAAGAGTCTGAGAAGATAAAGAAGAGTCTGAGAAGGTAAAGAAGAGCCTGAGAAGATAAAGAAGAGTCTGAGAAGGTAAATAAGAGTCTGAGAAGGCAAAGAAGAGTCTGAGAAGGTAAAGAAGAGTCTGAGAAGGTAAAGAAGAGTCTGAGAAGATAAAGAAGAGTATGAGAAGATAAAGAAGAGTCTGAGAAGGTAAAGAAGAGTCTCAGAGGTAAAGAAGAGTCTCAGAAGGTAAAGAAGAGTCTGAGAAGGTAAAGAAGAGTCTGAGAAGATAAAGAAGAGTCTGAGAAGGTAAAGAAGAGTCTCAGAGGTAAAGAAGAGTCTGAGAAGGTAAAGAAGAGTCTGAGAGGTAAAGAAGAGTCTGAGAAGGTAAATAAGAGTCTGAGAAGATAAAGACGAGTCTGAGAAGATAAAGAAGAGTCTGAGAAGACAAAGAAGGGTCTCAGAGGTAAAGAAGAGTCTGAGAAGGTAAAGAAAAGTCTGAGAAGGTAAAGAAGAGTCTGAGAGGAAAAGAAGAGTCTGAGAAGGTAAAGAAGAGTCTGAGAAGGTAAAGAAGAGTCTCAGAGGTAAAGAAGAGTCTCAGAGGTAAAGAAGAGTCTGAGAAGGTAAAGAAGAGTCTGAGAAGGTAAAGAAGAGCCTGAGAAGGTAAAGAAGAGTCTGAGAAGGTAAAGAAGAGTCTGAGAAGGTAAAGAAGAGTCTGAGAAGATAAAGAAGAGTCTCAGAGGTAAAGAAGGGTCTGAGAAGGTAAAGAAGAGTCTGAGAAGGTAAAGAAGAGCCTGAGAAGGTAAAGAAGAGTCTGAGAGGTAAAGAAGAGCCTGAGAAGGTAAAGAAGAGTCTGAGAAGGTAAAGAAGAGTCTGAGAAGGTAAAGAAGAGTCTGAAAAGGTAAAGAAGAGCCTGAGAAGGTAAAGAAGAGTCTGAGAGGTAAAGAAGAGCCTGAGAAGGTAAAGAAGAGTCTGAGAAGGTAAAGAAGAGCCTGAGAAGGTAAAGAAGAGTCTGAAAAGGTAAAGAAGAGCCTGAGAAGGTAAAGAAGAGTCTGAGAAGGTAAAGAAGAGCCTGAGAAGGTAAAGAAGAGTCTGAGAAGGTAAAGAAGAGCCTGAGAAGGTGAAGAAGAGCCTGAGAAGGTAAAGAAGAGTCTGAGAGGTAAAGAAGAGTCTGAGAAGGTGAAGAAGAGTCTGAGAAGGTAAAGAAGAGTCTGAGAAGGTAAAGAAGAGTCTGAGAAGGTAAAGAAGAGTCTGAGAAGATAAAGAAGAGTCTGAGAAGGTAAAGAAGAGTCTCAGAGGTAAAGAAGAGTCTGAGAAGGTAAAGAAGAGTCTGAGAGGTAAAGAAGAGTCTGAGAAGATAAAGAAGAGTCTGAGAAGGTAAAGAAGAGCCTGAGAAGATAAAGAAGAGTCTGAGAAGGTAAATAAGAGTCTGAGAAGGCAAAGAAGAGTCTGAGAAGGTAAATAAGAGTCTGAGAAGATAAAGACGAGTCTGAGAAGATAAAGAAGAGTCTGAGAAGACAAAGAAGAGTCTCAGAGGTAAAGAAGAGTCTGAGAAGGTAAAGAAGAGTCTGAGAAGGTAAAGAAGAGTCTGAGAAGGTAAAGAAGAGTCTGAGAGGAAAAGAAGAGTCTGAGAAGGTAAAGAAGAGTCTGAGAAGGTAAAGAAGAGTCTCAGAGGTAAAGAAGAGTCTCAGAGGTAAAGAAGAGTCTGAGAAGGTAAAGAAGAGCCTGAGAAGGTAAAGAAGAGTCTGAGAAGGTAAAGAAGAGTCTGAGAAGATAAAGAAGAGTCTCAGAGGTAAAGAAGGGTCTGAGAAGGTAAAGAAGAGTCTGAGAAGGTAAAGAAGAGCCTGAGAAGGTAAAGAAGAGTCTGAGAGGTAAAGAAGAGCCTGAGAAGGTAAAGAAGAGTCTGAGAAGGTAAAGAAGAGTCTGAGAAGGTAAAGAAGAGCCTGGGAAGATAAAGAAGTGTCTGAGAAGGTAAAGAAGAGTCTGAGAAGGTAAAGAAGAGCCTGAGAAGGTAAAGAAGAGTCTGAGAGGTAAAGAAGAGCCTGAGAAGGTAAAGAAGAGTCTGAGAAGGTAAAGAAGAGCCTGAGAAGGTAAAGAAGAGTCTGAAAAGGTAAAGAAGAGCCTGAGAAGGTAAAGAAGAGTCTGAGAAGGTAAAGAAGAGCCTGAGAAGGTAAAGAAGAGTCTGAGAAGGTAAAGAAGAGTCTGAGAAGGTGAAGAAGAGCCTGAGAAGGTAAAGAAGAGTCTGAGAGGTAAAGAAGAGCCTGAGAAGGTAAAGAAGAGTCTGAGAAGGTAAAGAAGAGCCTGAGAAGGTAAAGAAGAGTCTGAAAAGGTAAAGAAGAGCCTGAGAAGGTAAAGAAGAGTCTGAGAAGGTAAAGAAGAGCCTGAGAAGGTAAAGAAGAGTCTGAGAAGGTAAAGAAGAGTCTGAGAAGGTGAAGAAGAGCCTGAGAAGGTAAAGAAGAGTCTGAGAGGTAAAGAAGAGTCTGAGAAGGTGAAGAAGAGTCTGAGAAGGTAAAGAAGAGTCTGAGAAGATAAAGAAGAGTCTGAGAAGGTAAAGAAGAGTCTCAGAGGTAAAGAAGAGTCTGAGAAGGTAAAGAAGAGTCTGAGAGGTAAAGAAGAGTCTGAGAAGATGAAGAAGAGTCTGAGAAGGTAAAGAAGAGCCTGAGAAGATAAAGAAGAGTCTGAGAAGGTAAATAAGAGTCTGAGAAGGCAAAGAAGAGTCTGAGAAGGTAAATAAGAGTCTGAGAAGATAAAGACGAGTCTGAGAAGATAAAGAAGAGTCTGAGAAGACAAAGAAGAGTCTCAGAGGTAAAGAAGAGTCTGAGAAGGTAAAGAAGAGCCTGAGAAGGTAAAGAAGAGTCTGAGAAGGTAAAGAAGAGCCTGAGAAGGTAAAGAAGAGTCTGAAAAGGTAAAGAAGAGCCTGAGAAGGTAAAGAAGAGTCTGAGAAGGTAAAGAAGAGCCTGAGAAGGTAAAGAAGAGTCTGAGAAGGTAAAGAAGAGTCTGAGAAGGTGAAGAAGAGCCTGAGAAGGTAAATAAGAGTCTGAGAGGTAAAGAAGAGTCTGAGAAGGCGAAGAAGAGTCTGAGAAGGTAAAGAAGAGTCTGAGAAGGTAAAGAAGAGTCTGAGAAGATAAAGAAGAGTCTGAGAAGGTAAAGAAGAGTCTCAGAGGTAAAGAAGAGTCTGAGAAGGTAAAGAAGAGTCTGAGAGGTAAAGACGAGTCTGAGAAGATAAAGAAGAGTCTGAGAAGGTAAAGAAGAGCCTGAGAAGATAAAGAAGAGTCTGAGAAGGTAAATAAGAGTCTGAGAAGGCAAAGAAGAGTCTGAGAACGTAAATAAGAGTCTGAGAAGATAAAGACGAGTCTTAGAAGATAAAGAAGAGTCTGAGAAGACAAAGAAGAGTCTCAGAGGTAAAGAAGAGTCTGAGAAGGTAAAGAAGAGTCTGAGAAGGTAAAGAAGAGTCTGAGAAGGTAAAGAAGAGTCTGAGAGGAAAAGAAGAGTCTGAGAAGGTAAAGAAGAGTCTGAGAAGGTAAAGAAGAGTCTCAGAGGTAAAGAAGAGTCTCAGAGGTAAAGAAGAGTCTGAGAAGGTAAAGAAGAGTCTGAGAAGGTAAAGAAGAGCCTGAGAAGGTAAAGAAGAGTCTGAGAAGGTAAAGAAGAGTCTGAGAAGGTAAAGAAGAGTCTGAGAAGGTAAAGAAGAGCCTGAGAAGGTAAAGAAGAGTCTGAGAGGTAAAGAAGAGCCTGAGAAGGTAAAGAAGAGTCTGAGAAGGTAAAGAAGAGTCTGAGAAGGTAAAGAAGAGTCTGAGAAGGTAAAGAAGAGCCTGGGAAGATAAAGAAGTGTCTGAGAAGGTAAAGAAGAGTCTGAGAAGGTATAGAAGAGCCTGAGAAGGTAAAGAAGAGTCTGAGAGGTAAAGAAGAGCCTGAGAAGGTAAAGAAGAGTCTGAGAAGGTAAAGAAGAGCCTGAGAAGGTAAAGAAGAGTCTGAAAAGGTAAAGAAGAGCCTGAGAAGGTAAAGAAGAGTCTGAGAAGGTAAAGAAGAGTCTGAGAAGGTAAAGAAGAGTCTGAGAAGGTGAAGAAGAGCCTGAGAAGGTAAAGAAGAGTCTGAGAGGTAAAGAAGAGTCTGAGAAGGTGAAGAAGAGTCTGAGAAGGTAAAGAAGAGTCTGAGAAGGTAAAGAAGAGTCTGAGAAGGTAAAGAAGAGTCTCAGAGGTAAAGAAGAGTCTGAGAAGATAAAGAAGAGTCTGAGAAGGTAAAGAAGAGTCTCAGAGGTAAAGAAGAGTCTCAGAAGGTAAAGAAGAGTCTGAGAAGGTAAAGAAGAGTCTGAGAGGAAAAGAAGAGTCTGAGAAGGTAAAGAAGAGTCTGAGAAGGTAAAGAAGAGACTCAGAGGTAAAGAAGAGTCTCAGAGGTAAAGAAGAGTCTGAGAAGGTAAAGAAGAGTCTGAGAAGGTAAAGAAGAGCCTGAAAAGGTAAAGAAGAGCCTGAGAAGGTAAAGAAGAGTCTGAGAGGTAAAGAAGAGCCTGAGAAGGTAAATAAGAGTCTGAGAAGATAAAGACGAGTCTGAGAAGACAAAGAAGAGTCTCAGAGGTAAAGAAGAGTCTGAGAAGGTAAAGAAGAGTCTGAGAAGGTAAAGAAGAGTCTGAGAAGATAAAGAAGAGTCTGAGAAGGTAAAGAAGAGCCTGAGAAGATAAAGAAGAGTCTGAGAAGGTAAATAAGAGTCTGAGAAGGCAAAGAAGAGTCTGAGAAGGTAAAGAAGAGTCTGAGAAGGTAAAGAAGAGTCTGAGAAGATAAAGAAGAGTATGAGAAGATAAAGAAGAGTCTGAGAAGGTAAAGAAGAGTCTCAGAGGTAAAGAAGAGTCTCAGAAGGTAAAGAAGAGTCTGAGAAGGTAAAGAAGAGTCTGAGAAGATAAAGAAGAGTCTGAGAAGGTAAAGAAGAGTCTCAGAGGTAAAGAAGAGTCTGAGAAGGTAAAGAAGAGTCTGAGAGGTAAAGAAGAGTCTGAGAAGGTAAATAAGAGTCTGAGAAGATAAAGACGAGTCTGAGAAGATAAAGAAGAGTCTGAGAAGACAAAGAAGGGTCTCAGAGGTAAAGAAGAGTCTGAGAAGGTAAAGAAAAGTCTGAGAAGGTAAAGAAGAGTCTGAGAGGAAAAGAAGAGTCTGAGAAGGTAAAGAAGAGTCTGAGAAGGTAAAGAAGAGTCTCAGAGGTAAAGAAGAGTCTCAGAGGTAAAGAAGAGTCTGAGAAGGTAAAGAAGAGTCTGAGAAGGTAAAGAAGAGCCTGAGAAGGTAAAGAAGAGTCTGAGAAGGTAAAGAAGAGTCTGAGAAGGTAAAGAAGAGTCTGAGAAGATAAAGAAGAGTCTCAGAGGTAAAGAAGGGTCTGAGAAGGTAAAGAAGAGTCTGAGAAGGTAAAGAAGAGCCTGAGAAGGTAAAGAAGAGTCTGAGAGGTAAAGAAGAGCCTGAGAAGGTAAAGAAGAGTCTGAGAAGGTAAAGAAGAGTCTGAGAAGGTAAAGAAGAGTCTGAAAAGGTAAAGAAGAGCCTGAGAAGGTAAAGAAGAGTCTGAGAGGTAAAGAAGAGCCTGAGAAGGTAAAGAAGAGTCTGAGAAGGTAAAGAAGAGCCTGAGAAGGTAAAGAAGAGTCTGAAAAGGTAAAGAAGAGCCTGAGAAGGTAAAGAAGAGTCTGAGAAGGTAAAGAAGAGCCTGAGAAGGTAAAGAAGAGTCTGAGAAGGTAAAGAAGAGCCTGAGAAGGTGAAGAAGAGCCTGAGAAGGTAAAGAAGAGTCTGAGAGGTAAAGAAGAGTCTGAGAAGGTGAAGAAGAGTCTGAGAAGGTAAAGAAGAGTCTGAGAAGGTAAAGAAGAGTCTGAGAAGGTAAAGAAGAGTCTGAGAAGATAAAGAAGAGTCTGAGAAGGTAAAGAAGAGTCTCAGAGGTAAAGAAGAGTCTGAGAAGGTAAAGAAGAGTCTGAGAGGTAAAGAAGAGTCTGAGAAGATAAAGAAGAGTCTGAGAAGGTAAAGAAGAGCCTGAGAAGATAAAGAAGAGTCTGAGAAGGTAAATAAGAGTCTGAGAAGGCAAAGAAGAGTCTGAGAAGGTAAATAAGAGTCTGAGAAGATAAAGACGAGTCTGAGAAGATAAAGAAGAGTCTGAGAAGACAAAGAAGAGTCTCAGAGGTAAAGAAGAGTCTGAGAAGGTAAAGAAGAGTCTGAGAAGGTAAAGAAGAGTCTGAGAAGGTAAAGAAGAGTCTGAGAGGAAAAGAAGAGTCTGAGAAGGTAAAGAAGAGTCTGAGAAGGTAAAGAAGAGTCTCAGAGGTAAAGAAGAGTCTCAGAGGTAAAGAAGAGTCTGAGAAGGTAAAGAAGAGCCTGAGAAGGTAAAGAAGAGTCTGAGAAGGTAAAGAAGAGTCTGAGAAGGTAAAGAAGAGTCTGAGAAGATAAAGAAGAGTCTCAGAGGTAAAGAAGGGTCTGAGAAGGTAAAGAAGAGTCTGAGAAGGTAAAGAAGAGCCTGAGAAGGTAAAGAAGAGTCTGAGAGGTAAAGAAGAGCCTGAGAAGGTAAAGAAGAGTCTGAGAAGGTAAAGAAGAGTCTGAGAAGGTAAAGAAGAGCCTGGGAAGATAAAGAAGTGTCTGAGAAGGTAAAGAAGAGTCTGAGAAGGTAAAGAAGAGCCTGAGAAGGTAAAGAAGAGTCTGAGAGGTAAAGAAGAGCCTGAGAAGGTAAAGAAGAGTCTGAGAAGGTAAAGAAGAGCCTGAGAAGGTAAAGAAGAGTCTGAAAAGGTAAAGAAGAGCCTGAGAAGGTAAAGAAGAGTCTGAGAAGGTAAAGAAGAGCCTGAGAAGGAAAAGAAGAGTCTGAGAAGGTAAAGAAGAGTCTGAGAAGGTGAAGAAGAGCCTGAGAAGGTAAAGAAGAGTCTGAGAGGTAAAGAAGAGCCTGAGAAGGTAAAGAAGAGTCTGAGAAGGTAAAGAAGAGCCTGAGAAGGTAAAGAAGAGTCTGAAAAGGTAAAGAAGAGCCTGAGAAGGTAAAGAAGAGTCTGAGAAGGTAAAGAAGAGCCTGAGAAGGTAAAGAAGAGTCTGAGAAGGTAAAGAAGAGTCTGAGAAGGTGAAGAAGAGCCTGAGAAGGTAAAGAAGAGTCTGAGAGGTAAAGAAGAGTCTGAGAAGGTGAAGAAGAGTCTGAGAAGGTAAAGAAGAGTCTGAGAAGATAAAGAAGAGTCTGAGAAGGTAAAGAAGAGTCTCAGAGGTAAAGAAGAGTCTGAGAAGGTAAAGAAGAGTCTGAGAGGTAAAGAAGAGTCTGAGAAGATGAAGAAGAGTCTGAGAAGGTAAAGAAGAGCCTGAGAAGATAAAGAAGAGTCTGAAAAGGTAAAGAAGAGCCTGAGAAGGTAAAGAAGAGTCTGAGAAGGTAAAGAAGAGCCTGAGAAGGTAAAGAAGAGTCTGAGAAGGTAAAGAAGAGTCTGAGAAGGTGAAGAAGAGCCTGAGAAGGTAAAGAAGAGTCTGAGAGGTAAAGAAGAGCCTGAGAAGGTAAAGAAGAGTCTGAGAAGGTAAAGTAGAGCCTGAGAAGGTAAAGAAGAGTCTGAAAAGGTAAAGAAGAGCCTGAGAAGGTAAAGAAGAGCCTGAGAAGGTAAAGAAGAGTCTGAAAAGGTAAAGAAGAGCCTGAGAAGGTAAAGAAGAGTCTGAGAAGGTAAAGAAGAGCCTGAGAAGGTAAAGAAGAGCCTGAGAAGGTAAAGAAGAGTCTGAGAAGGTAAAGAAGAGTCTGAGAAGGTGAAGAAGAGCCTGAGAAGGTAAAGAAGAGTCTGAGAGGTAAAGAAGAGCCTGAGAAGGTAAAGAAGAGTCTGAGAAGGTAAAGAAGAGCCTGAGAAGGTAAAGAAGAGTCTGAAAAGGTAAAGAAGAGCCTGAGAAGGTAAAGAAGAGTCTGAGAAGGTAAAGAAGAGTCTGAGAAGGTGAAGAAGAGCCTGAGAAGGTAAAGAAGAGTCTGAGAGGTAAAGAAGAGCCTGAGAAGGTAAAGAAGAGTCTGAGAAGGTAAAGAAGAGCCTGAGAAGGTAAAGAAGAGTCTGAAAAGGTAAAGAAGAGCCTGAGAAGGTAAAGAAGAGTCTGAGAAGGTAAAGAAGAGCCTGAGAAGGTAAAGAAGAGTCTGAGAAGGTAAAGAAGAGTCTGAGAAGGTGAAGAAGAGCCTGAGAAGGTAAAGAAGAGTCTGAGAGGTAAAGAAGAGTCTGAGAAGGTGAAGAAGAGTCTGAGAAGGTAAAGAAGAGTCTGAGAAGATAAAGAAGAGTCTGAGAAGGTAAAGAAGAGTCTCAGAGGTAAAGAAGAGTCTGAGAAGGTAAAGAAGAGTCTGAGAGGTAAAGAAGAGTCTGAGAAGATGAAGAAGAGTCTGAGAAGGTAAAGAAGAGCCTGAGAAGATAAAGAAGAGTCTGAGAAGGTAAATAAGAGTCTGAGAAGGCAAAGAAGAGTCTGAGAAGGTAAATAAGAGTCTGAGAAGATAAAGACGAGTCTGAGAAGATAAAGAAGAGTCTGAGAAGACAAAGAAGAGTCTCAGAGGTAAAGAAGAGTCTGAGAAGGTAAAGAAGAGCCTGAGAAGGTAAAGAAGAGTCTGAGAAGGTAAAGAAGAGCCTGAGAAGGTAAAGAAGAGTCTGAAAAGGTAAAGAAGAGCCTGAGAAGGTAAAGAAGAGTCTGAGAAGGTAAAGAAGAGCCTGAGAAGGTAAAGAAGAGTCTGAGAAGGTAAAGAAGAGTCTGAGAAGGTGAAGAAGAGCCTGAGAAGGTAAAGAAGAGTCTGAGAGGTAAAGAAGAGTCTGAGAAGGCGAAGAAGAGTCTGAGAAGGTAAAGAAGAGTCTGAGAAGGTAAAGAAGAGTCTGAGAAGATAAAGAAGAGTCTGAGAAGGTAAAGAAGAGTCTCAGAGGTAAAGAAGAGTCTGAGAAGGTAAAGAAGAGTCTGAGAGGTAAAGACGAGTCTGAGAAGATAAAGAAGAGTCTGAGAAGGTAAAGAAGAGCCTGAGAAGATAAAGAAGAGTCTGAGAAGGTAAATAAGAGTCTGAGAAGGCAAAGAAGAGTCTGAGAACGTAAATAAGAGTCTGAGAAGATAAAGACGAGTCTTAGAAGATAAAGAAGAGTCTGAGAAGACAAAGAAGAGTCTCAGAGGTAAAGAAGAGTCTGAGAAGGTAAAGAAGAGTCTGAGAAGGTAAAGAAGAGTCTGAGAAGGTAAAGAAGAGTCTGAGAGGAAAAGAAGAGTCTGAGAAGGTAAAGAAGAGTCTGAGAAGGTAAAGAAGAGTCTCAGAGGTAAAGAAGAGTCTCAGAGGTAAAGAAGAGTCTGAGAAGGTAAAGAAGAGTCTGAGAAGGTAAAGAAGAGCCTGAGAAGGTAAAGAAGAGTCTGAGAAGGTAAAGAAGAGTCTGAGAAGGTAAAGAAGAGTCTGAGAAGGTAAAGAAGAGCCTGAGAAGGTAAAGAAGAGTCTGAGAGGTAAAGAAGAGCCTGAGAAGGTAAAGAAGAGTCTGAGAAGGTAAAGAAGAGTCTGAGAAGGTAAAGAAGAGTCTGAGAAGGTAAAGAAGAGCCTGGGAAGATAAAGAAGTGTCTGAGAAGGTAAAGAAGAGTCTGAGAAGGTATAGAAGAGCCTGAGAAGGTAAAGAAGAGTCTGAGAGGTAAAGAAGAGCCTGAGAAGGTAAAGAAGAGTCTGAGAAGGTAAAGAAGAGCCTGAGAAGGTAAAGAAGAGTCTGAAAAGGTAAAGAAGAGCCTGAGAAGGTAAAGAAGAGTCTGAGAAGGTAAAGAAGAGTCTGAGAAGGTAAAGAAGAGTCTGAGAAGGTGAAGAAGAGCCTGAGAAGGTAAAGAAGAGTCTGAGAGGTAAAGAAGAGTCTGAGAAGGTGAAGAAGAGTCTGAGAAGGTAAAGAAGAGTCTGAGAAGGTAAAGAAGAGTCTGAGAAGGTAAAGAAGAGTCTCAGAGGTAAAGAAGAGTCTGAGAAGGTAAAGAAGAGTCTGAGAGGTAAAGAAGAGTCTGAGAAGATGAAGAAGAGTCTGAGAAGGTAAAGAAGAGTCTGAGAAGGTAAAGAAGAGCCTGAGAAGGTAAAGAAGAGTCTGAGAGGATAAAGAAGAGTCTGAGAAGGTAAAGAAGAGTCTGAGAAGGTAAAGAAGAGCCTGAGAAGGTAAAGAAGAGTCTGAGAGGTAAAGAAGAGTCTGAGAAGGTAAAGAAGAGTCTGAGAGGTAAAGAAGAGTCTGAGAAGGTAAATAAGAGTCTGAGAAGGCAAAGAAGAGTCTGAGAAGGTAAAGAAGAGTCTGAGAAGGTAAAGAAGAGTCTGAGAAGATAAAGAAGAGTCTGAGAAGATAAAGAAGAGTCTGAGAAGGTAAAGAAGAGTCTCAGAGGTAAAGAAGAGTCTCAGAAGGTAAAGAAGAGTCTGAGAAGGTAAAGAAGAGTCTGAGAGGAATAGAAGAGTCTGAGAAGGTAAAGAAGAGTCTGAGAAGGTAAAGAAGAGTCTCAGAGGTAAAGAAGAGTCTGAGAGGAATAGAAGAGTCTGAGAAGGTAAAGAAGAGTCTCAGAGGTAAAGAAGAGTCTGAGAAGGTAAAGAAGAGTCTGAGAGGTAAAGAAGAGTCTGAGAAGATAAAGAAGAGTCTGAGAAGGTAAAGAAGAGTCTGAGAAGGTAAAGAAGAGCCTGAGAAGGTAAAGAAGAGTCTGAGAGGATAAAGAAGAGTCTGAGAAGGTAAAGAAGAGTCTGAGAAGGTAAAGAAGAGCCTGAGAAGGTAAAGAAGAGTCTGAGAGGTAAAGAAGAGTCTGAGAAGGTAAAGAAGAGTCTGAGAGGTAAAGAAGAGTCTGAGAAGGTAAATAAGAGTCTGAGAAGGCAAAGAAGAGTCTGAGAAGGTAAAGAAGAGTCTGAGAAGGTAAAGAAGAGTCTGAGAAGATAAAGAAGAGTCTGAGAAGATAAAGAAGAGTCTGAGAAGGTAAAGAAGAGTCTCAGAGGTAAAGAAGAGTCTCAGAAGGTAAAGAAGAGTCTGAGAAGGTAAAGAAGAGTCTGAGAGGAATAGAAGAGTCTGAGAAGGTAAAGAAGAGTCTGAGAAGGTAAAGAAGAGTCTCAGAGGTAAAGAAGAGTCTCAGAGGTAAAGAAGAGTCTGAGAAGGTAAAGAAGAGTCTGAGAAGGTAAAGAAGAGCCTGAAAAGGTAAAGAAGAGCCTGAGAAGGTAAAGAAGAGTCTGAGAGGTAAAGAAGAGCCTGAGAAGGTAAATAAGAGTCTGAGAAGATAAAGACGAGTCTGAGAAGATAAAGAAGAGTCTGAGAAGACAAAGAAGAGTCTCAGAGGTAAAGAAGAGTCTGAGAAGGTAAAGAAGAGTCTGAGAAGGTAAAGAAGAGTCTGAGAAGGCAAAGAAGAGTCTGAGAAGGTAAATAAGAGTCTGAGAAGATAAAGACGAGTCTGAGAAGATAAAGAAGAGTCTGAGAAGACAAAGAAGAGTCTCAGAGGTAAAGAAGAGTCTGAGAAGGTAAAGAAGAGCCTGAGAAGGTAAAGAAGAGTCTGAGAAGGTAAAGAAGAGCCTGAGAAGGTAAAGAAGAGTCTGAAAAGGTAAAGAAGAGCCTGAGAAGGTAAAGAAGAGTCTGAGAAGGTAAAGAAGAGCCTGAGAAGGTAAAGAAGAGTCTGAGAAGGTAAAGAAGAGTCTGAGAAGGTGAAGAAGAGCCTGAGAAGGTAAAGAAGAGTCTGAGAGGTAAAGAAGAGTCTGAGAAGGCGAAGAAGAGTCTGAGAAGGTAAAGAAGAGTCTGAGAAGGTAAAGAAGAGTCTGAGAAGATAAAGAAGAGTCTGAGAAGGTAAAGAAGAGTCTCAGAGGTAAAGAAGAGTCTGAGAAGGTAAAGAAGAGTCTGAGAGGTAAAGACGAGTCTGAGAAGATAAAGAAGAGTCTGAGAAGGTAAAGAAGAGCCTGAGAAGATAAAGAAGAGTCTGAGAAGGTAAATAAGAGTCTGAGAAGGCAAAGAAGAGTCTGAGAACGTAAATAAGAGTCTGAGAAGATAAAGACGAGTCTTAGAAGATAAAGAAGAGTCTGAGAAGACAAAGAAGAGTCTCAGAGGTAAAGAAGAGTCTGAGAAGGTAAAGAAGAGTCTGAGAAGGTAAAGAAGAGTCTGAGAAGGTAAAGAAGAGTCTGAGAGGAAAAGAAGAGTCTGAGAAGGTAAAGAAGAGTCTGAGAAGGTAAAGAAGAGTCTCAGAGGTAAAGAAGAGTCTCAGAGGTAAAGAAGAGTCTGAGAAGGTAAAGAAGAGTCTGAGAAGGTAAAGAAGAGCCTGAGAAGGTAAAGAAGAGTCTGAGAAGGTAAAGAAGAGTCTGAGAAGGTAAAGAAGAGTCTGAGAAGGTAAAGAAGAGCCTGAGAAGGTAAAGAAGAGTCTGAGAGGTAAAGAAGAGCCTGAGAAGGTAAAGAAGAGTCTGAGAGGTAAAGAAGAGCCTGAGAAGGTAAAGAAGAGTCTGAGAAGGTAAAGAAGAGTCTGAGAAGGTAAAGAAGAGTCTGAGAAGGTAAAGAAGAGCCTGGGAAGATAAAGAAGTGTCTGAGAAGGTAAAGAAGAGTCTGAGAAGGTATAGAAGAGCCTGAGAAGGTAAAGAAGAGTCTGAGAGGTAAAGAAGAGCCTGAGAAGGTAAAGAAGAGTCTGAGAAGGTAAAGAAGAGCCTGAGAAGGTAAAGAAGAGTCTGAAAAGGTAAAGAAGAGCCTGAGAAGGTAAAGAAGAGTCTGAGAAGGTAAAGAAGAGTCTGAGAAGGTAAAGAAGAGTCTGAGAAGGTGAAGAAGAGCCTGAGAAGGTAAAGAAGAGTCTGAGAGGTAAAGAAGAGTCTGAGAAGGTGAAGAAGAGTCTGAGAAGGTAAAGAAGAGTCTGAGAAGGTAAAGAAGAGTCTGAGAAGGTAAAGAAGAGTCTCAGAGGTAAAGAAGAGTCTGAGAAGGTAAAGAAGAGTCTGAGAGGTAAAGAAGAGTCTGAGAAGATAAAGAAGAGTCTGAGAAGGTAAAGAAGAGTCTGAGAAGGTAAAGAAGAGCCTGAGAAGGTAAAGAAGAGCCTGAGAAGGTAAAGAAGAGTCTGAGAGGTAAAGAAGAGCCTGAGAAGGTAAAGAAGAGTCTGAGAAGGCAAAGAAGAGTCTGAGAACGTAAATAAGAGTCTGAGAAGATAAAGACGAGTCTTAGAAGATAAAGAAGAGTCTGAGAAGACAAAGAAGAGTCTCAGAGGTAAAGAAGAGTCTGAGAAGGTAAAGAAGAGTCTGAGAAGGTAAAGAAGAGTCTGAGAAGGTAAAGAAGAGTCTGAGAGGAAAAGAAGAGTCTGAGAAGGTAAAGAAGAGTCTGAGAAGGTAAAGAAGAGTCTCAGAGGTAAAGAAGAGTCTCAGAGGTAAAGAAGAGTCTGAGAAGGTAAAGAAGAGTCTGAGAAGGTAAAGAAGAGCCTGAGAAGGTAAAGAAGAGTCTGAGAAGGTAAAGAAGAGTCTGAGAAGGTAAAGAAGAGTCTGAGAAGGTAAAGAAGAGCCTGAGAAGGTAAAGAAGAGTCTGAGAGGTAAAGAAGAGCCTGAGAAGGTAAAGAAGAGTCTGAGAAGGTAAAGAAGAGTCTGAGAAGGTAAAGAAGAGTCTGAGAAGGTAAAGAAGAGCCTGGGAAGATAAAGAAGTGTCTGAGAAGGTAAAGAAGAGTCTGAGAAGGTATAGAAGAGCCTGAGAAGGTAAAGAAGAGTCTGAGAGGTAAAGAAGAGCCTGAGAAGGTAAAGAAGAGTCTGAGAAGGTAAAGAAGAGCCTGAGAAGGTAAAGAAGAGTCTGAAAAGGTAAAGAAGAGCCTGAGAAGGTAAAGAAGAGTCTGAGAAGGTAAAGAAGAGTCTGAGAAGGTAAAGAAGAGTCTGAGAAGGTGAAGAAGAGCCTGAGAAGGTAAAGAAGAGTCTGAGAGGTAAAGAAGAGTCTGAGAAGGTGAAGAAGAGTCTGAGAAGGTAAAGAAGAGTCTGAGAAGGTAAAGAAGAGTCTGAGAAGGTAAAGAAGAGTCTCAGAGGTAAAGAAGAGTCTGAGAAGGTAAAGAAGAGTCTGAGAGGTAAAGAAGAGTCTGAGAAGATAAAGAAGAGTCTGAGAAGGTAAAGAAGAGTCTGAGAAGGTAAAGAAGAGCCTGAGAAGGTAAAGAAGAGTCTGAGAGGATAAAGAAGAGTCTGAGAAGGTAAAGAAGAGTCTGAGAAGGTAAAGAAGAGCCTGAGAAGGTAAAGAAGAGTCTGAGAGGTAAAGAAGAGTCTGAGAGGTAAAGAAGAGCCTGAGAAGGTAAATAAGAGTCTGAGAAGATAAAGACGAGTCTGAGAAGATAAAGAAGAGTCTGAGAAGACAAAGAAGAGTCTCAGAGGTAAAGAAGAGTCTGAGAAGGTAAAGAAGAGTCTGAGAAGGTAAAGAAGAGTCTGAGAAGGTAAAGAAGAGTCTGAGAAGGTAAAGAAGAGTCTGAGAGGAAAAGAAGAGTCTGAGAAGGTAAAGAAGAGTCTGAGAAGGTAAAGAAGAGTCTCAGAGGTAAAGAAGAGTCTCAGAGGTAAAGAAGAGTCTGAGAAGGTAAAGAAGAGTCTGAGAAGGTAAAGAAGAGCCTGAGAAGGTGAAGAAGAGTCTGAGAAGGTAAAGAAGAGTCTGAGAAGGTAAAGAAGAGTCTGAGAAGATAAAGAAGAGTCTCAGAGGTAAAGAAGGGTCTGAGAAGGTAAAGAAGAGTCTGAGAAGGTAAAGAAGAGCCTGAGAAGGTAAAGAAGAGTCTGAGAGGTAAAGAAGAGCCTGAGAAGGTAAAGAAGAGTCTGAGAAGGTAAAGAAGAGTCTGAGAAGGTAAAGAAGAGCCTGGGAAGATAAAGAAGTGTCTGAGAAGGTAAAGAAGAGTCTGAGAAGGTAAAGAAGAGCCTGAGAAGGTAAAGAAGAGTCTGAGAGGTAAAGAAGAGCCTGAGAAGGTAAAGAAGAGTCTGAGAAGGTAAAGAAGAGCCTGAGAAGGTAAAGAAGAGTCTGAAAAGGTAAAGAAGAGCCTGAGAAGGTAAAGAAGAGTCTGAGAAGGTAAAGAAGAGCCTGAGAAGGTAAAGAAGAGTCTGAGAAGGTAAAGAAGAGTCTGAGAAGGTGAAGAAGAGCCTGAGAAGGTAAAGAAGAGTCTGAGAGGTAAAGAAGAGTCTGAGAAGGTGAAGAAGAGTCTGAGAAGGTAAAGAAGAGTCTGAGAAGGTAAAGAAGAGTCTGAGAAGGTAAAGAAGAGTCTGAGAAGATAAAGAAGAGTCTGAGAAGGTAAAGAAGAGTCTCAGAGGTAAAGAAGAGTCTGAGAAGGTAAAGAAGAGTCTGAGAGGTAAAGAAGAGTCTGAGAAGATAAAGAAGAGTCTGAGAAGGTAAAGAAGAGCCTGAGAAGATAAAGAAGAGTCTGAGAAGGTAAATAAGAGTCTGAGAAGATAAAGACGAGTCTGAGAAGATAAAGAAGAGTCTGAGAAGACAAAGAAGAGTCTCAGAGGTAAAGAAGAGTCTGAGAAGGTAAAGAAGAGTCTGATAAGGTAAAGAAGAGTCTGAGAAGGTAAAGAAGAGTCTGAGAGGAAAAGAAGAGTCTGAGAAGGTAAAGAAGAGTCTGAGAAGGTAATGAAGAGTCTCAGAGGTAAAGAAGAGTCTCAGAGGTAAAGAAGAGTCTGAGAAGGTAAAGAAGAGCCTGAGAAGGTAAAGAAGAGTCTGAGAAGGTAAAGAAGAGTCTGAGAATGTAAAGAAGAGTCTGAGAAGATAAAGAAGAGTCTCAGAGGTAAAGAAGGGTCTGAGAAGGTAAAGAAGAGTCTGAGAAGGTAAAGAAGAGCCTGAGAAGGTAAAGAAGAGTCTGAGAAGGTAAAGAAGAGTCTGAGAAGGTGAAGAAGAGCCTGAGAAGGTAAAGAAGAGTCTGAGAGGTAAAGAAGAGCCTGAGAAGGTAAAGAAGAGTCTGAGAAGGTAAAGAAGAGCCTGAGAAGGTAAAGAAGAGTCTGAAAAGGTAAAGAAGAGCCTGAGAAGGTAAAGAAGGGTCTGAGAAGGTAAAGAAGAGCCTGAGAAGGTAAAGAAGAGTCTGAGAAGGTAAAGAAGAGTCTGAGAAGGTGAAGAAGAGCCTGAGAAGGTAAAGAAGAGTCTGAGAGGTAAAGAAGAGTCTGAGAAGGTGAAGAAGAGTCTGAGAAGGTAAAGAAGAGTCTGAGAAGATAAAGAAGAGTCTGAGAAGGTAAAGACGAGTCTCAGAGGTAAAGAAGAGTCTGAGAAGGTAAAGAAGAGTCTGAGAGGTAAAGAAGAGTCTGAGAAGATAAAGAAGAGTCTGAGAAGGTAAAGAAGAGCCTGAGAAGATAAAGAAGAGTCTGAGAAGGTAAATAAGAGTCTGAGAAGGCAAAGAAGAGTCTGAGAAGGTAAATAAGAGTCTGAGAAGATAAAGACGAGTCTGAGAAAATAAAGAAGAGTCTGAGAAGACAAAGAAGAGTCTCAGAGGTAAAGAAGAGTCTGAGAAGGTAAAGAAGAGCCTGAGAAGGTAAAGAAGAGTCTGAGAAGGTAAAGAAGAGCCTGAGAAGGTAAAGAAGAGTCTGAAAAGGTAAAGAAGAGCCTGAGAAGGTAAAGAAGAGTCTGAGAAGGTAAAGAAGAGCCTGAGAAGGTAAAGAAGAGTCTGAGAGGTAAAGAAGAGCCTGAGAAGGTAAAGAAGAGTCTGAGAAGGTAAAGAAGAGTCTGAGAAGGTAAAGAAGAGTCTGAGAAGGTAAAGAAGAGCCTGGGAAGATAAAGAAGTGTCTGAGAAGGTAAAGAAGAGTCTGAGAAGGTAAAGAAGAGTCTGAGAAGGTAAAGAAGAGTCTCAGAGGTAAAGAAGAGTCTCAGAGGTAAAGAAGAGTCTGAGAAGGTAAAGAAGAGTCTGAGAAGGTAAAGAAGAGCCTGAGAAGGTGAAGAAGAGTCTGAGAAGGTAAAGAAGAGTCTGAGAAGGTAAAGAAGAGTCTGAGAAGATAAAGAAGAGTCTCAGAGGTAAAGAAGGGTCTGAGAAGGTAAAGAAGAGTCTGAGAAGGTAAAGAAGAGCCTGAGAAGGTAAAGAAGAGTCTGAGAGGTAAAGAAGAGCCTGAGAAGGTAAAGAAGAGTCTGAGAAGGTAAAGAAGAGTCTGAGAAGGTAAAGAAGAGTCTGAGAAGGTAAAGAAGAGCCTGGGAAGATAAAGAAGTGTCTGAGAAGGTAAAGAAGAGTCTGAGAAGGTAAAGAAGAGCCTGAGAAGGTAAAGAAGAGTCTGAGAGGTAAAGAAGAGCCTGAGAAGGTAAAGAAGAGTCTGAGAAGGTAAAGAAGAGCCTGAGAAGGTAAAGAAGAGTCTGAAAAGGTAAAGAAGAGCCTGAGAAGGTAAAGAAGAGTCTGAGAAGGTAAAGAAGAGCCTGAGAAGGTAAAGAAGAGTCTGAGAAGGTAAAGAAGAGTCTGAGAAGGTGAAGAAGAGCCTGAGAAGGTAAAGAAGAGTCTGAGAGGTAAAGAAGAGTCTGAGAAGGTGAAGAAGAGTCTGAGAAGGTAAAGAAGAGTCTGAGAAGGTAAAGAAGAGTCTGAGAAGGTAAAGAAGAGTCTGAGAAGATAAAGAAGAGTCTGAGAAGGTAAAGAAGAGTCTCAGAGGTAAAGAAGAGTCTGAGAAGGTAAAGAAGAGTCTGAGAGGTAAAGAAGAGTCTGAGAAGATAAAGAAGAGTCTGAGAAGGTAAAGAAGAGCCTGAGAAGATAAAGAAGAGTCTGAGAAGGTAAATAAGAGTCTGAGAAGATAAAGACGAGTCTGAGAAGATAAAGAAGAGTCTGAGAAGACAAAGAAGAGTCTCAGAGGTAAAGAAGAGTCTGAGAAGGTAAAGAAGAGTCTGATAAGGTAAAGAAGAGTCTGAGAAGGTAAAGAAGAGTCTGAGAGGAAAAGAAGAGTCTGAGAAGGTAAAGAAGAGTCTGAGAAGGTAATGAAGAGTCTCAGAGGTAAAGAAGAGTCTCAGAGGTAAAGAAGAGTCTGAGAAGGTAAAGAAGAGCCTGAGAAGGTAAAGAAGAGTCTGAGAAGGTAAAGAAGAGTCTGAGAATGTAAAGAAGAGTCTGAGAAGATAAAGAAGAGTCTCAGAGGTAAAGAAGGGTCTGAGAAGGTAAAGAAGAGTCTGAGAAGGTAAAGAAGAGCCTGAGAAGGTAAAGAAGAGTCTGAGAAGGTAAAGAAGAGTCTGAGAAGGTGAAGAAGAGCCTGAGAAGGTAAAGAAGAGTCTGAGAGGTAAAGAAGAGCCTGAGAAGGTAAAGAAGAGTCTGAGAAGGTAAAGAAGAGCCTGAGAAGGTAAAGAAGAGTCTGAAAAGGTAAAGAAGAGCCTGAGAAGGTAAAGAAGGGTCTGAGAAGGTAAAGAAGAGCCTGAGAAGGTAAAGAAGAGTCTGAGAAGGTAAAGAAGAGTCTGAGAAGGTGAAGAAGAGCCTGAGAAGGTAAAGAAGAGTCTGAGAGGTAAAGAAGAGTCTGAGAAGGTGAAGAAGAGTCTGAGAAGGTAAAGAAGAGTCTGAGAAGATAAAGAAGAGTCTGAGAAGGTAAAGAAGAGTCTCAGAGGTAAAGAAGAGTCTGAGAAGGTAAAGAAGAGTCTGAGAGGTAAAGAAGAGTCTGAGAAGATAAAGAAGAGTCTGAGAAGGTAAAGAAGAGCCTGAGAAGATAAAGAAGAGTCTGAGAAGGTAAATAAGAGTCTGAGAAGGCAAAGAAGAGTCTGAGAAGGTAAATAAGAGTCTGAGAAGATAAAGACGAGTCTGAGAAAATAAAGAAGAGTCTGAGAAGACAAAGAAGAGTCTCAGAGGTAAAGAAGAGTCTGAGAAGGTAAAGAAGAGCCTGAGAAGGTAAAGAAGAGTCTGAGAAGGTAAAGAAGAGCCTGAGAAGGTAAAGAAGAGTCTGAAAAGGTAAAGAAGAGCCTGAGAAGGTAAAGAAGAGTCTGAGAAGGTAAAGAAGAGCCTGAGAAGGTAAAGAAGAGTCTGAGAAGGTAAAGAAGAGTCTGAGAAGGTGAAGAAGAGCCTGAGAAGGTAAAGAAGAGTCTGAGAGGTAAAGAAGAGTCTGAGAAGGTGAAGAAGAGTCTGAGAAGGTAAAGAAGAGTCTGAGAAGGTAAAGAAGAGTCTGAGAAGATAAAGAAGAGTCTGAGAAGGTAAAGACGAGTCTCAGAGGTAAAGAAGAGTCTGAGAAGGTAAAGAAGAGTCTGAGAGGTAAAGACGAGTCTGAGAAGATAAAGAAGAGTCTGAGAAGGTAAAGAAGAGCCTGAGAAGATAAAGAAGAGTCTGAGAAGGTAAATAAGAGTCTGAGAAGGCAAAGAAGAGTCTGAGAAGGTAAATAAGAGTCTGAGAAGATAAAGACGAGTCTCAGAGGTAAAGAAGAGTCTGAGAAGGTAAAGAAGAGTCTGAGAAGGTAAAGAAGAGTCTGAGAAGGTAAAGAAGAGTCTGAGAGGAAAAGAAGAGTCTGAGAAGGTAAAGAAGAGTCTGAGAAGGTAAAGAAGAGTCTCAGAGGTAAAGAAGAGTCTCAGAGGTAAAAAAGAGTCTGAGAAGGTAAAGAAGAGTCTGAGAAGGTAAAGAAGAGCCTGAGAAGGTAAAGAAGAGTCTGAGAAGGTAAAGAAGAGTCTGAGAAGGTAAAGAAGAGTCTGAGAAGATAAAGAGGAGTCTCAGAGGTAAAGAAGGGTCTGGGAAGGTAAAGAAGAGTCTGAGAAGGTAAAGAAGAGCCTGAGAAGGTAAAGAAGAGTCTGAGAGGTAAAGAAGAGCCTGAGAAGGTAAAGAAGAGTCTGAGAAGGTAAAGAAGAGTCTGAGAAGGTAAAGAAGAGTCTGAGAAGGTAAAGAAGAGCCTGGGAAGATAAAGAAGTGTCTGAGAAGGTAAAGAAGAGTCTGAGAAGTTAAAGAAGAGCCTGAGAAGGTAAAGAAGAGTCTGAGAGGTAAAGAAGAGTCTGAGAAGATAAAGAAGAGTCTGAGAAGGTAAAGAAGAGTCTGAGAAGGTAAAGAAGAGCCTGAGAAGGTAAAGAAGAGTCTGAGAGGTAAAGAAGAGTCTGAAAAGGTAAATAAGAGTCTGAGAAGGCAAAGAAGAGTCTGAGAAGGTAAAGAAGAGTCTGAGAAGGTAAAGAAGAGTCTGAGAAGATAAAGAAGAGTCTGAGAAGATAAAGAAGAGTCTGAGAAGGTAAAGAAGAGTCTCAGAGGTAAAGAAGAGTCTGAGAAGATAAAGAAGAGTCTGAGAAGGTAAAGAAGAGCCTGAGAAGGTAAAGAAGAGTCTGAGAGGTAAAGAAGAGTCTGAGAAGGTAAAGAAGAGTCTGAGAGGTAAAGAAGAGTCTGAGAAGGTAAATAAGAGTCTGAGAAGGCAAAGAAGAGTCTGAGAAGGTAAAGAAGAGTCTGAGAAGGTAAAGAAGAGTCTGAGAAGATAAAGAAGAGTCTGAGAAGATAAAGAAGAGCCTGAGAAGGTAAAGAAGAGTCTGAGAGGTAAAGAAGAGCCTGAGAAGGTAAAGAAGAGTCTGAGAAGGTAAAGAAGAGCCTGAGAAGGTAAAGAAGAGTCTGAAAAGGTAAAGAAGAGCCTGAGAAGGTAAAGAAGAGTCTGAGAAGGTAAAGAAGAGTCTGAGAAGGTAAAGAAGAGTCTGAGAAGGTGAAGAAGGGCCTGAGAAGGTAAAGAAGAGTCTGAGAGGTAAAGAAGAGTCTGAGAAGGTGAAGAAGAGTCTGAGAAGGTAAAGAAGAGTCTGAGAAGGTAAAGAAGAGTCTGAGAAGGTAAAGAAGAGTCTCAGAGGTAAAGAAGAGTCTGAGAAGGTAAAGAAGAGTCTGAGAGGTAAAGAAGAGTCTGAGAAGATAAAGAAGAGTCTGAGAAGGTAAAGAAGAGTCTGAGAAGGTAAAGAAGAGCCTGAGAAGGTAAAGAAGAGTCTGAGAGGTAAAGAAGAGTCTGAAAAGGTAAATAAGAGTCTGAGAAGGCAAAGAAGAGTCTGAGAAGGTAAAGAAGAGTCTGAGAAGGTAAAGAAGAGTCTGAGAAGATAAAGAAGAGTCTGAGAAGATAAAGAAGAGTCTGAGAAGGTAAAGAAGAGTCTCAGAGGTAAAGAAGAGTCTGAGAAGATAAAGAAGAGTCTGAGAAGGTAAAGAAGAGCCTGAGAAGGTAAAGAAGAGTCTGAGAGGTAAAGAAGAGTCTGAGAAGGTAAAGAAGAGTCTGAGAGGTAAAGAAGAGTCTGAGAAGGTAAATAAGAGTCTGAGAAGGCAAAGAAGAGTCTGAGAAGGTAAAGAAGAGTCTGAGAAGGTAAAGAAGAGTCTGAGAAGATAAAGAAGAGTCTGAGAAGATAAAGAAGAGTCTGAGAAGGTAAAGAAGAGTCTCAGAGGTAAAGAAGAGTCTCAGAAGGTAAAGAAGAGTCTGAGAAGGTAAAGAAGAGTCTGAGAGGAAAAGAAGAGTCTGAGAAGGTAAAGAACAGTCTGAGAAGGTAAAGAAGAGTCTCAGAGGTAAAGAAGAGTCTGAGAAGGTAAAGAAGAGTCTGAGAAGGTAAAGAAGAGCCTGAGAAGGTAAAGAAGAGCCTGAGAAGGTAAAGAAGAGTCTGAGAGGTAAAGAAGAGCCTGAGAAGGTAAATAAGAGTCTGAGAAGATAAAGCCGAGTCTGAGAAGATAAAGAAGAGTCTGATAAGACAAAGAAGAGTCTCAGAGGTAAAGAAGAGTCTGAGAAGGTAAAGAAGAGTCTGAGAAGGTAAAGAAGAGTCTGAGAAGGTAAAGAAGAGTCTGAGAGGAAAAGAAGAGTCTGAGAAGGTAAAGAAGAGTCTGAGAAGGTAAAGAAGAGTCTCAGAGGTAAAGAAGAGTCTCAGAGGTAAAGAAGAGTCTGAGAAGGTAAAGAAGAGTCTGAGAAGGTAAAGAAGAGCCTGAGAAGGTAAAGAAGAGTCTGAGAAGGTAAAGAAGAGTCTGAGAAGGTAAAGAAGAGTCTGAGAAGATAAAGAAGAGTCTCAGAGGTAAAGAAGGGTCTGAGAAGGTAAAGAAGAGTCTGAGAAGGTAAAGAAGAGCCTGAGAAGGTAAAGAAGAGTCTGAGAGGTAAAGAAGAGTCTGAGGAGGTAAATAAGAGTCTGAGAAGGCAAAGAAGAGTCTGAGAAGGTAAAGAAGAGTCTCAGAGGTAAAGAAGAGTCTGAGAAGATAAAGAAGAGTCTGAGAAGGTAAAGAAGAGTCTGAGAAGGTAAAGAAGAGCCTGAGAAGGTAAAGAAGAGTCTGAGAGGTAAAGAAGAGTCTGAGAAGGTAAAGAAGAGTCTGAGAGGTAAAGAAGAGTCTGAGAAGGTAAATAAGAGTCTGAGAAGGCAAAGAAGAGTCTGAGAAGGTAAAGAAGAGTCTGAGAAGATAAAGAAGAGTCTGAGAAGATAAAGAAGAGTCTGAGAAGGTAAAGAAGAGTCTCAGAGGTAAAGAAGAGTCTCACAAGGTAAAGAAGAGTCTCAGAGGTAAAGAAGAGTCTCAGAAGGTAAAGAAGAGTCTGAGAAGGTAAAGAAGAGTCTGAGAGGAAAAGAAGAGTCTGAGAAGGTAAAGAAGAGTCTGAGAAGGTAAAGAAGAGTCTCAGAGGTAAAGAAGAGTCTCAGAGGTAAAGAAGAGTCTGAGAAGGTAAAGAAGAGTCTCAGAGGTAAAGAAGAGTCTCAGAGGTAAAGAAGAGTCTGAGAAGGTAAAGAAGAGTCTGAGAAGGTAAAGAAGAGTCTGAGAAGGTAAAGAAGAGTCTGAGAGGAAAAGAAGAGTCTGAGAAGGTAAAGAAGAGTCTGAGAAGGTAAAGAAGAGTCTCTGAGGTAAAGAAGAGTCTCAGAGGTAAAGAAGAGTCTGAGAAGGTAAAGGAGAGTCTGAGAAGGTAAAGAAGAGCCTGAGAAGGTAAAGAAGAGTCTGAGAAGGTAAAGAAGAGTCTGAGAAGGTAAAGAAGAGTCTGAGAAGATAAAGAAGAGTCTCAGAGGTAAAGAAGGGTCTGAGAAGGTAAAGAAGAGTCTGAGAAGGTAAAGAAGAGCCTGAGAAGGTAAAGAAGAGTCTGAGAGGTAAAGAAGAGCCTGAGAAGGTAAAGAAGAGTCTGAGAAGGTAAAGAAGAGTCTGAGAAGGTAAAGAAGAGTCTGAGAAGGTAAAGAAGAGCCTGGGAAGATAAAGAAGTGTCTGAGAAGGTAAAGAAGAGTCTGAGAAGGTAAAGAAGAGCCTGAGAAGGTAAAGAAGAGTCTGAGAGGTAAAGAAGAGCCTGAGAAGGTAAAGAAGAGTCTGAGAAGGTAAAGAAGAGCCTGAGAAGGTAAAGAAGAGTCTGAAAAGGTAAAAAAGAGCCTGAGAAGGTAAAGAAGAGTCTGAGAAGGTAAAGAAGAGCCTGAGAAGGTAAAGAAGAGTCTGAGAAGGTAAAGAAGAGTCTGAGAAGGTGAAGAAGAGCCTGAGAAGGTAAAGAAGAGTCTGAGAGGTAAAGAAGAGTCTGAGAAGGTGAAGAAGAGTCTGAGAAGGTAAAGAAGAGTCTGAGAAGGTAAAGAAGAGTCTGAGAAGGTAAAGAAGAGTCTGAGAAGATAAAGAAGAGTCTGAGAAGGTAAAGAAGAGTCTCAGAGGTAAAGAAGAGTCTGAGAAGGTAAAGAAGAGTCTGAGAGGTAAAGAAGAGTCTGAGAAGATAAAGAAGAGTCTGAGAAGGTAAAGAAGAGCCTGAGAAGATAAAGAAGAGTCTGAGAAGGTAAATACGAGTCTGAGAAGATAAAGACGAGTCTGAGAAGATAAAGAAGAGTCTGAGAAGACAAAGAAGAGTCTCAGAGGTAAAGAAGAGTCTCAGAGGTAAAGAAGAGTCTGAGAAGGTAAAGAAGAGTCTGAGAAGGTAAAGAAGAGTCTGAGAAGGTAAAGAAGAGTCTGAGAGGAAAAGAAGAGTCTGAGAAGGTAAAGAAGAGTCTGAGAAGGTAAAGAAGAGTCTCAGAGGTAAAGAAGAGTCTCAGAGGTAAAGAAGAGTCTGAGAAGGTAAAGAAGAGCCTGAGAAGGTAAAGAAGAGTCTGAGAAGGTAAAGAAGAGTCTGAGAAGGTAATGAAGAGTCTGAGAAGATAAAGAAGAGTCTCAGAGGTAAAGAAGGGTCTGAGAAGGTAAAGAAGAGCCTGAGAAGGTAAAGAAGAGTCTGAAAAGGTAAAGAAGAGCCTGAGAAGGTAAAGAAGAGTCTGAGAAGGTAAAGAAGAGCCTGAGAAGGTAAAGAAGAGTCTGAGAAGGTAAAGAAGAGTCTGAGAAGGTGAAGAAGAGCCTGAGAAGGTAAAGAAGAGTCTGAGAGGTAAAGAAGAGCCTGAGAAGGTAAAGAAGAGTCTGAGAAGGTAAAGAAGAGCCTGAGAAGGTAAAGAAGAGTCTGAAAAGGTAAAGAAGAGCCTGAGAAGGTAAAGAAGAGTCTGAGAAGGTAAAGAAGAGCCTGAGAAGGTAAAGAAGAGTCTGAGAAGGTAAAGAAGAGTCTGAGAAGGTGAAGAAGAGCCTGAGAAGGTAAAGAAGAGTCTGAGAGGTAAAGTAGAGTCTGAGAAGGTGAAGAAGGGTCTGAGAAGATAAAGAAGAGTCTGAGAAGGTAAAGAAGAGTCTCAGAGGTAAAGAAGAGTCTGAGAAGGTAAAGAAGAGTCTGAGAGGTAAAGAAGAGTCTGAGAAGATAAAGAAGAGTCTGAGAAGGTAAAGAAGAGCCTGAGAAGATAAAGAAGAGTCTGAGAAGGTAAATAAGAGTCTGAGAAGGCAAAGAAGAGTCTGAGAAGGTAAATAAGAGTCTGAGAAGATAAAGAAGAGTCTGAGAAGACAAAGAAGAGTCTGAGAAGGTAAAGAAGAGTCTGAGAAGGTAAAGAAGAGTCTGAGAAGGTAAAGAAGAGTCTGAGAGGAAAAGAAGAGTCTGAGAAGGTAAAGAAGAGTCTGAGAAGGTAAAGAAGAGTCTCAGAGGTAAAGAAGCGTCTCAGAGGTAAAGAAGAGTCTGAGAAGGTAAAGAAGAGTCTGAGAAGGTAAAGAAGAGCCTGAGAAGGTAAAGAAGAGTCTGAGAAGGTAAAGAAGAGTCTGAGAAGGTAAAGAAGAGTCTGAGAAGATAAAGAAGAGTCTGAGAAGGTAAATAAGAGTCTGAGAAGGCAAAGAAGAGTCTGAGAAAGTAAATAAGAGTCTGAGAAGATAAAGACGAGTCTGAGAAGATAAAGAAGAGTCTGAGAAGACAAAGAAGAGTCTCAGAGGCAAAGAAGAGTCTGAGAAGGTAAAGAAGAGTCTGAGAAGGTAAAGAAGAGTCTGAGAAGGTAAAGAAGAGTCTGAGAGGAAAAGAAGAGTCTGAGAAGGTAAAGAAGAGTCTGAGAAGGTAAAGAAGAGTCTCAGAGGTAAAGAAGAGTCTCAGAGGTAAAGAAGAGTCTAAGAAGGTAAAGAAGAGCCTGAGAAGGTAAAGAAGAGTCTGAGAAGGTAAAGAAGAGTCTGAGAAGATAAAGAAGAGTCTCAGAGGTAAAGAAGGGTCTGAGAAGGTAAAGAAGAGTCTGAGAAGGTAAAGAAGAGTCTGAGAGGAAAAGAAGAGTCTGAGAAGGTAAAGAAGAGTCTGAGAAGGTGAAGAAGAGCCTGAGAAGGTAAAGAAGAGTCTGAGAAGGTAAAGAAGAGTCTGAGAAGGTAATGAAGAGTCTGAGAAGATAAAGAAGAGTCTCAGAGGTAAAGAAGGGTCTGAGAAGGTAAAGAAGAGCCTGAGAAGGTAAAGAAGAGTCTGAAAAGGTAAAGAAGAGCCTGAGAAGGTAAAGAAGAGTCTGAGAAGGTAAAGAAGAGTCTGAGAAGGTGAAGAAGAGCCTGAGAAGGTAAAGAAGAGTCTGAGAGGTAAAGAAGAGCCTGAGAAGGTAAAGAAGAGTCTGAGAAGGTAAAGAAGAGCCTGAGAAGGTAAAGAAGAGTCTGAAAAGGTAAAGAAGAGCCTGAGAAGGTAAAGAAGAGTCTGAGAAGGTAAAGAAGAGCCTGAGAAGGTAAAGAAGAGTCTGAGAAGGTAAAGAAGAGTCTGAGAAGGTGAAGAAGAGCCTGAGAAGGTAAAGAAGAGTCTGAGAGGTAAAGTAGAGTCTGAGAAGGTGAAGAAGAGTCTGAGAAGGTAAAGAAGAGTCTGAGAAGGTAAAGAAGAGTCTGAGAAGATAAAGAAGAGTCTGAGAAGGTAAAGAAGAGTCTCAGAGGTAAAGAAGAGTCTGAGAAGGTAAAGAAGAGTCTGAGAGGTAAAGAAGAGTCTGAGAAGATAAAGAAGAGTCTGAGAAGGTAAAGAAGAGCCTGAGAAGATAAAGAAGAGTCTGAGAAGGTAAATAAGAGTCTGAGAAGGCAAAGAAGAGTCTGAGAAGGTAAATAAGAGTCTGAGAAGATAAAGAAGAGTCTGAGAAGACAAAGAAGAGTCTCAGAGGTAAAGAAGAGTCTGAGAAGGTAAAGAAGAGTCTGAGAAGGTAAAGAAGAGTCTGAGAAGGTAAAGAAGAGTCTGAGAGGAAAAGAAGAGTCTGAGAAGGTAAAGAAGAGTCTGAGAAGGTAAAGAAGAGTCTCAGAGGTAAAGAAGAGTCTCAGAGGTAAAGAAGAGTCTGAGAAGGTAAAGAAGAGTCTGAGAAGGTAAAGAAGAGCCTGAGAAGGTAAAGAAGAGTCTGAGAAGGTAAAGAAGAGTCTGAGAAGGTAAAGAAGAGTCTGAGAAGACAAAGAAGAGTCTGAGAAGGTAAATAAGAGTCTGAGAAGGCAAAGAAGAGTCTGAGAAGGTAAATAAGAGTCTGAGAAGATAAAGACGAGTCTGAGAAGATAAAGAAGAGTCTGAGAAGACAAAGAAGAGTCTCAGAGGTAAAGAAGAGTCTGAGAAGGTAAAGAAGAGTCTGAGAAGGTAAAGAAGGGTCTGAGAAGGTAAAGAAGAGTCTGAGAGGAAAAGAAGAGTCTGAGAAGGTAAAGAAGAGTCTGAGAAGGTAAAGAAGAGTCTCAGAGGTAAAGAAGAGTCTCAGAGGTAAAGAAGAGTCTGAGAAGGTAAAGAAGAGCCTGAGAAGGTAAAGAAGAGTCTGAGAAGGTAAAGAAGAGTCTGAGAAGGTAAAGAAGAGTCTGAGAGGAAAAGAAGAGTCTGAGAAGGTAAAGAAGAGTCTGAGAAGGTAAAGAAGAGTCTCAGAGGTAAAGAAGAGTCTCAGAGGTAAAGAAGAGTCTGAGAAGGTAAAGAAGAGCCTGAGAAGGTAAAGAAGAGTCTGAGAAGGTAAAGAAGGGTCTGAGAAGGTAAAGAAGAGTCTGAGAAGGTAAAGAAGAGCCTGAGAAGGTAAAGAAGAGTCTGAGAGGTAAAGAAGAGCCTGAGAAGGTAAAGAAGAGTCTGAGAAGGTAAAGAAGAGTCTGAGAAGGTAAAGAAGAGTCTGAGAAGGTAAAGAAGAGCCTGGGAAGATAAAGAAGTGTCTGAGAAGGTAAAGAAGAGTCTGAGAAGGTAAAGAAGAGCCTGAGAAGGTAAAGAAGAGTCTGAGAGGTAAAGAAGAGCCTGAGAAGGTAAAGAAGAGTCTGAGAAGGTAAAGAAGAGCCTGAGAAGGTAAAGAAGAGTCTGAGAAGGTAAAGAAGAGTCTGAGAAGGTGAAGAAGAGCCTGAGAAGGTAAAGAAGAGTCTGAGAGGTAAAGAAGAGCCTGAGAAGGTAAAGAAGAGTCTGAGAAGGTAAAGAAGAGCCTGAGAAGGTAAAGAAGAGTCTGAAAAGGTAAAGAAGAGCCTGAGAAGGTAAAGAAGAGTCTGAGAAGGTAAAGAAGAGCCTGAGAAGGTAAAGAAGAGTCTGAGAAGGTAAAGAAGAGTCTGAGAAGGTGAAGAAGAGCCTGAGAAGGTAAAGAAGAGTCTGAGAGGTAAAGAAGAGTCTGAGAAGGTAAAGAAGAGTCTCAGAGGTAAAGAAGAGTCTGAGAAGGTAAAGAAGAGTCTGAGAGGTAAAGAAGAGTCTGAGAAGATAAAGAAGAGTCTGAGAAGGTAAAGAAGAGCCTGAGAAGATAAAGAAGAGTCTGAGAAGGTAAATAAGAGTCTGAGAAGGCAAAGAAGAGTCTGAGAAGGTAAATAAGAGTCTGAGAAGATAAAGACGAGTCTGAGAAGATAAAGAAGAGTCTGAGAAGACAAAGAAGAGTCTCAGAGGTAAAGAAGAGTCTGAGAAGGTAAAGAAGAGTCTGAGAAGGTAAAGAAGAGTCTGAGAAGGTAAAGAAGAGTCTGAGAGGAAAAGAAGAGTCTGAGAAGGTAAAGAAGAGTCTGAGAAGGTAAAGAAGAGTCTCAGAGGTAAAGAAGAGTCTCAGAGGTAAAGAAGAGTCTGAGAAGGTAAAGAAGAGTCTGAGAAGGTAAAGAAGAGCCTGAGAAGGTAAAGAAGAGTCTGAGAAGGTAAAGAAGAGTCTGAGAAGGTAAAGAAGAGTCTGAGAAGATAAAGAAGAGTCTCAGAGGTAAAGAAGGGTCTGAGAAGGTAAAGAAGAGTCTGAGAAGGTAAAGAAGAGCCTGAGAAGGTAAAGAAGAGTCTGAGAGGTAAAGAAGAGCCTGAGAAGGTAAAGAAGAGTCTGAGAAGGTAAAGAAGAGTCTGAGAAGGTAAAGAAGAGTCTTAGAAGGTAAAGAAGAGCCTGGGAAGATAAAGAAGTGTCTGAGAAGGTAAAGAAGAGTCTGAGAAGGTAAAGAAGAGCCTGAGAAGGTAAAGAAGAGTCTGAGAAGGTGAAGAAGAGCCTGAGAAGGTAAAGAAGAGTCTGAGAGGTAAAGAAGAGTCTGAGAAGGTGAAGAAGAGTCTGAGAAGGTAAAGAAGAGTCTGAGAGGTAAAGAAGAGTCTGAGAGGTAAAGAAGAGTCTGAGAAGGTAAAGAAGAGTCTGTGAGGTAAAGAAGAGTCTGAGAAGGTAAAGAAGAGTCTGAGAGGTAAAGAAGAGTCTGAGAAGGTAAAAGAAGAGTCTGAGAAGGTAAACGAAGAATCTGAGAGGTAAAGAAGAGTCTGAGAAGGCAAAGAAGAGTCTGAGAAAGTAAAGAAGAGTCTGAGAAGGTAAAGAAGAGTCTGAGAAGGTAAAGAAGAGTCTGAGAAGGTAAAAGAAGAGTCTGAGAAGTTAAAGAAGAGTCTGAGAAGGTAAAAGAAGAGTCTGAGAAGGTAAAAGAAGAGTCTGAGAGGTAAAGAAGAGTCTGAGAAGGTAAAGAAGAGTCTGAGAAGGTAAAGAAGAGTCTGAGAAAGTAAAGAAGAGTCTGAGAAGGTAAAAGAAGAGTCTGTGAGGTAAAGAAGAGTCTGAGAAGGTAAAGAAGAGTCTGAGAAGGTAAAGAATAGTCTGAGAAGGTAAAGAAGAGTCTGAGAAGGTAAAGAAGAGTCTGAGAAGGTAAAGAAGAGTCTGAGAAGGTAAAGAAGAGTCTGAGAAGGTAAAAGAAGAGTCTGAGAGGTAAAGAAGAGTCTGAGAAGGTAAAGAAGAGTCTGAGAAGGTAAAAGAAGAGTCTGAGAGGTAAAGAAGAGTCTGAGAAGGTAAAAGAAGAGTCTGAGAAGGTAAACGAAGAATCTGAGAGGTAAAGAAGAGTCTGAGAAGGCAAAGAAGAGTCTGAGAAAGTAAAGAAGAGTCTGAGAAGGTAAAGAAGAGTCTGAGAAGGTAAAAAAGAGTCTGAGAAGGTAAAAGAAGAGTCTGAGAAGTTAAAGAAGAGTCTGAGAAGGTAAAAGAAGAGTTTGAGAAGGTAAAAGAAGAGTCTGAGAGGTAAAGAAGAGTCTGAGAAGGTAAAGAAGAGTCTGAGAAGGTAAAGAAGAGTCTGAGAAAGTAAAGAAGAGTCTGAGAAGGTAAAAGAAGAGTCTGAGAAGGTAAAGAAGAGTCTGAGAAGGTAAAGAAGAGCCTGAGAAGGTAAAGAAGAGTCTGAGAAGGTAAAGAAGAGTCTGAGAGGTAAAGACGAGTCTGAGAGGTAAAGAAGAGTCTGAGAAGGTAAAAGAAGAGTCTGAGAGGTAAAGAAGAGTCTGAGAAGGTAAAGAAGAGTCTGAGAAGGTAAAAGAAGAGTCTGAGAGGTAAAGAAGAGTCTGAGAAGGTAAAGAAGAGTCTGAGAAGTTAAAAGAAGAGTCTGAGAAGGTAAAAGAAGAGTCTGAGAGGTAAAGAAGAGTCTGAGAAGGTAAAGAAGAGTCTGAGAAGGTAAAGAAGAGTCTGAGAAAGTAAAGAAGAGTCTGAGAAGGTAAAAGAAGAGTCTGAGAAGGTAAAGAAGAGTCTGAGAGGTAAAGAAGAATCTGAGAAGGTAAAGAAGAGTCTGAGAAGGTAAAAGAAGAGTCTGAGAAGGTAAAAGAAGAGTCTGAGAAGGTAAAGAAGAGTCTGAGAAGGTAAAGAAGAGTCTGAGAAAGTAAAGAAGAGTCTGAGAAGGTAAAAGAAGAGTCTGAGAAGGTAAAGAAGAGTCTGAGAAGGTAAAGAAGAGCCTGAGAAGGTAAAGAAGAGTCTGAGAAGGTAAAGAAGAGTCTGAGAGGTAAAGAAGAGTCTGAGAGGTAAAGAAGAGTCTGAGAAGGTAAAAGAAGAGTCTGAGAAGGTAAAGAAGAGTCTGAGAAAGTAAAGAAGAGTCTGAGAAGGTAAAAGAAGAGTCTGAGAAGGTAAAGAAGAGTCTGAGAAGGTAAAGAAGAGCCTGAGAAGGTAAAGAAGAGTCTGAGAAGGTAAAGAAGAGTCTGAGAGGTAAAGAAGAGTCTGAGAGGTAAAGAAGAGTCTGAGAAGGTAAAAGAAGAGTCTGAGAAGGTAAAAGAAGAGCCTGAGAAGGTATAGAAGAGTCTGAGAAGATAAAAGAAGAGTCTGAGAAAGTAAAGAAGAGTCTGAGAAGGTAAAGAAGAGTCTGAGAAGGTAAAGAAGAGCCTGAGAAGGTAAAAGAAGAGTCTGAGAGGTAAAGAAGAGTCTGAGAAGGTAAAGAAGAGTCTGAGAACGTAAAGAAGAGTCTGATAAGGTAAAAGAAGAGTCTGAGAAGGTAAAAGAAGAGCCTGAGAAGGTCAAGAAGAGTCTGAGAAGGTAAAAGAAGAGTCTGAGAAGGTAAAGAAGAGCCTGAGAAAGTAAAGAAGAGTCTGAGAAGGTAAAAGAAGAGTCTTAGAAGGTAAAGAAGAGCCTGAGAAGGTAAAGAAGAGTCTGAGAAGGTAAAGAAGAGTCTAAGAAGGTAAAAGAAGAGTCTGAGAGGTAAAGAAGAGTCTGAGAAGTTAAAAGAAGAGTCTGAGAAGTAAAGAAGAGTCTGAGAAAGGTAAAGAAGAGTCTGAGAAGGTAAAAGAAGAGTCTGAGAAGGTAAAGAAGAGTCTGAGAAGGTAAAGAAGAGTCTGAGAAGGTAAAAGAAGAGTCTGAGAAGGTAAAGAAGAGTCTGAGAAGGTAAAGAAGAGTCTTAGAAGGTAAAGAAGAGCATGAGAAGGTAAAGAAGAGTCTGAGAAGGTAAAGAAGAGTCTGAGAAAGTAAAGAAGAGTCTGAGAAGGTAAAGAAGAGTCTGTGAGGTAAAGAAGAGTCTGAGAAGGTAAAGAAGAGTCTGAGAAGGTAAAGAAGAGTCTGAGAAGGTAAAGAAGAGTCTGAGAAGGTAAAGAAGAGTCTGAGAAGGTAAAGAAGAGTCTGAGAAGGTAAAAGAAGAGTCTGAGGTAAAGAAGAGTCTGAGAAGGTAAAGAAGAGTCTGAGAAGGTAAAGAAGAGTCTGAGAAGGTAAAGAAGAGTCTGAGAGGTAAAGAAGAGTCTGAGAAGGTAAAGAAGAGTCTGAGAAGGTAAACAAGAGCCTGAGAAAGTAAAGAAGAGTCTGAGAAGGTAAAGAAGAGTCTGAGAAGTTAAAAGAAGAGTCTGAGAAGGTAAAAAGAAGAGTCTGAGAAGGTAAAAGAAGAGTCTGAGAGGTAAAGAAGAGTCTGAGAAGGTAAAGAAGAGTCTGAGAAGGTAAAAGAAGAGTCTGAGAGGTAAAGAAGAGTCTGAGAAGGTAAAGAAGAGTCTGAGAGGTAAAGAAGAGTCTGAGAGGTAAAGAAGAGTCTGAGAAGGTAAAAGAAGAGTCTGAGAAGGTAAAGAAGAGTCTAAGAAAGTAAAGAAGAGTCTGAGAAGGTAAAAGAAGAGTCTGAGAAGGTAAAGAAGAGGCTGAGAAGGTAAAGAAGAGCCTGAGAAGGTAAAGAAGAGTCTGAGAAGGTAAAGAAGAGTCTGAGAGGTAAAGAAGAGTCTGAGAGGTAAAGAAGAGTCTGAGAAGATAAAAGAAGAGTCTGAGAAGGTAAAGAAGAGTCTGAGAAGGTAAAGAAGAGTCTGAGAAGGTAAAGAAGAGCCTGAGAAGGTAAAAGAAGAGTCTGAGAGGTAAAGAAGAGTCACAGAAGGTAAAGAAGAGTCTGAGAACGTAAAGAAGAGTCTGGGAAGGTAAAGAAGAGTCTGAGAGGTAAAGAAGAGTCTGAGAAAGTAAAGAATAGTCTGAGAAGGTAAAAGAAGAGTCTGAGAAGGTAAAAGAAGAGTCTGAGAGGTAAAGAAGAGTCTGAGAAGTTAAAAGAAGAGTCTGAGAGGTAAAGAAGAGTCTGAGAAGGTAAAAGAAGAGTCTGAGAAGGTAAAAGAAGAGTCTGAGAGGTAAAGAAGAGTCTGAGAAGTTAAAAGAAGAGTCTGAGAGGTAAAGAAGAGTCTGAGAAGTTAAAAGAAGAGTCTGAGAAGGTAAAAGAAGAGTCTGAGAAGGTAAAAGAAGAGTCTGAGAGGTAAAGAAGAGTCTGAGAAGGTAAAAGGAGAGTCTGAGAGGTAAAGAAGAGTCTGAGAAGGTAAAAGAAGAGTCTGAGAAGGTAAAAGAAGAATCTGAGAGGTAAAGAAGAGTCTGAGAAGGTAAAGAAGAGTCTGAGAAAGTAAAGAAGAGTCTGAGAAGGTAAAAGAAGAGTCTGAGAAGGTAAAGAAGAGTCTGAGAAGGTAAAGAAGAGCCTGAGAAGGTAAAAGAAGAGTCTGAGAGGTAAAGAAGAGTCTGAGAAGGTAAAGAAGAGTCTGAGAAGGTAAAAGAAGAGTCTGAGAGGTAAAGAAGAGTCTGAGAAGGTAAAAGAAGAGTCTGAGAAGGTAAACGAAGAATCTGAGAGGTAAAGAAGAGTCTGAGAAGGTAAAGAAGAGTCTGAGAAAGTAAAGAAGAGTCTGAGAAGGTAAAGAAGAGTCTGAGAAGGTAAAGAAGAGTCTGAGAGGTAAAGAAGAGTCTGAGATGTAAAGAAGAGTCTGAGAAGGTAAAAGAAGAGTCTGAGAAGGTAAAGAAGAGTCTGAGAAAGTAAAGAAGAGTCTGAGAAGGTAAAGAAGAGTCTGAGAAGGTAAAAGAAGAGTCTGAGAGGTAAAGAAGAGTCTGAGAAGGTAAAGAAGAGTCTGAGAAGGTAAAAGAAGAGTCTGAGAGGTAAAGAAGAGTCTGAGAAGGTAAAGAAGAGTCTGAGAAGGTAAAGAAGAGTCTGAGAAAGTAAAGAAGAGTCTGAGAAGGTAAAAGAAGAGTCTGAGAAGGTAAAGAAGAGTCTGAGAAGGTAAAGAAGAGTCTGAGAAAGTAAAGAAGAGTCTGAGAAGGTAAAAGAAGAGTCTGAGAAGGTAAAGAAGAGTCTGAGAAGGTAAAGAAGAGCCTGAGAAGGTAAAGAAGAGTCTGAGAAGGTAAAGAAGAGTCTGAGAGGTAAAGAAGAGTCTGAGAGGTAAAGAAGAGTCTGAGAAGGTAAAAGAAGAGTCTGAGAAGGTAAAAGAAGAGCCTGAGAAGGTAAATAAGAGTCTGAGAAGATAAAAGAAGAGTCTGAGAAGGTAAAGAAGAGTCTGAGAAGGTAAAGAAGAGTCTGAGAGGTAAAGAAGAGTCTGAGAAAGTAAAGAATAGTCTGAGAAGGTAAAAGAAGAGTCTGAGAAGGAAAGAAGAGTCTGAGAAGGTAAAGAAGAGTCTGAGAGGTAAAGAAGAGTCTGAGAGGTAAAGAATAGTCTGAGAAGGTAAAAGAAGAGTCTGAGAAGGTAAAGAAGAGTCTGAGAAGGTAAAGAAGAGTCTGAGAGGTAAAGAAGAGTCTGAGAGGTAAAGAAGAGTCTGAGAAGGTAAAGAAGAGTCTGAGAGGTAAAGAAGAGTCTGAGAAGGTAAAAGAAGAGTCTGAGAAGGTAAAGAAGAGTCTGAGAAAGTAAAGAAGAGTCTGAGAAGGTAAAGAAGAGTCTGAGAAGGTAAAAGAAGAGTCTGAGAGGTAAAGAAGAGTCTGAGAAGGTAAAGAAGAGTCTGAGAAGGTAAAAGAAGAGTCTGAGAAGGTAAAAGAAGAGTCTGAGAGGTAAATAAGAGTCTGAGAAGGTAACGAAGAGTCTGAGAAGGTAAAGAAGAGTCTGAGAAGGTAAAAGAAGAGTCTGAGGTAAAGAAGAGTCTGAGAAAGTAAAGAAGAGTCTGAGAAGGTAAAAGAAGAGTCTGAGAAGGTAAAGAAGAGTCTGAGAAGGTAAAGAAGAGTCTGAGAAGGTAAAGAAGAGGCTGAGAGGTAAAGAAGAGTCTGAGAAGGTAAAGAAGAGTCTGAGAAGGTAAACAAGAGCCTGAGAAAGTAAAGAAGAGTCTGAGAAGGTAAAGAATAGTCTGATAAGGTAAAAGAAGAGTCTGAGAAGGTAAAGAAGAGTCTGAGAAGGTAAAGAAGAGTCTGAGAGGTAAAGAAGAGTCTGAGAGGTAAAGAATAGTCTGAGAAGGTAAAGAAGAGTCTGAGAGGTAAAGAAGAGTCTGAGAAGGTAAAAGAAGAGTCTGAGAAGGTAAAGAAGAGTCTGAGAAAGTAAAGAAGAGTCTGAGAAGGTAAAGAAGAGTCTGAGAAGGTAAAAGAAGAGTCTGAGAGGTAAAGAAGAGTCTGAGAAGGTAAAGAAGAGTCTGAGAAGGTAAAAGAAGAGTCTGAGAAGGTAAAAGAAGAGTCTGAGAGGTAAATAAGAGTCTGAGAAGGTAAAGAAGAGTCTGAGAAGGTAAAGAAGAGTCTGAGAAGGTAAAAGAAGAGTCTGAGGTAAAGAAGAGTCTGAGAAAGTAAAGAAGAGTCTGAGAAGGTAAAAGAAGAGTCTGAGAAGGTAAAGAAGAGTCTGAGAAGGTAAAGAAGAGTCTGAGAAGGTAAAGAAGAGGCTGAGAGGTAAAGAAGAGTCTGAGAAGGTAAAGAAGAGTCTGAGAAGGTAAACAAGAGCCTGAGAAAGTAAAGAAGAGTCTGAGAAGGTAAAGAAGAGTCTGAGAAGGTAAAAGAAGAGTCTGAGAGGTAAAGAAGAGTCTGAGAAGGTAAAGAAGAGTCTGAGAAGGTAAAAGAAGAGTCTGAGAGGTAAAGAAGAGTCTGAGAAGGTAAAGAAGAGTCTGAGAAGGTAAAGAAGAGTCTGAGAGGTAAAGAAGAGTCTGAGAGGTAAAGAAGAGTCTGAGAAGGTAAAAGAAGAGTCTGAGAAGGTAAAGAACAGTCTGAGAAAGTAAAGAAGAGTCTGAGAGGTAAAGAAGAGTCTGAGAAGGTAAAGAAGAGTCTGAGAGGTAAAGAAGAGTCTGAGAAAGTAAAGAATAGTCTGAGAAGGTAAAAGAAGAGTCTTAGAAGGTAAAGAAGAGCCTGAGAAGGTAAAGAAGAGTCTGAGAAGGTAAAGAAGAGTCTGAGAGGTAAAGAAGAGTCTGAGAAGGTAAAGAAGAGTCTGAGAAGGTAAAAGAAGAGTCTGAGAGGTAAAGAAGAGTCTGAGAAGGTAAAAGAAGAGTCTGAGAAGGTAAACGAAGAATCTGAGAAGGTAAAAGAAGAGTCTGAGAGGTAAAGAAGAGTCTGAGAGGTAAAGAAGAGTCTGAGAAGGTAAAGAAGAGTCTGAGAAGGTAAAAGAAGAGTCTGAGAGGTAAAGAAGAGTCTGAGAGGTAAAGAAGAGTCTGAGAAGGTAAAGAAGAGTCTGAGAAAGTAAAGAATAGTCTGAGAAGGTAAAGAAGAGTCTGAGAGGTAAAGAAGAGTCTGAGAAAGTAAAGAATAGTCTGAGAAGGTAAAAGAAGAGTCTTAGAAGGTAAAGAAGAGCCTGAGAAGGTAAAGAAGAGTCTGAGAAGGTAAAGAAGAGTCTGAGAGGTAAAGAAGAGTCTGAGAAGGTAAAAGAAGAGTCTGAGAGGTAAAGAAGAGTCTGAGAAGGTAAAAGAAGAGTCTGAGAAGGTAAACGAAGAATCTGAGAGGTAAAGAAGAGTCTGAGAAGGTAAAGAAGAGTCTGAGAAAGTAAAGAAGAGTCTGAGAAGGTAAAGAAGAGTCTGAGAAGGTAAAGAAGAGTCTGAGAAGGTAAAAGAAGAGTCTGAGAAGTTAAAGAAGAGTCTGAGAAGGTAAAAGAAGAGTCTGAGAAGGTAAAAGAAGAGTCTGAGAGGTAAAGAAGAGTCTGAGAAGTTAAAGAAGAGTCTGAGAAGGTAAAGAAGAGTCTGAAAAAGTAAAGAAGAGTCTGAGAAGGTAAAAGAAGAGTCTGAGAAGGTAAAGAAGAGTCTGAGAAGGTAAAGAAGAGCCTGAGAAGGTAAAGAAGAGTCTGAGAAGGTAAAGAAGAGTCTGAGAGGTAAAGACGAGTCTGAGAGGTAAAGAAGAGTCTGATAAGGTAAAAGAAGAGTCTGAGAAGGTAAAAGAAGAGCCTGAGAAGGTAAAGAAGAGTCTGAGAAGGTAAAAGAAGAGTCTGAGAAGGTAAAGAAGAGCCTGAGAAAGTAAAGAAGAGTCTGAGAAGGTAAAAGAAGAGTCTTAGAAGGTAAAGAAGAGCCTGAGAAGGTAAAGAAGAGTCTGAGAAGGTAAAGAAGAGTCTAAGAAGGTAAAAGAAGAGTCTGAGAGGTAAAGAAGAGTCTGAGAAGTTAAAAGAAGAGTCTGAGAAGTAAAGAAGAGTCTGAGAAAGGTAAAGAAGAGTCTGAGAAGGTAAAAGAAGAGTCTGAGAAGGTAAAGAAGAGTCTGAGAAGGTAAAGAAGAGTCTGAGAAGGTAAAAGAAGAGTCTGAGAAGGTAAAGAAGAGTCTGAGAAGGTAAAGAAGAGTCTTAGAAGGTAAAGAAGAGCATGAGAAGGTAAAGAAGAGTCTGAGAAAGTAAAGAAGAGTCTGAGAAGGTAAAGAAGAGTCTGTGAGGTAAAGAAGAGTCTGAGAAGGTAAAGAAGAGTCTGAGAAGGTAAAGAAGAGGCTGAGAGGTAAAGAAGAGTCTGAGAAGGTAAAGAAGAGTCTGAGAAGGTAAACAAGAGCCTGAGAAAGTAAAGAAGAGTCTGAGAAGGTAAAGAAGAGTCTGAGAAGGTAAAAGAAGAGTCTGAGAGGTAAAGAAGAGTCTGAGAAGGTAAAGAAGAGTCTGAGAAGGTAAAAGAAGAGTCTGAGAGGTAAAGAAGAGTCTGAGAAGGTAAAGAAGAGTCTGAGAAGGTAAAAGAAGAGTCTGAGAAGGTAAAAGAAGAGTCTGAGAGGTAAAGAAGAGTCTGAGAAGGTAAAGAAGAGTCTGAGAAGGTAAAGAAGAGTCTGAGAAGGTAAAGAAGAGTCTGAGAAGGTAAAGAAGAGCCTGAGAAGGTAAAGAAGAGTCTGAGAAGGTAAAGAAGAGTCTGAGAGGTAAAGACGAGTCTGAGAGGTAAAGAAGAGTCTGATAAGGTAAAAGAAGAGTCTGAGAAGGTAAAAGAAGAGCCTGAGAAGGTAAAGAAGAGTCTGAGAAGGTAAAAGAAGAGTCTGAGAAGGTAAAGAAGAGCCTGAGAAAGTAAAGAAGAGTCTGAGAAGGTAAAAGAAGAGTCTTAGAAGGTAAAGAAGAGCCTGAGAAGGTAAAGAAGAGTCTGAGAAGGTAAAGAAGAGTCTAAGAAGGTAAAAGAAGAGTCTGAGAGGTAAAGAAGAGTCTGAGAAGTTAAAAGAAGAGTCTGAGAAGTAAAGAAGAGTCTGAGAAAGGTAAAGAAGAGTCTGAGAAGGTAAAAGAAGAGTCTGAGAAGGTAAAGAAGAGTCTGAGAAGGTAAAGAAGAGTCTGAGAAGGTAAAAGAAGAGTCTGAGAAGGTAAAGAAGAGTCTGAGAAGGTAAAGAAGAGTCTTAGAAGGTAAAGAAGAGCATGAGAAGGTAAAGAAGAGTCTGAGAAAGTAAAGAAGAGTCTGAGAAGGTAAAGAAGAGTCTGTGAGGTAAAGAAGAGTCTGAGAAGGTAAAGAAGAGTCTGAGAAGGTAAAGAAGAGGCTGAGAGGTAAAGAAGAGTCTGAGAAGGTAAAGAAGAGTCTGAGAAGGTAAACAAGAGCCTGAGAAAGTAAAGAAGAGTCTGAGAAGGTAAAGAAGAGTCTGAGAAGGTAAAAGAAGAGTCTGAGAGGTAAAGAAGAGTCTGAGAAGGTAAAGAAGAGTCTGAGAAGGTAAAAGAAGAGTCTGAGAGGTAAAGAAGAGTCTGAGAAGGTAAAGAAGAGTCTGAGAAGGTAAAAGAAGAGTCTGAGAAGGTAAAAGAAGAGTCTGAGAGGTAAAGAAGAGTCTGAGAAGGTAAAGAAGAGTCTGAGAAGGTAAAGAAGAGTCTGAGAAGGTAAAGAAGAGTCTGAGAAGGTAAAAGAAGAGTCTGAGAAGGTAAAAGAAGAGTCTGAGAGGTAAAGAAGAGTCTGAGAAGGTAAAAGAAGAGTCTGAGAAGGTAAAGAAGAGTCTGAGAAGGTAAAGAAGAGTCTGAGAGGTAAAGAAGAGTCTGAGAGGTAAAGAATAGTCTGAGAAGGTAAAAGAAGAGTCTGAGAAGGTAAAGAAGAGTCTGAGAAGGTAAAGAAGAGTCTGAGAGGTAAAGAAGAGTCTGAGAGGTAAAGAAGAGTCTGAGAAGGTAAAGAAGAGTCTGAGAGGTAAAGAAGAGTCTGAGAAGGTAAAAGAAGAGTCTGAGAAGGTAAAGAAGAGTCTGAGAAAGTAAAGAAGAGTCTGAGAAGGTAAAGAAGAGTCTGAGAAGGTAAAAGAAGAGTCTGAGAGGTAAAGAAGAGTCTGAGAAGGTAAAGAAGAGTCTGAGAAGGTAAAAGAAGAGTCTGAGAAGGTAAAAGAAGAGTCTGAGAGGTAAAGAAGAGTCTGAGAAGGTAAAGAAGAGTCTGAGAAGGTAAAGAAGAGTCTGAGAAAGTAAAGAAGAGTCTGAGAAGGTAAAAGAAGAGTCTGAGAAGGTAAAGAAGAGTCTGAGAAGGTAAAGAAGAGCCTGAGAAGGTAAAGAAGAGTCTGAGAAGGTAAAGAAGAGTCTGAGAGGTAAAGAAGAGTCTGAGAGGTAAAGAAGAGTCTGAGAAGGTAAAAGAAGAGTCTGAGAAGGTAAAGAAGAGTCTGAGAAAGTAAAGAAGAGTCTGAGAGGTAAAGAAGAGTCTGAGAAGGTAAAGAAGAGTCTGAGAGGTAAAGAAGAGTCTGAGAAAGTAAAAAATAGTCTGAGAAGGTAAAAGAAGAGTCTTAGAAGGTAAAGAAGAGCCTGAGAAGGTAAAGAAGAGTCTGAGAAGGTAAAGAAGAGTCTGAGAGGTAAAGAAGAGTCTGAGAAGGTAAAGAAGAGTCTGAGAAGGTAAAAGAAGAGTCTGAGAGGTAAAGAAGAGTCTGAGAAGGTAAAAGAAGAGTCTGAGAAGGTAAACGAAGAATCTGAGAGGTAAAGAAGAGTCTGAGAAGGTAAAGAAGAGTCTGAGAAAGTAAAGAAGAGTCTGAGAAGGTAAAGAAGAGTCTGAGAAGGTAAAGAAGAGTCTGAGAAGGTAAAAGAAGAGTCTGAGAAGTTAAAGAAGAGTCTGAGAAGGTAAAAGAAGAGTCTGAGAAGGTAAAAGAGTCTGAGAGGTAAAGAAGAGTCTGAGAAGTTAAAGAAGAGTCTGAGAAGGTAAAGAAGAGTCTGAAAAAGTAAAGAAGAGTCTGAGAAGGTAAAAGAAGAGTCTGAGAAGGTAAAGAAGAGTCTGAGAAGGTAAAGAAGAGCCTGAGAAGGTAAAGAAGAGTCTGAGAAGGTAAAGAAGAGTCTGAGAGGTAAAGACGAGTCTGAGAGGTAAAGAAGAGTCTGATAAGGTAAAAGAAGAGTCTGAGAAGGTAAAAGAAGAGCCTGAGAAGGTAAAGAAGAGTCTGAGAAGGTAAAAGAAGAGTCTGAGAAGGTAAAGAAGAGCCTGAGAAAGTAAAGAAGAGTCTGAGAAGGTAAAAAAAGAGTCTTAGAAGGTAAAGAAGAGCCTGAGAAGGTAAAGAAGAGTCTGAGAAGGTAAAGAAGAGTCTAAGAAGGTAAAAGAAGAGTCTGAGAGGTAAAGAAGAGTCTGAGAAGTTAAAAGAAGAGTCTGAGAAGTAAAGAAGAGTCTGAGAAAGGTAAAGAAGAGTCTGAGAAGGTAAAAGAAGAGTCTGAGAAGGTAAAGAAGAGTCTGAGAAGGTAAAGAAGAGTCTGAGAAGGTAAAAGAAGAGTCTGAGAAGGTAAAGAAGAGTCTGAGAAGGTAAAGAAGAGTCTTAGAAGGTAAAGAAGAGCATGAGAAGGTAAAGAAGAGTCTGAGAAGGTAAAGAAGAGTCTGAGAAAGTAAAGAAGAGTCTGAGAAGGTAAAGAAGAGTCTGTGAGGTAAAGAAGAGTCTGAGAAGGTAAAGAAGAGTCTGAGAAGGTAAAGAATAGTCTGAGAAGGTAAAGAAGAGTCTGAGAAGGTAAAGAAGAGTCTGAGAAGGTAAAAGAAGAGTCTGAGGTAAAGAAGAGTCTGAGAAAGTAAAGAAGAGTCTGAGAAGGTAAAAGAAGAGTCTGAGAAGGTAAAGAAGAGTCTGAGAAGGTAAAGAAGAGTCTGAGAAGGTAAAGAAGAGGCTGAGAGGTAAAGAAGAGTCTGAGAAGGTAAAGAAGAGTCTGAGAAGGTAAACAAGAGCCTGAGAAAGTAAAGAAGAGTCTGAGAAGGTAAAGAAGAGTCTGAGAAGGTAAAAGAAGAGTCTGAGAGGTAAAGAAGAGTCTGAGAAGGTAAAGAAGAGTCTGAGAAGGTAAAAGAAGAGTCTGAGGTAAAGAAGAGTCTGAGAAAGTAAAGAAGAGTCTGAGAAGGTAAAAGAAGAGTCTGAGAAGGTAAAGAAGAGTCTGAGAAGGTAAAGAAGAGCCTGAGAAGGTAAAGAAGAGTCTGAGAAGGTAAAGAAAAGTCTGAGAGGTAAAGAAGAGTCTGAGAGGTAAAGAAGAGTCTGAGAAGGTAAAAGAAGAGTCTGAGAAGGTAAAAGAAGAGCCTGAGAAGGTAAAGAAGAGTCTGAGAAGATAAAAGAAGAGTCTGAGAAGGTAAAGAAGAGTCTGAGAAGGTAAAGAAGAGTCTGAGAAGGTAAAGAAGAGCCTGAGAAGGTAAAAGAAGAGTCTGAGAGGTAAAGAAGAGTCTGAGAAGGTAAAGAAGAGTCTGAGAACGTAAAGAAGAGTCTGAGAAGGTAAAGAAGAGTCTGAGAGGTAAAGAAGAGTCTGAGAAAGTAAAGAATAGTCTGAGAAGGTAAAAGAAGAGTCTGAGAAGGTAAAGAAGAGTCTGAGAAGGTAAAGAAGAGTCTGAGAGGTAAAGAAGAGTCTGAGAGGTAAAGAATAGTCTGAGAAGGTAAAAGAAGAGTCTGAGAAGGTAAAGAAGAGTCTGAGAAGGTAAAGAAGAGTCTGAGAGGTAAAGAAGAGTCTGAGAGGTAAAGAAGAGTCTGAGAAGGTAAAGAAGAGTCTGAGAGGTAAAGAAGAGTCTGAGAAGGTAAAAGAAGAGTCTGAGAAGGTAAAGAAGAGTCTGAGAAAGTAAAGAAGAGTCTGAGAAGGTAAAGAAGAGTCTGAGAAGGTAAAAGAAGAGTCTGAGAGGTAAAGAAGAGTCTGAGAAGGTAAAGAAGAGTCTGAGAAGGTAAAAGAAGAGTCTGAGGTAAAGAAGAGTCTGAGAAAGTAAAGAAGAGTCTGAGAAGGTAAAAGAAGAGTCTGAGAAGGTAAAGAAGAGTCTGAGAAATTAAAGAAGAGTCTGAGAAGGTAAAGAAGAGGCTGAGAGGTAAAGAAGAGTCTGAGAAGGTAAAGAAGAGTCTGAGAAGGTAAACAAGAGCCTAAGAAAGTAAAGAAGAGTCTGAGAAGGTAAAGAAGAGTCTGAGAAGGTAAAAGAAGAGTCTGAGAGGTAAAGAAGAGTCTGAGAAGGTAAAGAAGAGTCTGAGAAGGTAAAAGAAGAGTCTGAGAGGTAAAGAAGAGTCTGAGAAGGTAAAGAAGAGTCTGAGAAGGTAAAAGAAGAGTCTGAGAAGGTAAAAGAAGAGTCTGAGAGGTAAAGAAGAGTCTGAGAAGGTAAAGAAGAGTCTGAGAAGGTAAAGAAAAGTCTGAGAAGGTAAAGAAGAGCCTGAGAAGGTAAAAGAAGAGTCTGAGAGGTAAAGAAGAGTCTGAGAAGGTAAAGAAGAGTCTGAGAATGTAAAGAAGAGTCTGAGAAGGTAAAGAAGAGTCTGAGAGGTAAAGAAGAGTCTGAGAAAGTAAAGAATAGTCTGAGAAGGTAAAAGAAGAGTCTGAGAAGGTAAAGAAGAGTCTGAGAAGGTAAAGAAGAGTCTGAGAGGTAAAGAAGAGTCTGAGAGGTAAAGAATAGTCTGAGAAAGTAAAAGAAGAGTCTGAGAAGGTAAAGAAGAGTCTGAGAAGGTAAAGAAGAGTCTGAGAGGTAAAGAAGAGTCTGAGAGGTAAAGAAGAGTCTGAGAAGGTAAAGAAGAGTCTGAGAAGGTAAAAGAAGAGTCTGAGAAGGTAAAAGAAGAGTCTGAGAGGTAAAAAAGAGTCTGAGAAGGTAAAGAAGAGTCTGAGAAGGTAAAGAAGAGTCTGAGAAAGTAAAGAAGAGTCTGAGAAGGTAAAAGAAGAGTCTGAGAAGGTAAAGAAGAGTCTGAGAAGGTAAAGAAGAGCCTGAGAAGGTAAAGAAGAGTCTGAGAAGGTAAAGAAGAGTCTGAGAGGTAAAGAAGAGTCTGAGAGGTAAAGAAGAGTCTGAGAAGGTAAAAGAAGAGTCTGAGAAGGTAAAGAAGAGTCTGAGAAAGTAAAGAAGAGTCTGAGAGGTAAAGAAGAGTCTGAGAAGGTAAAGAAGAGTCTGAGAAGGTAAAAGAAGAGTCTGAGAATGTAAAGAAGAGTCTGAGAAAGTAAAGAAGAGTCTGAGAAGGTAAAAGAAGAGTCTGAGAAGGTAAAGAAGAGTCTGAGAAGGTAAAGAAGAGCCTGAGAAGGTAAAGAAGAGTCTGAGAAGGTAAAGAAGAGTCTGAGAGGTAAAGAAGAGTCTGAGAGGTAAAGAAGAGTCTGAGAAGGTAAAAGAAGAGTCTGAGAAGGTAAAAGAAGAGCCTGAGAAGGTAAAGAAGAGTCTGAGAAGATAAAAGAAGAGTCTGAGAAGGTAAAGAAGAGTCTGAGAAGGTAAAGAAGAGTCTGAGAAGGTAAAGAAGAGCCTGAGAAGGTAAAAGAAGAGTCTGAGAGGTAAAGAAGAGTCTGAGAAGGTAAAGAAGAGTCTGAGAACGTAAAGAAGAGTCTGAGAAGGTAAAGAAGAGTCTGAGAGGTAAAGAAGAGTCTGAGAAAGTAAAGAATAGTCTGAGAAGGTAAAAGAAGAGTCTTAGAAGGTAAAGAAGAGCCTGAGAAGGTAAAGAAGAGTCTGAGAAGGTAAAGAAGAGTCTGAGAGGTAAGGAAGAGTCTGAGAAGGTAAAGAAGAGTCTGAGAAGGTAAAAGAAGAGTCTGAGAGGTAAAGAAGAGTCTGAGAAGGTAAAAGAAGAGTCTGAGAAGGTAAACGAAGAATCTGAGAGGTAAAGAAGAGTCTGAGAAGGTAAAGAAGAGTCTGAGAAAGTAAAGAAGAGTCTGAGAAGGTAAAGAAGAGTCTGAGAAGGTAAAGAAGAGTCTGAGAAGGTAAAAGAAGAGTCTGAGAAGTTAAAGAAGAGTCTGAGAAGGTAAAAGAAGAGTCTGAGAAGGTAAAAGAAGAGTCTGAGAGGTAAAGAAGAGTCTGAGAAGTTAAAGAAGAGTCTGAGGAGGTAAAGAAGAGTCTGAGAAAGTAAAGAAGAGTCTGAGAAGGTAAAAGAAGAGTCTGAGAAGGTAAAGAAGAGTCTGAGAAGGTAAAGAAGAGCCTGAGAAGGTAAAGAAGAGTCTGAGAAGGTAAAGAAGAGTCTGAGAGGTAAAGACGAGTCTGAGAGGTAAAGAAGAGTCTGATAAGGTAAAAGAAGAGTCTGAGAAGGTAAAAGAAGAGCCTGAGAAGGTAAAGAAGAGTCTGAGAAGGTAAAAGAAGAGTCTGAGAAGGTAAAGAAGAGCCTGAGAAAGTAAAGAAGAGTCTGAGAAGGTAAAAGAAGAGTCTTAGAAGGTAAAGAAGAGCCTGAGAAGGTAAAGAAGAGTCTGAGAAGGTAAAGAAGAGTCTAAGAAGGTAAAAGAAGAGTCTGAGAGGTAAAGAAGAGTCTGAGAAGTTAAAAGAAGAGTCTGAGAAGTAAAGAAGAGTCTGAGAAAGGTAAAGAAGAGTTTGAGAAGGTAAAAGAAGAGTCTGAGAAGGTAAAGAAGAGTCTGAGAAGGTAAAGAAGAGTATAAGAAGGTAAAAGAAGAGTCTGAGAAGGTAAAGAAGAGTCTGAGAAGGTAAAGAAGAGTCTTAGAAGGTAAAGAAGAGCATGAGAAGGTAAAGAAGAGTCTGAGAAGGTAAAGAAGAGTCTGAGAAAGTAAAGAAGAGTCTGAGAAGGTAAAGAAGAGTCTTTGAGGTAAAGAAGAGTCTGAGAAGGTAAAGAAGAGTCTGAGAAGGTAAAGAATAGTCTGAGAAGGTAAAGAAGAGTCTGAGAAGGTAAAGAAGAGTCTGAGAAGGTAAAAGAAGAGTCTGAGGTAAAGAAGAGTCTGAGAAAGTAAAGAAGAGTCTGAGAAGGTAAAAGAAGAGTCTGAGAAGGTAAAGAAGAGTCTGAGAAGGTAAAGAAGAGTCTGAGAAGGTAAAGAAGAGGCTGAGAGGTAAAGAAGAGTCTGAGAAGGTAAAGAAGAGTCTGAGAAGGTAAACAAGAGCCTGAGAAAGTAAAGAAGAGTCTGAGAAGGTAAAGAAGAGTCTGAGAAGGTAAAAGAAGAGTCTGAGAGGTAAAGAAGAGTCTGAGAAGGTAAAGAAGAGTCTGAGAAGGTAAAAGAAGAGTCTGAGAGGTAAAGAAGAGTCTGAGAAGGTAAAGAAGAGTCTGAGAAGGTAAAAGAAGAGTCTGAGAAGGTAAAAGAAGAGTCTGAGAGGTAAAGAAGAGTCTGAGAAGGTAAAGAAGAGTCTGAGAAGGTAAAGAAGAGTATGAGAAGGTAAAGACGAGTCTGAGAAGGTAAAGAAGAGTCTGAGAAGGTAAAGAAGAGCCTGAGAAGGTAAAGAAGAGTCTGAGAAGGTAAAGAAGAGTCTGAGAGGTAAAGACGAGTCTGAGAGGTAAAGAAGAGTCTGATAAGGTAAAAGAAGAGTCTGAGAAGGTAAAAGAAGAGCCTGAGAAGGTAAAGAAGAGTCTGAGAAGGTAAAAGAAGAGTCTGAGAAGGTAAAGAAGAGCCTGAGAAAGTAAAGAAGAGTCTGAGAAGGTAAAGACGAGTCTGAGAAGGTAAAGAAGAGTCTGAGAAGGTAAAGAAGAGCCTGAGAAGGTAAAGAAGAGTCTGAGAAGGTAAAGAAGAGTCTGAGAGGTAAAGACGAGTCTGAGAGGTAAAGAAGAGTCTGATAAGGTAAAAGAAGAGTCTGAGAAGGTAAAAGAAGAGCCTGAGAAGGTAAAGAAGAGTCTGAGAAGGTAAAAGAAGAGTCTGAGAAGGTAAAGAAGAGCCTGAGAAAGTAAAGAAGAGTCTGAGAAGGTAAAAGAAGAGTCTTAGAAGGTAAAGAAGAGCCTGAGAAGGTAAAGAAGAGTCTGAGAAGGTAAAGAAGAGTCTAAGAAGGTAAAAGAAGAGTCTGAGAGGTAAAGAAGAGTCTGAGAAGTTAAAAGAAGAGTCTGAGAAGTAAAGAAGAGTCTGAGAAAGGTAAAGAAGAGTCTGAGAAGGTAAGAGAAGAGTCTGAGAAGGTAAAGAAGAGTCTGAGAAGGTAAAGAAGAGTCTGAGAAGGTAAAAGAAGAGTCTGAGAGGTAAAGAAGAGTCTGAGAAGGTAAAGAAGAGTCTGAGAAGGTAAAAGAAGAGTCTGAGAAGGTAAAAGAAGAGTCTGAGAGGTAAAGAAGAGTCTGAGAAGGTAAAGAAGAGTCTGAGAAGGTAAAGAAGAGTCTGAGAAGGTAAAGACGAGTCTGAGAAGGTAAAAGAAGAGTCTGAGAGGTAAAGAAGAGTCTGAGAAGGTAAAGAAGAGTCTGAGAAGGTAAAAGAAGAGTCTGAGAAGGTAAAAGAAGAGTCTGAGAGGTAAAGAAGAGTCTGAGAAGGTAAAGAAGAGTCTGAGAAGGTAAAGAAGAGTCTGAGAAGGTAAAGACGAGTCTGAGAAGGTAAAGAAGAGTCTGAGAAAGTAAAGAAGAGTCTGAGAAGGTAAAAGAAGAGTCTGAGAAGGTAAAGAAGAGTCTGAGAAGGTAAAGAAGAGCCTGAGAAGGTAAAGAAGAGTCTGAGAAGGTAAAGAAGAGTCTGAGAGGTAAAGAAGAGTCTGAGAGGTAAAGAAGAGTCTGAGAAGGTAAAAGAAGAGTCTGAGAAGGTAAAAGAAGAGCCTGAGAAGGTAAAGAAGAGTCTGAGAAGATAAAAGAAGAGTCTGAGAAGGTAAAGAAGAGTCTGAGAAGGTAAAGAAGAGTCTGAGAAGGTAAAGAAGAGCCTGAGAAGGTAAAAGAAGAGTCTGAGAGGTAAAGAATAGTCTGAGAAGGTAAAAGAAGAGTCTTAGAAGGTAAAGAAGAGCCTGAGAAGGTAAAGAAGAGTCTGAGAAGGTAAAGAAGAGTCTGAGAGGTAAGGAAGAGTCTGAGAAGGTAAAGAAGAGTCTGAGAAGGTAAAAGAAGAGTCTGAGAGGTAAAGAAGAGTCTGAGAGGTAAAGAAGAGTCTGATAAGGTAAAAGAAGAGTCTGAGAAGGTAAAAGTAGAGCCTGAGAAGGTAAAGAAGAGTCTGAGAAGGTAAAAGAAGAGTCTGAGAAGGTAAAGAAGAGCCTGAGAAAGTAAAGAAGAGTCTGAGAAGGTAAAAGAAGAGTCTTAGAAGGTAAAGAAGAGCCTGAGAAGGTAAAGAAGAGTCTGAGAAGGTAAAGAAGAGTCTAAGAAGGTAAAAGAAGAGTCTGAGAGGTAAAGAAGAGTCTGAGAAAGGTAAAGAAGAGTTTGAGAAGGTAAAAGAAGAGTCTGAGAAGGTAAAGAAGAGTCTGAGAAGGTAAAGAAGAGTCTGAGAAGGTAAAAGAAGAGTCTGAGAAGGTAAAGAAGAGTCTGAGAAGGTAAAGAAGAGTCTTAGAAGGTAAAGAAGAGCATGAGAAGGTAAAGAAGAGTCTGAGAAGGTAAAGAAGAGTCTGAGAAGGTAAAGAATAGTCTGAGAAGGTAAAGAAGAGTCTGAGAAGGTAAAGAAGAGTCTGAGAAGGTAAAAGAAGAGTCTGAGGTAAAGAAGAGTCTGAGAAAGTAAAGAAGAGTCTGAGAAGGTAAAAGAAGAGTCTGAGAAGGTAAAGAAGAGTCTGAGAAGGTAAAGAAGAGTCTGAGAAGGTAAAGAAGAGGCTGAGAGGTAAAGAAGAGTCTGAGAAGGTAAAGAAGAGTCTGAGAAGGTAAACAAGAGCCTGAGAAAGTAAAGAAGAGTCTGAGAAGGTAAAGAAGAGTCTGAGAGGTAAAGAAGAGTCTGAGAAGGTAAAGAAGAGTCTGAGAAGGTAAAGAAGAGTCTGAGAAGGTAAAGAAGAGTCTTAGAAGGTAAAGAAGAGCATGAGAAGGTAAAGAAGAGTCTGAGAAGGTAAAGAAGAGTCTGAGAAGGTAAAGAATAGTCTGAGAAGGTAAAGAAGAGTCTGAGAAGGTAAAGAAGAGTCTGAGAAGGTAAAAGAAGAGTCTGAGGTAAAGAAGAGTCTGAGAAAGTAAAGAAGAGTCTGAGAAGGTAAAAGAAGAGTCTGAGAAGGTAAAGAAGAGTCTGAGAAGGTAAAGAAGAGTCTGAGAAGGTAAAGAAGAGGCTGAGAGGTAAAGAAGAGTCTGAGAAGGTAAAGAAGAGTCTGAGAAGGTAAACAAGAGCCTGAGAAAGTAAAGAAGAGTCTGAGAAGGTAAAGAAGAGTCTGAGAGGTAAAGAAGAGTCTGAGAAGGTAAAGAAGAGTCTGAGAAGGTAAAAGAAGAGTCTGAGAAGGTAAAAGAAGAGTCTGAGAGGTAAAGAAGAGTCTGAGAAGGTAAAGAAGAGTCTGAGAAGGTAAAGAAGAGTATGAGAAGGTAAAGACGAGTCTGAGAAGGTAAAGAAGAGTCTGAGAAGGTAAAGAAGAGCCTGAGAAGGTAAAGAAGAGTCTGAGAAGGTAAAGAAGAGTCTGAGAGGTAAAGACGAGTCTGAGAGGTAAAGAAGAGTCTGATAAGGTAAAAGAAGAGTCTGAGAAGGTAAAAGAAGAGCCTGAGAAGGTAAAGAAGAGTCTGAGAAGGTAAAAGAAGAGTCTGAGAAGGTAAAGAAGAGCCTGAGAAAGTAAAGAAGAGTCTGAGAAGGTAAAGACGAGTCTGAGAAGGTAAAGAAGAGTCTGAGAAGGTAAAGAAGAGCCTGAGAAGGTAAAGAAGAGTCTGAGAAGGTAAAGAAGAGTCTGAGAGGTAAAGACGAGTCTGAGAGGTAAAGAAGAGTCTGATAAGGTAAAAGAAGAGTCTGAGAAGGTAAAAGAAGAGCCTGAGAAGGTAAAGAAGAGTCTGAGAAGGTAAAAGAAGAGTCTGAGAAGGTAAAGAAGAGCCTGAGAAAGTAAAGAAGAGTCTGAGAAGGTAAAAGAAGAGTCTTAGAAGGTAAAGAAGAGCCTGAGAAGGTAAAGAAGAGTCTGAGAAGGTAAAGAAGAGTCTAAGAAGGTAAAAGAAGAGTCTGAGAGGTAAAGAAGAGTCTGAGAAGTTAAAAGAAGAGTCTGAGAAGTAAAGAAGAGTCTGAGAAAGGTAAAGAAGAGTCTGAGAAGGTAAGAGAAGAGTCTGAGAAGGTAAAGAAGAGTCTGAGAAGGTAAAGAAGAGTCTGAGAAGGTAAAAGAAGAGTCTGAGAGGTAAAGAAGAGTCTGAGAAGGTAAAGAAGAGTCTGAGAAGGTAAAAGAAGAGTCTGAGAAGGTAAAAGAAGAGTCTGAGAGGTAAAGAAGAGTCTGAGAAGGTAAAGAAGAGTCTGAGAAGGTAAAGAAGAGTCTGAGAAGGTAAAGACGAGTCTGAGAAGGTAAAAGAAGAGTCTGAGAGGTAAAGAAGAGTCTTAGAAGGTAAAGAAGAGTCTGAGAAGGTAAAAGAAGAGTCTGAGAAGGTAAAAGAAGAGACTGAGAGGTAAAGAAGAGTCTGAGAAGGTAAAGAAGAGTCTGAGAAGGTAAAGAAGAGTCTGAGAAGGTAAAGACGAGTCTGAGAAGGTAAAGAAGAGTCTGAGAAGGTAAAGAAGAGCCTGAGAAGGTAAAGAAGAGTCTGAGAAGGTAAAGAAGAGTCTGAGAGGTAAAGACGAGTCTGAGAGGTAAAGAAGAGTCTGATAAGGTAAAAGAAGAGTCTGAGAAGGTAAAAGAAGAGCCTGAGAAGGTAAAGAAGAGTCTGAGAAGGTAAAAGAAGAGTCTGAGAAGGTAAAGAAGAGCCTGAGAAAGTAAAGAAGAGTCTGAGAAGGTAAAAGAAGAGTCTTAGAAGGTAAAGAAGAGCCTGAGAAGGTAAAGAAGAGTCTGAGAAGGTAAAGAAGAGTCTAAGAAGGTAAAAGAAGAGTCTGAGAGGTAAAGAAGAGTCTGAGAAGGTAAAGAAGAGTCTTAGAAGGTAAAGAAGAGCATGAGAAGGTAAAGAAGAGTCTGAGAAGTAAAGAAGAGTCTGAGAAAGGTAAAGAAGAGTCTGAGAAGGTAAGAGAAGAGTCTGAGAAGGTAAAGAAGAGTCTGAGAAGGTAAAGAAGAGTCTGAGAAGGTAAAAGAAGAGTCTGAGAAGGTAAAGAAGAGTCTGAGAAGGTAAAGAAGAGTCTTAGAAGGTAAAGAAGAGCATGAGAAGGTAAAGAAGAGTCTGAGAAGGTAAAGAAGAGTCTGAGAAAGTAAAGAAGAGTCTGAGAAGGTAAAGAAGAGTCTGTGAGGTAAAGAAGAGTCTGAGAAGGTAAAGAAGAGTCTGAGAACGTAAAGAATAGTCTGAGAAGGTAAAGAAGAGTCTGAGAAGGTAAAGAAGAGTCTGAGAAGGTAAAAGAAGAGTCTGAGGTAAAGAAGAGTCTGAGAAAGTAAAGAAGAGTCTGAGAAGGTAAAAGAAGAGTCTGAGAAGGTAAAGAAGAGTCTGAGAAGGTAAAGAAGAGTCTGAGAAGGTAAAGAAGAGGCTGAGAGGTAAAGAAGAGTCTGAGAAGGTAAAGAAGAGTCTGAGAAGGTAAACAAGAGCCTAAAAAAGTAAAGAAGAGTCTGAGAAGGTAAAGAAGAGTCTGAGAAGGTAAAAGAAGAGTCTGAGAGGTAAAGAAGAGTCTGAGAAGGTAAAGAAGAGTCTGAGAAGGTAAAAGAAGAGTCTGAGAAGGTAAAGACGAGTCTGAGAAGGTAAAGAAGAGTCTGAGAAGGTAAAGAAGAGCCTGAGAAGGTAAAGAAGAGTCTGAGAAGGTAAAGAAGAGTCTGAGAGGTAAAGACGAGTCTGAGAGGTAAAGAAGAGTCTGAGAAGGTAAAAGAAGAGTCTTAGAAGGTAAAGAAGAGCCTGAGAAGGTAAAGAAGAGTCTGAGAAGGTAAAGAAGAGTCTGAGAAGGTAAAAGAAGAGTCTGAGAGGTAAAGAAGAGTCTGAGAAGGTAAAGAAGAGTCTGAGAGGTAAAGAAGAGTCTGAGAGGTAAAGAAGAGTCTGAGAAGGTAAAAGAAGAGTCTTAGAAGGTAAAGAAGAGCCTGAGAAGGTAAAGAAGAGTCTGAGAAGGTAAAGAAGAGTCTGAGAAGGTAAAGAAGAGTCTGAGAAGGTAAAGACGAGTCTGAGAAGGTAAAGAAGAGTCTGAGAAGGTAAAGAAGAGCCTGAGAAGGTAAAGAAGAGTCTGAGAAGGTAAAGAAGAGTCTGAGAGGTAAAGACGAGTCTGAGAGGTAAAGAAGAGTCTGATAAGGTAAAAGAAGAGTCTGAGAAGGTAAAAGAAGAGCCTGAGAAGGTAAAGAAGAGTCTGAGAAGGTAAAAGAAGAGTCTGAGAAGGTAAAGAAGAGCCTGAGAAAGTAAAGAAGAGTCTGAGAAGGTAAAAGAAGAGTCTTAGAAGGTAAAGAAGAGCCTGAGAAGGTAAAGAAGAGTCTGAGAAGGTAAAGAAGAGTCTAAGAAGGTAAAAGAAGAGTCTGAGAGGTAAAGAAGAGTCTGAGAAGTAAAGAAGAGTCTGAGAAAGGTAAAGAAGAGTCTGAGAAGGTAAGAGAAGAGTCTGAGAGGTAAAGAAGAGTCTGAGAAGGTAAAGAAGAGTCTGAGAAGGTAAAAGAAGAGTCTGAGAAGGTAAAAGAAGAGTCTGAGAGGTAAAGAAGAGTCTGAGAAGGTAAAGAAGAGTCTGAGAAAGTAAAGAAGAGTCTGAGAAGGTAAAAGAAGAGTCTGAGAAGGTAAAGAAGAGTCTGAGAAGGTAAAGAAGAGCCTGAGAAGGTAAAGAAGAGTCTGAGAAGGTAAAGAAGAGTCTGAGAGGTAAAGAAGAGTCTGAGAGGTAAAGAAGAGTCTGAGAAGATAAAAGAAGAGTCTGAGAAGGTAAAGAAGAGTCTGAGAAGGTAAAAGAAGAGTCTGAGAGGTAAAGAAGAGTCTGAGAAGGTAAAGAAGAGTCTGAGAAGGTAAAGAAGAGTCTGAGAAAGTAAAGAAGAGTCTGAGAAGGTAAAAGAAGAGTCTGAGAAGGTAAAGAAGAGTCTGAGAAAGTAAAGAAGAGTCTGAGAAGGTAAAGAAGAGTCTGTGAGGTAAAGAAGAGTCTGAGAAGGTAAAGAAGAGTCTGAGAAGGTAAAGAATAGTCTGAGAAGGTAAAGAAGAGTCTGAGAAGGTAAAGAAGAGTCTGAGAAGGTAAAAGAAGAGTCTGAGGTAAAGAAGAGTCTGAGAAGGTAAAAGAAGAGTCTGAGAAGGTAAAGAAGAGTCTGAGAGGTAAAGAAGAGTCTGAGAAAGTAAAGAATAGTCTGAGAAGGTAAAAGAAGAGTCTTAGAAGGTAAAGAAGAGCCTGAGAAGGTAAAGAAGAGTCTGAGAAGGTAAAGAAGAGTCTGAGAAGGTAAAAGAAGAGTCTGAGAGGTAAAGAAGAGTCTGAGAAGTTAAAAGAAGAGTCTGAGAAGGTAAAAGAAGAGTCTGAGAAGGTAAAAGAAGAGTCTGAGAGGTAAAGAAGGGTCTGATAAGGTAAAAGAAGAGTCTGAGAAGGTAAAAGAAGAGCCTGAGAAGGTAAAGAAGAGTCTGAGAAGGTAAAAGAAGAGTCTGAGAAGGTAAAGAAGAGCCTGAGAAAGTAAAGAAGAGTCTGAGAAGGTAAAAGAAGAGTCTTAGAAGGTAAAGAAGAGCCTGAGAAGGTAAAGAAGAGTCTGAGAAGGTAAAGAAGAGTCTAAGAAGGTAAAAGAAGAGTCTGAGAGGTAAAGAAGAGTCTGAGAAGTTAAAAGAAGAGTCTGAGAAGTAAAGAAGAGTCTGAGAAAGGTAAAGAAGAGTCTGAGAAGGTAAAAGAAGAGTCTGAGAAGGTAAAGAAGAGTCTGAGAAGGTAAAGAAGAGTCTGAGAAGGTAAAAGAAGAGTCTGAGAAGGTAAAGAAGAGTCTGAGAAGGTAAAGAAGAGTCTTAGAAGGTAAAGAAGAGCATGAGAAGGTAAAGAAGAGTCTGAGAAGGTAAAGAAGAGTCTGAGAAAGTAAAGAAGAGTCTGAGAAGGTAAAGAAGAGTCTGTGAGGTAAAGAAGAGTCTGAGAAGGTAAAGAAGAGTCTGAGAAGGTAAAGAATAGTCTGAGAAGGTAAAGAAGAGTCTGAGAAGGTAAAGAAGAGTCTGAGAAGGTAAAAGAAGAGTCTGAGGTAAAGAAGAGTCTGAGAAGGTAAAAGAAGAGTCTGAGAAGGTAAAGAAGAGTCTGAGAAGGTAAAGAAGAGTCTTAGAAGGTAAAGAACAGCATGAGAAGGTAAAGAAGAGTCTGAGAAGGTAAAGAAGAGTCTGAGAAAGTAAAGAAGAGTCTGAGAAGGTAAAGAAGAGTCTGTGAGGTAAAGAAGAGTCTGAGAAGGTAAAGAAGAGTCTGAGAAGGTAAAGAAGAGGCTGAGAGGTAAAGAAGAGTCTGAGAAGGTAAAGAAGAGTCTGAGAAGGTAAACAAGAGCCTGAGAAAGTAAAGAAGAGTCTGAGAAGGTAAAAGAAGAGTCTGAGGTAAAGAAGAGTCTGAGAAAGTAAAGAAGAGTCTTAGAAGGTAAAAGAAGAGTCTGAGAAGGTAAAGAAGAGTCTGAGAAGGTAAATAAGAGTCTGAGAAGGTAAAGAAGAGGCTGAGAGGTAAAGAAGAGTCTGAGAAGGTAAAGAAGAGTCTGAGAAGGTAAACAAGAGCCTAAAAAAGTAAAGAAGAGTCTGAGAAGGTAAAGAAGAGTCTGAGAAGGTAAAAGAAGAGTCTGAGAGGTAAAGAAGAGTCTGAGAAGGTAAAGAAGAGTCTGAGAAGGTAAAAGAAGAGTCTGAGAGGTAAAGAAGAGTCTGAGAAGGTAAAGAAGAGTCTGAGAAGGTAAAAGAAGAGTCTGAGAAGGTAAAAGAAGAGTCTGAGAGGTAAAGAAGAGTCTGAGAAGGTAAAGAAGAGTCTGAGAAGGTAAAGAAGAGTCTGAGAAAGTAAAGAAGAGTCTGAGAAGGTAAAAGAAGAGTCTGAGAAGGTAAAGAAGAGTCTGAGAAGGTAAAGAAGAGTCTGAGAAAGTAAAGAAGAGTCTGAGAAGGTAAAAGAAGAGTCTGAGAAGGTAAAGAAGAGCCTGAGAAGGTAAAAGAAGAGTCTGAGAGGTAAAGAAGAGTCTGAGAAGGTAAAGAAGAGTCTGAGAACGTAAAGAAGAGTCTGAGAAGGTAAAGAAGAGTCTGAGAGGTAAAGAAGAGTCTGAGAAAGTAAAGAATAGTCTGAGAAGGTAAAAGAAGAGTCTTAGAAGGTAAAGAAGAGCCTGAGAAGGTAAAGAAGAGTCTGAGAAGGTAAAGAAGAGTCTGAGAAGTTAAAAGAAGAGTCTGAGAAGGTAAAAGAAGAGTCTGAGAAGGTAAAAGAAGAGTCTGAGAGGTAAAGAAGAGTCTGATAAGGTAAAAGAAGAAGAGTCTGAGAAGGTAAAAGAAGAGCCTGAGAAGGTAAAGAAGAGTCTGAGAAGGTAAAAGAAGAGTCTGAGAAGGTAAAGAAGAGCCTGAGAAAGTAAAGAAGAGTCTGAGAAGGTAAAAGAAGAGTCTGAGAAGGTAAAGAAGAGCCTGAGAAGGTAAAGAAGAGTCTGAGAAGGTAAATAAGAGTCTAAGAAGGTAAAAGAAGAGTCTGAGAGGTAAAGAAGAGTCTGAGAAGTTAAAAGAAGAGTCTGAGAAGTAAAGAAGAGTCTGAGAAAGGTAAAGAAGAGTCTGAGAAGGTAAAAGAAGAGTCTGAGAAGGTAAAGAAGAGTCTGAGAAGGTAAAGAAGAGTCTGAGAAGGTAAAGAAGAGTCTGAGAAAGTAAAGAAGAGTCTGAGAAGGTAAAAGAAGAGTCTGAGAAGGTAAAGAAGAGTCTGAGAAGGTAAAGAAGAGCCTGAGAAGGTAAAGAAGAGTCTGAGAAGGTAAAGAAGAGTCTGAGAGGTAAAGAAGAGTCTGAGAGGTAAAGAAGAGTCTGAGAAGGTAAAAGAAGAGTCTGAGAAGGTAAAGAAGAGTCTGAGAAAGTAAAGAAGAGTCTGAGAAGGTAAAAGAAGAGTCTGAGAAGGTAAAGAAGAGTCTGAGAAGGTAAAGAAGAGCCTGAGAAGGTAAAGAAGAGTCTGAGAAGGTAAAGAAGAGTCTGAGAGGTAAAGAAGAGTCTGAGAGGTAAAGAAGAGTCTGAGAAGATAAAAGAAGAGTCTGAGAAGGTAAAGAAGAGTCTGAGAAGGTAAAAGAAGAGTCTGAGAGGTAAAGAAGAGTCTGAGAAGGTAAAGAAGAGTCTGAGAAGGTAAAGAAGAGTCTGAGAAAGTAAAGAAGAGTCTGAGAAGGTAAAAGAAGAGTCTGAGAAGGTAAAGAAGAGTCTGAGAAGGTAAAGAATAGTCTGAGAAGGTAAAGAAGAGTCTGAGAAGGTAAAGAAGAGTCTGAGAAGGTAAAAGAAGAGTCTGAGGTAAAGAAGAGTCTGAGAAGGTAAAAGAAGAGTCTGAGAAGGTAAAGAAGAGTCTGAGAGGTAAAGAAGAGTCTGAGAAAGTAAAGAATAGTCTGAGAAGGTAAAAGAAGAGTCTTAGAAGGTAAAGAAGAGCCTGAGAAGGTAAAGAAGAGTCTGAGAAGGTAAAGAAGAGTCTGAGAAGGTAAAAGAAGAGTCTGAGAGGTAAAGAAGAGTCTGAGAAGTTAAAAGAAGAGTCTGAGAAGGTAAAAGAAGAGTCTGAGAAGGTAAAAGAAGAGTCTGAGAGGTAAAGAAGAGTCTGAGAAGGTAAAAGAAGAGTCTGAGAAGGTAAAAGAAGAGCCTGAGAAGGTAAAGAAGAGTCTGAGAAGGTAAAAGAAGAGTCTGAGAAGGTAAAGAAGAGCCTGAGAAAGTAAAGAAGAGTCTGAGAAGGTAAAAGAAGAGTCTTAGAAGGTAAAGAAGAGCCTGAGAAGGTAAAGAAGAGTCTGAGAAGGTAAAGAAGAGTCTAAGAAGGTAAAAGAAGAGTCTGAGAGGTAAAGAAGAGTCTGAGAAGTTAAAAGAAGAGTCTGAGAAGTAAAGAAGAGTCTGAGAAAGGTAAAGAAGAGTCTGAGAAGGTAAAAGAAGGGTCTGAGAAGGTAAAGAAGAGTCTGAGAAGGTAAAGAAGAGTCTGAGAAGGTAAAAGAAGAGTCTGAGAAGGTAAAGAAGAGTCTGAGAAGGTAAAGAAGAGTCTTAGAAGGTAAAGAAGAGCATGAGAAGGTAAAGAAGAGTCTGAGAAGGTAAAGAAGAGTCTGAGAAAGTAAAGAAGAGTCTGAGAAGGTAAAGAAGAGTCTGTGAGGTAAAGAAGAGTCTGAGAAGGTAAAGAAGAGTCTGAGAAGGTAAAGAATAGTCTGAGAAGGTAAAGAAGAGTCTGAGAAGGTAAAGAGGAGTCTGAGAAGGTAAAAGAAGAGTCTGAGGTAAAGAAGAGTCTGAGAAGGTAAAAGAAGAGTCTGAGAAGGTAAAGAAGAGTCTGAGAAGGTAAAGAAGAGTCTTAGAAGGTAAAGAAGAGCATGAGAAGGTAAAGAAGAGTCTGAGAAGGTAAAGAAGAGTCTGAGAAAGTAAAGAAGAGTCTGAGAAGGTAAAGAAGAGTCTGTGAGGTAAAGAAGAGTCTGAGAAGGTAAAGAAGAGTCTGAGAAGGTAAAGAAGAGGCTGAGAGGTAAAGAAGAGTCTGAGAAGGTAAAGAAGAGTCTGAGAAGGTAAACAAGAGCCTGAGAAAGTAAAGAAGAGTCTGAGAAGGTAAAAGAAGAGTCTGAGGTAAAGAAGAGTCTGAGAAAGTAAAGAAGAGTCTGAGAAGGTAAAAGAAGAGTCTGAGAAGGTAAAGAAGAGTCTGAGAAGGTAAATAAGAGTCTGAGAAGGCAAAGAAGAGGCTGAGAGGTAAAGAAGAGTCTGAGAAGGTAAAGAAGAGTCTGAGAAGGTAAACAAGAGCCTAAAAAAGTAAAGAAGAGTCTGAGAAGGTAAAGAAGAGTCTGAGAAGGTAAAAGAAGAGTCTGAGAGGTAAAGAAGAGTCTGAGAAGGTAAAGAAGAGTCTGAGAAGGTAAAAGAAGAGTCTGAGAGGTAAAGAAGAGTCTGAGAAGGTAAAGAAGAGTCTGAGAAGGTAAAAGAAGAGTCTGAGAAGGTAAAAGAAGAGTCTGAGAGGTAAAGAAGAGTCTGAGAAGGTAAAGAAGAGTCTGAGAAGGTAAAGAAGAGTCTGAGAAAGTAAAGAAGAGTCTGAGAAGGTAAAAGAAGAGTCTGAGAAGGTAAAGAAGAGTCTGAGAAGGTAAAGAAGAGCCTGAGAAGGTAAAGAAGAGTCTGAGAAGGTAAAGAAGAGTCTGAGAGGTAAAGAAGAGTCTGAGAAGGTAAAAGAAGAGTCTGAGAAGGTAAAGAAGAGTCTGAGAAAGTAAAGAAGAGTCTGAGAAGGTAAAAGAAGAGTCTGAGAAGGTAAAGAAGAGTCTGAGAAGGTAAAGAAGAGCCTGAGAAGGTAAAGAAGAGTCTGAGAAGGTAAAGAAGAGTCTGAGAGGTAAAGAAGAGTCTGAGAGGTAAAGAAGAGTCTGAGAAGATAAAAGAAGAGTCTGAGAAGGTAAAGAAGAGTCTGAGAAGGTAAAAGAAGAGTCTGAGAGGTAAAGAAGAGTCTGAGAAGGTAAAGAAGAGTCTGAGAAGGTAAAGAAGAGTCTGAGAAAGTAAAGAAGAGTCTGAGAAGGTAAAAGAAGAGTCTGAGAAGGTAAAGAAGAGTCTGAGAAGGTAAAGAAGAGCCTGAGAAGGTAAAGAAGAGTCTGAGAAGGTAAAGAAGAGTCTGAGAAGGTAAAGAAGAGCCTGAGAAGGTAAAAGAAGAGTCTGAGAGGTAAAGAAGAGTCTGAGAAGGTAAAGAAGAGTCTGAGAACGTAAAGAAGAGTCTGAGAAGGTAAAGAAGAGTCTGAGAGGTAAAGAAGAGTCTGAGAAAGTAAAGAATAGTCTGAGAAGGTAAAAGAAGAGTCTGAGAAGGTAAAAGAAGAGTCTGAGAAGGTAAAAGAAGAGTCTGAGAGGTAAAGAAGAGTCTGATAAGGTAAAAGAAGAGTCTGAGAAGGTAAAAGAAGAGTCTGAGAGGTAAAGAAGAGTCTGATAAGGTAAAAGAAGAGTCTGAGAAGGTAAAAGAAGAGCCTGAGAAGGTAAAGAAGAGTCTGAGAAGGTAAAAGAAGAGTCTGAGAAGGTAAAGAAGAGCCTGAGAAAGTAAAGAAGAGTCTGAGAAGGTAAAAGAAGAGTCTTAGAAGGTAAAGAAGAGCCTGAGAAGGTAAAGAAGAGTCTGAGAAGGTAAAGAAGAGTCTAAGAAGGTAAAAGAAGAGTCTGAGAGGTAAAGAAGAGTCTGAGAAGTTAAAAGAAGAGTCTGAGAAGTAAAGAAGAGTCTGAGAAAGGTAAAGAAGAGTCTGAGAAGGTAAAAGAAGAGTCTGAGAAGGTAAAGAAGAGTCTGAGAAGGTAAAGAAGAGTCTGAGAAGGTAAAAGAAGAGTCTGAGAAGGTAAAGAAGAGTCTGAGAAGGTAAAGAAGAGTCTTAGAAGGTAAAGAAGAGCATGAGAAGGTAAAGAAGAGTCTGAGAAGGTAAAGAAGAGTCTGAGAAAGTAAAGAAGAGTCTGAGAAGGTAAAGAAGAGTCTGTGAGGTAAAGAAGAGTCTGAGAAGGTAAAGAAGAGTCTGAGAAGGTAAAGAATAGTCTGAGAAGGTAAAGAAGAGTCTGAGAAGGTAAAGAAGAGTCTGAGAAGGTAAAAGAAGAGTCTGAGGTAAAGAAGAGTCTGAGAAGGTAAAAGAAGAGTCTGAGAAGGTAAAGAAGAGTCTGAGAAGGTAAAGAAGAGTCTTAGAAGGTAAAGAAGAGCATGAGAAGGTAAAGAAGAGTCTGAGAAGGTAAAGAAGAGTCTGAGAAAGTAAAGAAGAGTCTGAGAAGGTAAAGAAGAGTCTGTGAGGTAAAGAAGAGTCTGAGAAGGTAAAGTAGAGTCTGAGAAGTAAAGAAGAGGCTGAGAGGTAAAGAAGAGTCTGAGAAGGTAAAGAAGAGTCTGAGAAGGTAAACAAGAGCCTGAGAAAGTAAAGAAGAGTCTGAGAAGGTAAAGAAGAGTCTGAGAAGGTAAAAGAAGAGTCTGAGAGGTAAAGAAGAGTCTGAGAAGGTAAAGAAGAGTCTGAGAAGGTAAAAGAAGAGTCTGAGAGGTAAAGAAGAGTCTGAGAAGGTAAAGAAGAGTCTGAGAAGGTAAAAGAAGAGTCTGAGAAGGTAAAAGAAGAGTCTGAGAGGTAAAGAAGAGTCTGAGAAGGTAAAGAAGAGTCTGAGAAGGTAAAGAAGAGTCTGAGAAGGTAAAGAAGAGTCTGAGAAGGTAAAAGAAGAGTCTGAGAAGGTAAAAGAAGAGTCTGAGAGGTAAAGAGTGGTCTGAGAAGTTAAAGAAGAGTCTGAGAAGGTAAAGAAGAGTCTGAGAAGGTAAAAGAAGAGTCTGAGAAGGTAAAGAAGAGTCTGAGAAGGTAAAGAAGAGCCTGAGAAAGTAAAGAAGAGTCTGAGAAGGTAAAAGAAGAGTCTTAGAAGGTAAAGAAGAGCCTGAGAAGGTAAAGAAGAGTCTGAGAAGGTAAAGAAGAGTCTAAGAAGGTAAAAGAAGAGTCTGAGAGGTAAAGAAGAGTCTGAGAAGTTAAAAGAAGAGTCTGAGAAGTAAAGAAGAGTTGAGAAAGGTAAAGAAGAGTCTGAGAAGGTAAAAGAAGAGTCTGAGAAGGTAAAGAAGAGTCTGAGAAGGTAAAGAAGAGTCTGAGAAGGTAAAAGAAGAGTCTGAGAAGGTAAAGAAGAGTCTGAGAAGGTAAAGAAGAGTCTTAGAAGGTAAAGAAGAGCATGAGAAGGTAAAGAAGAGTCTGAGAAGGTAAAGAAGAGTCTGAGAAAGTAAAGAAGAGTCTGAGAAGGTAAAGAAGAGTCTGTGAGGTAAAGAAGAGTCTGAGAAGGTAAAGAAGAGTCTGAGAAGGTAAAGAATAGTCTGAGAAGGTAAAGAAGAGTCTGAGAAGGTAAAGAAGAGTCTGAGAAGGTAAAAGAAGAGTCTGAGGTAAAGAAGAGTCTGAGAAGGTAAAAGAAGAGTCTGAGAAGGTAAAGAAGAGTCTGAGAAGGTAAAGAAGAGTCTTAGAAGGTAAAGAAGAGCATGAGAAGGTAAAGAAGAGTCTGAGAAGGTAAAGAAGAGTCTGAGAAAGTAAAGAAGAGTCTGAGAAGGTAAAGAAGAGTCTGTGAGGTAAAGAAGAGTCTGAGAAGGTAAAGAAGAGTCTGAGAAGGTAAAGAAGAGGCTGAGAGGTAAAGAAGAGTCTGAGAAGGTAAAGAAGAGTCTGAGAAGGTAAACAAGAGCCTGAGAAAGTAAAGAAGAGTCTGAGAAGGTAAAGAAGAGTCTGAGAAGGTAAAAGAAGAGTCTGAGAGGTAAAGAAGAGTCTGAGAAGGTAAAGAATAGTCTGAGAAGGTAAAGAAGAGTCTGAGAAGGTAAAGAAGAGTCTGAGAAGGTAAAAGAAGAGTCTGAGGTAAAGAAGAGTCTGAGAAGGTAAAAGAAGAGTCTGAGAAGGTAAAGACGAGTCTGAGAAGGTAAAGAAGAGTCTTAGAAGGTAAAGAAGAGCATGAGAAGGTAAAGAAGAGTCTGAGAAGGTAAAGAAGAGTCTGAGAAAGTAAAGAAGAGTCTGAGAAGGTAAAGAAGAGTCTGAGAAGGTAAAAGAAGAGTCTGAGAGGTAAAGAAGAGTCTGAGAAGGTAAAGAATAGTCTGAGAAGGTAAAGACGAGTCTGAGAAGGTAAAGAAGAGTCTTAGAAGGTAAAGAAGAGCATGAGAAGGTAAAGAAGAGTCTGAGAAGGTAAACAAGAGCCTGAGAAAGTAAAGAAGAGTCTGAGAAGGTAAAGAAGAGTCTGAGAAGGTAAAAGAAGAGTCTGAGAGGTAAAGAAGAGTCTGAGAAGGTAAAGAATAGTCTGAGAAGGTAAAGAAGAGTCTGAGAAGGTAAAGAAGAGTCTGAGAAGGTAAAAGAAGAGTCTGAGGTAAAGAAGAGTCTGAGAAGGTAAAAGAAGAGTCTGAGAAGGTAAAGACGAGTCTGAGAAGGTAAAGAAGAGTCTTAGAAGGTAAAGAAGAGCATGAGAAGGTAAAGAAGAGTCTGAGAAGGTAAACAAGAGCCTGAGAAAGTAAAGAAGAGTCTGAGAAGGTAAAGAAGAGTCTGAGAAGGTAAAAGACGAGTCTGAGAGGTAAAGAAGAGTCTGAGAAGGTAAAGAATAGTCTGAGAAGGTAAAGAAGAGTCTGAGAAGGTAAAGAAGAGTCTGAGAAGGTAAAAGAAGAGTCTGAGAAGGTAAAGAAGAGTCTGAGAAAGTAAAGAAGAGTCTGAGAAGGTAAAGAAGAGTCTGTGAGGTAAAGAAGAGTCTGAGAAGGTAAAGAAGAGTCTGAGAAGGTAAAGAATAGTCTGAGAAGGTAAAGAAGAGTCTGAGAAGGTAAAGAAGAGTCTGAGAAGGTAAAAGAAGAGTCTGAGGTAAAGAAGAGTCTGAGAAGGTAAAAGAAGAGTCTGAGAAGGTAAAGAAGAGTCTGAGAAGGTAAAGAAGAGTCTTAGAAGGTAAAGAAGAGCATGAGAAGGTAAAGAAGAGTCTGAGAAGGTAAAGAAGAGTCTGAGAAAGTAAAGAAGAGTCTGAGAAGGTAAAGAAGAGTCTGTGAGGTAAAGAAGAGTCTGAGAAGGTAAAAGAAGAGTCTGAGAGGTAAAGAAGAGTCTGAGAAGGTAAAGAAGAGTCTGAGAAGGTAAAAGAAGAGTCTGAGAGGTAAAGAAGAGTCTGAGAAGGTAAAGAAGAGTCTGAGAAGGTAAAAGAAGAGTCTGAGAAGGTAAAAGAAGAGTCTGAGAGGTAAAGAAGAGTCTGAGAAGGTAAAGAAGAGTCTGAGAAGGTAAAGAAGAGTCTGAGAAGGTAAAGAAGAGTCTGAGAAGGTAAAAGAAGAGTCTGAGAAGGTAAAAGAAGAGTCTGAGAGGTAAAGAGTGGTCTGAGAAGTTAAAGAAGAGTCTGAGAAGGTAAAGAAGAATCTGAGAAGGTAAAAGAAGAGTCTGAGAAGGTAAAGAAGAGTCTGAGAAGGTAAAGAAGAGCCTGAGAAAGTAAAGAAGAGTCTGAGAAGGTAAAAGAAGAGTCTTAGAAGGTAAAGAAGAGCCTGAGAAGGTAAAGAAGAGTCTGAGAAGGTAAAGAAGAGTCTAAGAAGGTAAAAGAAGAGTCTGAGAGGTAAAGAAGAGTCTGAGAAGTTAAAAGAAGAGTCTGAGAAGTAAAGAAGAGTTGAGAAAGGTAAAGAAGAGTCTGAGAAGGTAAAAGAAGAGTCTGAGAAGGTAAAGAAGAGTCTGAGAAGGTAAAGAAGAGTCTGAGAAGGTAAAAGAAGAGTCTGAGAAGGTAAAGAAGAGTCTGAGAAGGTAAAGAAGAGTCTTAGAAGGTAAAGAAGAGCATGAGAAGGTAAAGAAGAGTCTGAGAAGGTAAAGAAGAGTCTGAGAAGGTAAAGAAGAGTCTGAGAAGGTAAAAGAAGAGTCTGAGGTAAAGAAGAGTCTGAGAAGGTAAAAGAAGAGTCTGAGAAGGTAAAGAAGAGTCTGAGAAGGTAAAGAAGAGTCTTAGAAGGTAAAGAAGAGCATGAGAAGGTAAAGAAGAGTCTGAGAAGGTAAAGAAGAGTCTGAGAAAGTAAAGAAGAGTCTGAGAAGGTAAAGAAGAGTCTGTGAGGTAAAGAAGAGTCTGAGAAGGTAAAGAAGAGTCTGAGAAGGTAAAGAAGAGGCTGAGAGGTAAAGAAGAGTCTGAGAAGGTAAAGAAGAGTCTGAGAAGGTAAACAAGAGCCTGAGAAAGTAAAGAAGAGTCTGAGAAGGTAAAGAAGAGTCTGAGAAGGTAAAAGAAGAGTCTGAGAGGTAAAGAAGAGTCTGAGAAGGTAAAGAAGAGTCTGAGAAGGTAAAAGAAGAGTCTGAGAGGTAAAGAAGAGTCTGAGAAGGTAAAGAAGAGTCTGAGAAGGTAAAAGAAGAGTCTGAGAAGGTAAAAGAAGAGTCTGAGAGGTAAAGAAGAGTCTGAGAAGGTAAAGAAGAGTCTGAGAAGGTAAAGAAGAGTCTGAGAAGGTAAAGAAGAGTCTGAGAAGGTAAAAGAAGAGTCTGAGAAGGTAAAAGAAGAGTCTGAGAGGTAAAGAGTGGTCTGAGAAGTTAAAGAAGAGTCTGAGAAGGTAAAGAAGAGTCTGAGAAGGTAAAAGAAGAGTCTGAGAAGGTAAAGAAGAGTCTGAGAAGGTAAAGAAGAGCCTGAGAAGGTAAAGAAGAGTCTGAGAAGGTAAAGAAGAGTCTGAGAGGTAAAGACGAGTCTGAGAGGTAAAGAAGAGTCTGATAAGGTAAAAGAAGAGTCTGAGAAGGTAAAAGAAGAGCCTGAGAAGGTAAAGAAGAGTCTGAGAAGGTAAAAGAAGAGTCTGAGAAGGTAAAGAAGAGCCTGAGAAAGTAAAGAAGAGTCTGAGAAGGTAAAAGAAGAGTCTTAGAAGGTAAAGAAGAGCCTGAGAAGGTAAAGAAGAGTCTGAGAAGGTAAAGAAGAGTCTAAGAAGGTAAAAGAAGAGTCTGAGAGGTAAAGAAGAGTCTGAGAAGTTAAAAGAAGAGTCTGAGAAGTAAAGAAGAGTCTGAGAAAGGTAAAGAAGAGTCTGAGAAGGTAAGAGAAGAGTCTGAGAAGGTAAAGAAGAGTCTGAGAAGGTAAAGAAGAGTCTGAGAAGGTAAAAGAAGAGTCTGAGAAGGTAAAGAAGAGTCTGAGAAGGTAAAGAAGAGTCTTAGAAGGTAAAGAAGAGCATGAGAAGGTAAAGAAGAGTCTGAGAAGGTAAAGAAGAGTCTGAGAAAGTAAAGAAGAGTCTGAGAAGGTAAAGAAGAGTCTGTGAGGTAAAGAAGAGTCTGAGAAGGTAAAAGAAGAGTCTGAGAAGGTAAAGAAGAGTCTGAGAAGGTAAAGAAGAGTCTGAGAAGGTAAAAGAAGAGTCTGAGAAGGTAAAGAAGAGTCTGAGAAGGTAAAGAAGAGTCTTAGAAGGTAAAGAAGAGCATGAGAAGGTAAAGAAGAGTCTGAGAAGGTAAAGAAGAGTCTGAGAAAGTAAAGAAGAGTCTGAGAAGGTAAAGAAGAGTCTGTGAGGTAAAGAAGAGTCTGAGAAGGTAAAGAAGAGTCTGAGAAGGTAAAGAATAGTCTGAGAAGGTAAAGAAGAGTCTGAGAAGGTAAAGAAGAGTCTGAGAAGGTAAAAGAAGAGTCTGAGGTAAAGAAGAGTCTGAGAAGGTAAAAGAAGAGTCTGAGAAGGTAAAGACGAGTCTGAGAAGGTAAAGAAGAGTCTTAGAAGGTAAAGAAGAGCATGAGAAGGTAAAGAAGAGTCTGAGAAGGTAAAGAAGAGTCTGAGAAAGTAAAGAAGAGTCTGAGAAGGTAAAGAAGAGTCTGTGAGGTAAAGAAGAGTCTGAGAAGGTAAAGAAGAGTCTGAGAAGGTAAAGAAGAGGCTGAGAGGTAAAGAAGAGTCTGAGAAGGTAAAGAAGAGTCTGAGAAGGTAAACAAGAGCCTGAGAAAGTAAAGAAGAGTCTGAGAAGGTAAAGAAGAGTCTGAGAAGGTAAAAGAAGAGTCTGAGAGGTAAAGAAGAGTCTGAGAAGGTAAAGAAGAGTCTGAGAAGGTAAAAGAAGAGTCTGAGAGGTAAAGAAGAGTCTGAGAAGGTAAAGAAGAGTCTGAGAAGGTAAAAGAAGAGTCTGAGAAGGTAAAAGAAGAGTCTGAGAGGTAAAGAAGAGTCTGAGAAGGTAAAGAAGAGTCTGAGAAGGTAAAGAAGAGTCTGAGAAGGTAAAGAAGAGTCTGAGAAGGTAAAGAAGAGTCTGAGAATGTAAAAGAAGAGTCTGAGAAGGTAAAAGAAGAGTCTGAGAGGTAAAGAGTGGTCTGAGAAGTTAAAGAAGAGTCTGAGAAGGTAAAGAAGAGTCTGAGAAGGTAAAAGAAGAGTCTGAGAAGGTAAAGAAGAGTCTGAGAAGGTAAAGAAGAGCCTGAGAAGGTAAAGAAGAGTCTGAGAAGGTAAAGAAGAGTCTGAGAGGTAAAGAAGAGTCTTAGAAGGTAAAGAAGAGCATGAGAAGGTAAAGAAGAGTCTGAGAAGGTAAAGAAGAGTCTGAGAAAGTAAAGAAGAGTCTGAGAAGGTAAAGAAGAGTCTGTGAGGTAAAGAAGAGTCTGAGAAGGTAAAGAAGAGTCTGAGAAGGTAAAGAATAGTCTGAGAAGGTAAAGAAGAGTCTGAGAAGGTAAAGAAGAGTCTGAGAAGGTAAAAGAAGAGTCTGAGAGGTAAAGAAGAGTCTGAGAAGGTAAAGAAGAGTCTGAGAAGGTAAAGAAGAGTCTGAGAAGGTAAAGAAGAGTCTGAGAAGGTAAAGAAGAGTCTGAGAATGTAAAAGAAGAGTCTGAGAAGGTAAAAGAAGAGTCTGAGAGGTAAAGAGTGGTCTGAGAAGTTAAAGAAGAGTCTGAGAAGGTAAAGAAGAGTCTGAGAAGGTAAAAGAAGAGTCTGAGAAGGTAAAGAAGAGTCTGAGAAGGTAAAGAAGAGCCTGAGAAGGTAAAGAAGAGTCTGAGAAGGTAAAGAAGAGTCTGAGAGGTAAAGAAGAGTCTTAGAAGGTAAAGAAGAGCATGAGAAGGTAAAGAAGAGTCTGAGAAGGTAAAGAAGAGTCTGAGAAAGTAAAGAAGAGTCTGAGAAGGTAAAGAAGAGTCTGTGAGGTAAAGAAGAGTCTGAGAAGGTAAAGAAGAGTCTGAGAAGGTAAAGAATAGTCTGAGAAGGTAAAGAAGAGTCTGAGAAGGTAAAGAAGAGTCTGAGAAGGTAAAAGAAGAGTCTGAGGTAAAGAAGAGTCTGAGAAGGTAAAAGAAGAGTCTGAGAAGGTAAAGACGAGTCTGAGAAGGTAAAGAAGAGTCTTAGAAGGTAAAGAAGAGCATGAGAAGGTAAAGAAGAGTCTGAGAAGGTAAAGAAGAGTCTGAGAAAGTAAAGAAGAGTCTGAGAAGGTAAAGAAGAGTCTGTGAGGTAAAGAAGAGTCTGAGAAGGTAAAGAAGAGTCTGAGAAGGTAAAGAAGAGGCTGAGAGGTAAAGAAGAGTCTGAGAAGGTAAAGAAGAGTCTGAGAAGGTAAACAAGAGCCTGAGAAAGTAAAGAAGAGTCTGAGAAGGTAAAGAAGAGTCTGAGAAGGTAAAAGAAGAGTCTGAGAGGTAAAGAAGAGTCTGAGAAGGTAAAGAAGAGTCTGAGAAGGTAAAAGAAGAGTCTGAGAGGTAAAGAAGAGTCTGAGAAGGTAAAGAAGAGTCTGAGAAGGTAAAAGAAGAGTCTGAGAAGGTAAAAGAAGAGTCTGAGAGGTAAAGAAGAGTCTGAGAAGGTAAAGAAGAGTCTGAGAAGGTAAAGAAGAGTCTGAGAAGGTAAAGAAGAGTCTGAGAAGGTAAAGAAGAGTCTGAGAATGTAAAAGAAGAGTCTGAGAAGGTAAAAGAAGAGTCTGAGAGGTAAAGAGTGGTCTGAGAAGTTAAAGAAGAGTCTGAGAAGGTAAAGAAGAGTCTGAGAAGGTAAAAGAAGAGTCTGAGAAGGTAAAGAAGAGTCTGAGAAGGTAAAGAAGAGCCTGAGAAGGTAAAGAAGAGTCTGAGAAGGTAAAGAAGAGTCTGAGAGGTAAAGACGAGTCTGAGAGGTAAAGAAGAGTCTGATAAGGTAAAGAAGAGTCTGAGAAGGTAAAGAAGAGTCTGAGAATGTAAAAGAAGAGTCTGAGAAGGTAAAAGAAGAGTCTGAGAGGTAAAGAGTGGTCTGAGAAGTTAAAGAAGAGTCTGAGAAGGTAAAGAAGAGTCTGATAAGGTAAAAGAAGAGTCTGAGAAGGTAAAGAAGAGTCTGAGAAGGTAAAGAAGAGCCTGAGAAGGTAAAGAAGAGTCTGAGAAGGTAAAGAAGAGTCTGAGAGGTAAAGACGAGTCTGAGAGGTAAAGAAGAGTCTGATAAGGTAAAAGAAGAGTCTGAGAAGGTAAAAGAAGAGCCTGAGAAGGTAAAGAAGAGTCTGAGAAGGTAAAAGAAGAGTCTGAGAAGGTAAAGAAGAGCCTGAGAAAGTAAAGAAGAGTCTGAGAAGGTAAAAGAAGAGTCTTAGAAGGTAAAGAAGAGTCTGAGAATGTAAAAGAAGAGTCTGAGAAGGTAAAAGAAGAGTCTGAGAGGTAAAGAGTGGTCTGAGAAGTTAAAGAAGAGTCTGAGAAGGTAAAGAAGAGTCTGAGAAGGTAAAAGAAGAGTCTGAGAAGGTAAAGAAGAGTCTGAGAAGGTAAAGAAGAGCCTGAGAAGGTAAAGAAGAGTCTGAGAAGGTAAAGAAGAGTCTGAGAGGTAAAGACGAGTCTGAGAGGTAAAGAAGAGTCTGATAAGGTAAAAGAAGAGTCTGAGAAGGTAAAAGAAGAGCCTGAGAAGGTAAAGAAGAGTCTGAGAAGGTAAAAGAAGAGTCTGAGAAGGTAAAGAAGAGCCTGAGAAAGTAAAGAAGAGTCTGAGAAGGTAAAAGAAGAGTCTTAGAAGGTAAAGAAGAGCCTGAGAAGGTAAAGAAGAGTCTGAGAAGGTAAAGAAGAGTCTAAGAAGGTAAAAGAAGAGTCTGAGAGGTAAAGAAGAGTCTGAGAAGTTAAAAGAAGAGTCTGAGAAGTAAAGAAGAGTCTGAGAAAGGTAAAGAAGAGTCTGAGAAGGTAAGAGAAGAGTCTGAGAAGGTAAAGAAGAGTCTGAGAAGGTAAAGAAGAGTCTGAGAAGGTAAAAGAAGAGTCTGAGAAGGTAAAGAAGAGTCTGAGAAGGTAAAGAAGAGTCTTAGAAGGTAAAGAAGAGCATGAGAAGGTAAAGAAGAGTCTGAGAAGGTAAAGAAGAGTCTGAGAAAGTAAAGAAGAGTCTGAGAAGGTAAAGAAGAGTCTGTGAGGTAAAGAAGAGTCTGAGAAGGTAAAGAAGAGTCTGAGAAGGTAAAGAATAGTCTGAGAAGGTAAAAAAGAGTCTGAGAAGGTAAAGAAGAGTCTGAGAAGGTAAAAGAAGAGTCTGAGGTAAAGAAGAGTCTGAGAAAGTAAAGAAGAGTCTGAGAAGGTAAAAGAAGAGTCTGAGAAGGTAAAGAAGAGTCTGAGAAGGTAAAGAAGAGTCTGAGAAGGTAAAGAAGAGGCTGAGAGGTAAAGAAGAGTCTGAGAAGGTAAAGAAGAGTCTGAGAAGGTAAACAAGAGCCTAAAAAAGTAAAGAAGAGTCTGAGAAGGTAAAGAAGAGTCTGAGAAGGTAAAAGAAGAGTCTGAGAGGTAAAGAAGAGTCTGAGAAGGTAAAGAAGAGTCTGAGAAGGTAAAAGAAGAGTCTGAGAGGTAAAGAAGAGTCTGAGAAGGTAAAGAAGAGTCTGAGAAGGTAAAAGAAGAGTCTGAGAGGTAAAGAAGAGTCTGAGAAGGTAAAGAAGAGTCTGAGAAGGTAAAAGAAGAGTCTGAGAAGGTAAAAGAAGAGTCTGAGAGGTAAAGAAGAGTCTGAGAAGGTAAAGAAGAGTCTGAGAAGGTAAAGAAGAGTCTGAGAAAGTAAAGAAGAGTCTGAGAAGGTAAAAGAAGAGTCTGAGAAGGTAAAGAAGAGTCTGAGAAGATAAAGAAGAGCCTGAGAATGTAAAGAAGAGTCTGAGAAGGTAAAGAAGAGTCTGAGAGGTAAAGAAGAGTCTGAGAGGTAAAGAAGAGTCTGAGAAGGTAAAAGAAGAGTCTGAGAAGGTAAAGAAGAGTCTGAGAAAGTAAAGAAGAGTCTGAGAAGGTAAAAGAAGAGTCTGAGAAGGTAAAGAAGAGTCTGAGAAGGTAAAGAAGAGCCTGAGAAGGTAAAGAAGAGTCTGAGAAGGTAAAGAAGAGTCTGAGAGGTAAAGAAGAGTCTGAGAGGTAAAGAAGAGTCTGAGAAGATAAAAGAAGAGTCTGAGAAGGTAAAGAAGAGTCTGAGAAGGTAAAAGAAGAGTCTGAGAGGTAAAGAAGAGTCTGAGAAGGTAAAGAAGAGTCTGAGAAGGTAAAGAAGAGTCTGAGAAAGTAAAGAAGAGTCTGAGAAGGTAAAAGAAGAGTCTGAGAAGGTAAAGAAGAGTCTGAGAAGGTAAAGAAGAGCCTGAGAAGGTAAAGAAGAGTCTGAGAAGGTAAAGAAGAGTCTGAGAAGGTAAAGAAGAGCCTGAGAAGGTAAAAGAAGAGTCTGAGAGGTAAAGAAGAGTCTGAGAAGGTAAAGAAGAGTCTGAGAACGTAAAGAAGAGTCTGAGAAGGTAAAGAAGAGTCTGAGAGGTAAAGAAGAGTCTGAGAAAGTAAAGAATAGTCTGAGAAGGTAAAAGAAGAGTCTTAGAAGGTAAAGAAGAGCCTGAGAAGGTAAAGAAGAGTCTGAGAAGGTAAAGAAGAGTCTGAGAAGGTAAAAGAAGAGTCTGAGAGGTAAAGAAGAGTCTGAGAAGTTAAAAGAAGAGTCTGAGAAGGTAAAAGAAGAGTCTGAGAAGGTAAAAGAAGAGTCTGAGAGGTAAAGAAGAGTCTGAGATGGCAAAAGAAGAGTCTGAGAAGGTAAAAGGAGAGTCTGAGAGGTAAAGAAGAGTCTGAGAAGGTAAAAGAAGAGTCTGAGAAGGTAAAAGAAGAATCTGAGAGGTAAAGAAGAGTCTGAGAAGGTAAAGAAGAGTCTGAGAAGGTAAAGAAGAGTCTGAGAAAGTAAAGAAGAGTCTGAGAAGGTAAAAGAAGAGTCTGAGAAGGTAAAGAAGAGTCTGAGAAGGTAAAGAAGAGCCTGAGAAGGTAAAAGAAGAGTCTGAGAGGTAAAGAAGAGTCTGAGAAGGTAAAGAAGAGTCTGAGAAGGTAAAAGAAGAGTCTGAGAGGTAAAGAAGAGTCTGAGAAGGTAAAGAAGAGTCTGAGAAGGTAAAGAAGAGTCTGAGAAAGTAAAGAAGAGTCTGAGAAGGTAAAAGAAGAGTCTGAGAAGGTAAAGAAGAGTCTGAGAAGATAAAGAAGAGCCTGAGAATGTAAAGAAGAGTCTGAGAAGGTAAAGAAGAGTCTGAGAGGTAAAGAAGAGTCTGAGAGGTAAAGAAGAGTCTGAGAAGGTAAAAGAAGAGTCTGAGAAGGTAAAGAAGAGTCTGAGAAAGTAAAGAAGAGTCTGAGAAGGTAAAAGAAGAGTCTGAGAAGGTAAAGAAGAGTCTGAGAAGGTAAAGAAGAGCCTGAGAAGGTAAAGAAGAGTCTGAGAAGGTAAAGAAGAGTCTGAGAGGTAAAGAAGAGTCTGAGAGGTAAAGAAGAGTCTGAGAAGATAAAAGAAGAGTCTGAGAAGGTAAAGAAGAGTCTGAGAAGGTAAAAGAAGAGTCTGAGAGGTAAAGAAGAGTCTGAGAAGGTAAAGAAGAGTCTGAGAAGGTAAAGAAGAGTCTGAGAAAGTAAAGAAGAGTCTGAGAAGGTAAAAGAAGAGTCTGAGAAGGTAAAGAAGAGTCTGAGAAGGTAAAGAAGAGCCTGAGAAGGTAAAGAAGAGTCTGAGAAGGTAAAGAAGAGTCTGAGAAGGTAAAGAAGAGCCTGAGAAGGTAAAAGAAGAGTCTGAGAGGTAAAGAAGAGTCTGAGAAGGTAAAGAAGAGTCTGAGAACGTAAAGAAGAGTCTGAGAAGGTAAAGAAGAGTCTGAGAGGTAAAGAAGAGTCTGAGAAAGTAAAGAATAGTCTGAGAAGGTAAAAGAAGAGTCTTAGAAGGTAAAGAAGAGCCTGAGAAGGTAAAGAAGAGTCTGAGAAGGTAAAGAAGAGTCTGAGAAGGTAAAAGAAGAGTCTGAGAGGTAAAGAAGAGTCTGAGAAGTTAAAAGAAGAGTCTGAGAAGGTAAAAGAAGAGTCTGAGAAGGTAAAAGAAGAGTCTGAGAGGTAAAGAAGAGTCTGAGATGGCAAAAGAAGAGTCTGAGAAGGTAAAAGGAGAGTCTGAGAGGTAAAGAAGAGTCTGAGAAGGTAAAAGAAGAGTCTGAGAAGGTAAAAGAAGAATCTGAGAGGTAAAGAAGAGTCTGAGAAGGTAAAGAAGAGTCTGAGAAGGTAAAGAAGAGTCTGAGAAAGTAAAGAAGAGTCTGAGAAGGTAAAAGAAGAGTCTGAGAAGGTAAAGAAGAGTCTGAGAAGGTAAAGAAGAGCCTGAGAAGGTAAAAGAAGAGTCTGAGAAGGTAAAGAAGAGTCTGAGAAGGTAAACGAAGAATCTGAGAAAGTAAAGAAGAGTCTGAGAAGGTAAAGAAGAGTCTGAGAAGGTAAAGAAGAGTCTTCTGAGAAGGTAAAAGAAGAGTCTGAGAAGTTAAAGAAGAGTCTGAGAAGGTAAAAGAAGAGTCTGAGAAGGTAAAAGAAGAGTCTGAGAGGTAAAGAAGAGTCTGAGAAGGTAAAGAAGAGTCTGAGAAGGTAAAGAAGAGTCTAAGAAGGTAAAAGAAGAGTCTGAGAAGGTAAAAGAAGAGTCTGAGAAGGTAAAGAAGAGCCTGAGAAGGTAAAGAAGAGTCTGAGAAGGTAAAGAAGAGTCTAAGAAGGTAAAAGAAGAGTCTGAGAGGTAAAGAAGAGTCTGAGAAGTTAAAAGAAGAGTCTGAGAAGTAAAGAAGAGTCTGAGAAAGGTAAAGAAGAGTCTGAGAAGGTAAAAGAAGAGTCTGAGAAGGTAAAGAAGAGTCTGAGAAGGTAAAGAAGAGTCTGAGAAGGTAAAAGAAGAGTCTGAGAAGGTAAAGAAGAGTCTGAGAAGGTAAAGAAGAGTCTTAGAAGGTAAAGAAGAGCATGAGAAGGTAAAGAAGAGTCTGAGAAGGTAAAGAAGAGTCTGAGAAAGTAAAGAAGAGTCTGAGAAGGTAAAGAAGAGACAGTGAGGTAAAGAAGAGTCTGAGAAGGTAAAGAAGAGTCTGAGAAGGTAAAGAATAGTCTGAGAAGGTAAAGAAGAGTCTGAGAAGGTAAAGAAGAGTCTGAGAAGGTAAAAGAAGAGTCTGAGGTAAAGAAGAGTCTGAGAAAGTAAAGAAGAGTCTGAGAAGGTAAAAGAAGAGTCTGAGAAGGTAAAGAAGAGTCTGAGAAGGTAAAGAAGAGTCTGAGAAGGTAAAGAAGAGGCTGAGAGGTAAAGAAGAGTCTGAGAAGGTAAAGAAGAGTCTGAGAAGGTAAACAAGAGCCTAAAAAAGTAAAGAAGAGTCTGAGAAGGTAAAGAAGAGTCTGAGAAGGTAAAAGAAGAGTCTGAGAGGTAAAGAAGAGTCTGAGAAGGTAAAGAAGAGTCTGAGAAGGTAAAAGAAGAGTCTGAGATGTAAAGAAGAGTCTGAGAAGGTAAAGAAGAGTCTGAGAAGGTAAAAGAAGAGTCTGAGAAGGTAAAAGAAGAGTCTGAGAGGTAAAGAAGAGTCTGAGAAGGTAAAGAAGAGTCTGAGAAGGTAAAGAAGAGTCTGAGAAAGTAAAGAAGAGTCTGAGAAGGTAAAAGAAGAGTCTGAGAAGGTAAAGAAGAGTCTGAGAAGGTAAAGAAGAGCCTGAGAAGGTAAAGAAGAGTCTGAGAAGGTAAAGAAGAGTCTGAGAGGTAAAGAAGAGTCTGAGAGGTAAAGAAGAGTCTGAGAAGGTAAAAGAAGAGTCTGAGAAGGTAAAGAAGAGTCTTAGAAAGTAAAGAAGAGTCTGAGAAGGTAAAAGAAGAGTCTGAGAAGGTAAAGAAGAGTCTGAGAAGGTAAAGAAGAGCCTGAGAAGGTAAAAGAAGAGTCTGAGAAGTTAAAGAAGAGTCTGAGAAGGTAAAAGAAGAGTCTGAGAAGGTAAAAGAAGAGTCTGAGAGGTAAAGAAGAGTCTGAGAAGGTAAAGAAGAGTCTGAGAAGGTAAAGAAGAGTCTAAGAAGGTAAAAGAAGAGTCTGAGAAGGTAAAAGAAGAGTCTGAGAAGGTAAAGAAGAGCCTGAGAAGGTAAAGAAGAGTCTGAGAAGGTAAAGAAGAGTCTAAGAAGGTAAAAGAAGAGTCTGAGAGGTAAAGAAGAGTCTGAGAAGTTAAAAGAAGAGTCTGAGAAGTAAAGAAGAGTCTGAGAAAGGTAAAGAAGAGTCTGAGAAGGTAAAAGAAGAGTCTGAGAAGGTAAAGAAGAGTCTGAGAAGGTAAAGAAGAGTCTGAGAAGGTAAAAGAAGAGTCTGAGAAGGTAAAAGAAGAGTCTGAGAAGGTAAAGAAGAGTCTTAGAAGGTAAAGAAGAGCATGAGAAGGTAAAGAAGAGTCTGAGAAGGTAAAGAAGAGTCTGAGAAAGTAAAGAAGAGTCTGAGAAGGTAAAGAAGAGACAGTGAGGTAAAGAAGAGTCTGAGAAGGTAAAGAAGAGTCTGAGAAGGTAAAGAATAGTCTGAGAAGGTAAAGAAGAGTCTGAGAAGGTAAAGAAGAGTCTGAGAAGGTAAAAGAAGAGTCTGAGGTAAAGAAGAGTCTGAGAAAGTAAAGAAGAGTCTGAGAAGGTAAAAGAAGAGTCTGAGAAGGTAAAGAAGAGTCTGAGAAGGTAAAGAAGAGTCTGAGAAGGTAAAGAAGAGGCTGAGAGGTAAAGAAGAGTCTGAGAAGGTAAAGAAGAGTCTGAGAAGGTAAACAAGAGCCTAAAAAAGTAAAGAAGAGTCTGAGAAGGTAAAGAAGAGTCTGAGAAGGTAAAAGAAGAGTCTGAGAGGTAAAGAAGAGTCTGAGAAGGTAAAGAAGAGTCTGAGAAGGTAAAAGAAGAGTCTGAGAGGTAAAGAAGAGTCTGAGAAGGTAAAGAAGAGTCTGAGAAGGTAAAAGAAGAGTCTGAGAAGGTAAAAGAAGAGTCTGAGAGGTAAAGAAGAGTCTGAGAAGGTAAAGAAGAGTCTGAGAAGGTAAAGAAGAGTCTGAGAAAGTAAAGAAGAGTCTGAGAAGGTAAAAGAAGAGTCTGAGAAGGTAAAGAAGAGTCTGAGAAGGTAAAGAAGAGCCTGAGAAGGTAAAGAAGAGTCTGAGAAGGTAAAGAAGAGTCTGAGAAGGTAAAGAAGAGTCTGAGAGGTAAAGAAGAGTCTGAGAAGGTAAAAGAAGAGTCTGAGAAGGTAAAGAAGAGTCTTAGAAAGTAAAGAAGAGTCTGAGAAGGTAAAAGAAGAGTCTGAGAAGGTAAAGAAGAGTCTGAGAAGGTAAAGAAGAGCCTGAGAAGGTAAAGAAGGGTCTGAGAAGGTAAAGAAGAGTCTGAGAGGTAAAGAAGAGTCTGAGAGGTAAAGAAGAGTCTGAGAAGATAAAAGAAGAGTCTGAGAAGGTAAAGAAGAGTCTGAGAAGGTAAAAGAAGAGTCTGAGAGGTAAAGAAGAGTCTGAGAAGGTAAAGAAGAGTCTGAGAAGGTAAAGAAGAGTCTGAGAAAGTAAAGAAGAGTCTGAGAAGGTAAAAGAAGAGTCTGAGAAGGTAAAGAAGAGTCTGAGAAGGTAAAGAAGAGCCTGAGAAGGTAAAGAAGAGTCTGAGAAGGTAAAGAAGAGTCTGAGAAGGTAAAGAAGAGCCTGAGAAGGTAAAAGAAGAGTCTGAGAGGTAAAGAAGAGTCTGAGAAGGTAAAGAAGAGTCTGAGAACGTAAAGAAGAGTCTGAGAAGGTAATGAAGAGTCTGAGAGGTAAAGAAGAGTCTGAGAAAGTAAAGAATAGTCTGAGAAGGTAAAAGAAGAGTCTTAGAAGGTAAAGAAGAGTCTGAGAGGTAAAGAAGAGTCTGAGAGGTAAAGAAGAGTCTGAGAAGATAAAAGAAGAGTCTGAGAAGGTAAAGAAGAGTCTGAGAAGGTAAAAGAAGAGTCTGAGAGGTAAAGAAGAGTCTGAGAAGGTAAAGAAGAGTCTGAGAAGGTAAAGAAGAGTCTGAGAAAGTAAAGAAGAGTCTGAGAAGGTAAAAGAAGAGTCTGAGAAGGTAAAGAAGAGTCTGAGAAGGTAAAGAAGAGCCTGAGAAGGTAAAGAAGAGTCTGAGAAGGTAAAGAAGAGTCTGAGAAGGTAAAGAAGAGCCTGAGAAGGTAAAAGAAGAGTCTGAGAGGTAAAGAAGAGTCTGAGAAGGTAAAGAAGAGTCTGAGAACGTAAAGAAGAGTCTGAGAAGGTAATGAAGAGTCTGAGAGGTAAAGAAGAGTCTGAGAAAGTAAAGAATAGTCTGAGAAGGTAAAAGAAGAGTCTTAGAAGGTAAAGAAGAGCCTGAGAAGGTAAAGAAGAGTCTGAGAAGGTAAAGAAGAGTCTGAGAAGGTAAAAGAAGAGTCTGAGAGGTAAAGAAGAGTCTGAGAAGGTAAAAGAAGAGTCTGAGAAGGTAAAAGAAGAATCTGAGAGGTAAAGAAGAGTCTGAGAAGGTAAAGAAGAGTCTGAGAAGGTAAAGAAGAGTCTGAGAAAGTAAAGAAGAGTCTGAGAAGGTAAAAGAAGAGTCTGAGAAGGTAAAGAAGAGTCTGAGAAGGTAAAGAAGAGCCTGAGAAGGTAAAAGAAGAGTCTGAGAGGTAAAGAAGAGTCTGAGAAGGTAAAGAAGAGTCTGAGAAGGTAAAGAAGAGTCTGAGAAAGTAAAGAAGAGTCTGAGAAGGTAAAAGAAGAGTCTGAGAAGGTAAAGAAGAGTCTGAGAAGGTAAAGAAGAGCCTGAGAAGGTAAAAGAAGAGTCTGAGAGGTAAAGAAGAGTCTGAGAAGGTAAAGAAGAGTCTGAGAAGGTAAAAGAAGAGTCTGAGAGGTAAAGAAGAGTCTGAGAAGGTAAAAGAAGAGTCTGAGAAGGTAAACAAAGAATCTGAGAGGTAAAGAAGAGTCTGAGAAGTTAAAGAAGAGTCTGAGAAAGTAAAGGAGAGTCTGAGAAGGTAAAGAAGAGTCTGAGAAGGTAAAGAAGAGTCTTCTGAGAAGGTAAAAGAAGAGTCTGAGAAGTTAAAGAAGAGTCTGAGAAGGTAAAGAAGAGTCTGAGAAGGTAAAGAAGAGCCTGAGAAGGTAAAGAAGAGTCTGAGAAGGTAAAGAAGAGTCTGAGAAGGTAAAGAAGAGCCTGAGAAGGTAAAAGAAGAGTCTGAGAGGTAAAGAAGAGTCTGAGAAGGTAAAGAAGAGTCTGAGAACGTAAAGAAGAGTCTGAGAAGGTAAAGAAGAGTCTGAGAGGTAAAGAAGAGTCTGAGAAAGTAAAGAATAGTCTGAGAAGGTAAAAGAAGAGTCTTAGAAGGTAAAGAAGAGCCTGAGAAGGTAAAGAAGAGTCTGAGAAGGTAAAGAAGAGTCTGAGAAGGTAAAGAAGAGTCTGAGAAGGTAAAGAAGAGTCTGAGAAAGTAAAGAAGAGTCTGAGAAGGTAAAAGAAGAGTCTGAGAAGGTAAAGAAGAGTCTGAGAAGGTAAAGAAGAGCCTGAGAAGGTAAAAGAAGAGTCTGAGAGGTAAAGAAGAGTCTGAGAAGGTAAAGAAGAGTCTGAGAAGGTAAAAGAAGAGTCTGAGAGGTAAAGAAGAGTCTGAGAAGGTAAAAGAAGAGTCTGAGAAGGTAAACAAAGAATCTGAGAGGTAAAGAAGAGTCTGAGAAGTTAAAGAAGAGTCTGAGAAAGTAAAGAAGAGTCTGAGAAGGTAAAGAAGAGTCTGAGAAGGTAAAGAAGAGTCTTCTGAGAAGGTAAAAGAAGAGTCTGAGAAGTTAAAGAAGAGTCTGAGAAGGTAAAAGAAGAGTCTGAGAAGGTAAAAGAAGAGTCTGAGAGGTAAAGAAGAGTCTGAGAAGGTAAAGAAGAGTCTGAGAAGGTAAAGAAGAGTCTAAGAAGGTAAAAGAAGAGTCTGAGAAGGTAAAAGAAGAGTCTGAGAAGGTAAAGAAGAGCCTGAGAAGGTAAAAGAAGAGTCTGAGAAGGTAAAAGAAGAGTCTGAGAAGGTAAAGAAGAGTCTTAGAAGGTAAAGAAGAGCATGAGAAGGTAAAGAAGAGTCTGAGAAGGTAAAGAAGAGTCTGAGAAAGTAAAGAAGAGTCTGAGAAGGTAAAGAAGAGACAGTGAGGTAAAGAAGAGTCTGAGAAGGTAAAGAAGAGTCTGAGAAGGTAAAGAATAGTCTGAGAAGGTAAAGAAGAGTCTGAGAAGGTAAAGAAGAGTCTGAGAAGGTAAAAGAAGAGTCTGAGGTAAAGAAGAGTCTGAGAAAGTAAAGAAGAGTCTGAGAAGGTAAAAGAAGAGTCTGAGAAGGTAAAGAAGAGTCTTAGAAGGTAAAGAAGAGTCTGAGAAGGTAAAGAAGAGGCTGAGAGGTAAAGAAGAGTCTGAGAAGGTAAAGAAGAGTCTGAGAAGGTAAACAAGAGCCTAAAAAAGTAAAGAAGAGTCTGAGAAGGTAAAGAAGAGTCTGAGAAGGTAAAAGAAGAGTCTGAGAGGTAAAGAAGAGTCTGAGAAGGTAAAGAAGAGTCTGAGAAGGTAAAAGAAGAGTCTGAGAGGTAAAGAAGAGTCTGAGAAGGTAAAGAAGAGTCTGAGAAGGTAAAAGAAGAGTCTGAGAAGGTAAAAGAAGAGTCTGAGAGGTAAAGAAGAGTCTGAGAAGGTAAAGAAGAGTCTGAGAAGGTAAAGAAGAGTCTGAGAAAGTAAAGAAGAGTCTGAGAAGGTAAAAGAAGAGTCTGAGAAGGTAAAGAAGAGTCTGAGAAGGTAAAGAAGAGCCTGAGAAGGTAAAGAAGAGTCTGAGAAGGTAAAGAAGAGTCTGAGAGGTAAAGAAGAGTCTGAGAGGTAAAGAAGAGTCTGAGAAGGTAAAAGAAGAGTCTGAGAAGGTAAAGAAGAGTCTTAGAAAGTAAAGAAGAGTCTGAGAAGGTAAAAGAAGAGTCTGAGAAGGTAAAGAAGAGTCTGAGAAGGTAAAGAAGAGCCTGAGAAGGTAAAGAAGAGTCTGAGAAGGTAAAGAAGAGTCTGAGAGGTAAAGAAGAGTCTGAGAGGTAAAGAAGAGTCTGAGAAGATAAAAGAAGAGTCTGAGAAGGTAAAGAAGAGTCTGAGAAGGTAAAAGAAGAGTCTGAGAGGTAAAGAAGAGTCTGAGAAGGTAAAGAAGAGTCTGAGAAGGTAAAGAAGAGTCTGAGAAAGTAAAGAAGAGTCTGAGAAGGTAAAAGAAGAGTCTGAGAAGGTAAAGAAGAGTCTGAGAAGGTAAAGAAGAGCCTGAGAAGGTAAAGAAGAGTCTGAGAAGGTAAAGAAGAGTCTGAGAAGGTAAAGAAGAGCCTGAGAAGGTAAAAGAAGAGTCTGAGAGGTAAAGAAGAGTCTGAGAAGGTAAAGAAGAGTCTGAGAACGTAAAGAAGAGTCTGAGAAGGTAATGAAGAGTCTGAGAGGTAAAGAAGAGTCTGAGAAAGTAAAGAATAGTCTGAGAAGGTAAAAGAAGAGTCTTAGAAGGTAAAGAAGAGCCTGAGAAGGTAAAGAAGAGTCTGAGAAGGTAAAGAAGAGTCTGAGAAGGTAAAAGAAGAGTCTGAGAGGTAAAGAAGAGTCTGAGAAGGTAAAAGAAGAGTCTGAGAAGGTAAAAGAAGAATCTGAGAGGTAAAGAAGAGTCTGAGAAGGTAAAGAAGAGTCTGAGAAGGTAAAGAAGAGTCTGAGAAAGTAAAGAAGAGTCTGAGAAGGTAAAAGAAGAGTCTGAGAAGGTAAAGAAGAGTCTGAGAAGGTAAAGAAGAGCCTGAGAAGGTAAAAGAAGAGTCTGAGAGGTAAAGAAGAGTCTGAGAAGGTAAAGAAGAGTCTGAGAAGGTAAAGAAGAGTCTGAGAAAGTAAAGAAGAGTCTGAGAAGGTAAAAGAAGAGTCTGAGAAGGTAAAGAAGAGTCTGAGAAGGTAAAGAAGAGCCTGAGAAGGTAAAAGAAGAGTCTGAGAGGTAAAGAAGAGTCTGAGAAGGTAAAGAAGAGTCTGAGAAGGTAAAAGAAGAGTCTGAGAGGTAAAGAAGAGTCTGAGAAGGTAAAAGAAGAGTCTGAGAAGGTAAACAAAGAATCTGAGAGGTAAAGAAGAGTCTGAGAAGTTAAAGAAGAGTCTGAGAAAGTAAAGAAGAGTCTGAGAAGGTAAAGAAGAGTCTGAGAAGGTAAAGAAGAGTCTTCTGAGAAGGTAAAAGAAGAGTCTGAGAAGTTAAAGAAGAGTCTGAGAAGGTAAAGAAGAGTCTGAGAAGGTAAAGAAGAGCCTGAGAAGGTAAAGAAGAGTCTGAGAAGGTAAAGAAGAGTCTGAGAAGGTAAAGAAGAGCCTGAGAAGGTAAAAGAAGAGTCTGAGAGGTAAAGAAGAGTCTGAGAAGGTAAAGAAGAGTCTGAGAACGTAAAGAAGAGTCTGAGAAGGTAAAGAAGAGTCTGAGAGGTAAAGAAGAGTCTGAGAAAGTAAAGAATAGTCTGAGAAGGTAAAAGAAGAGTCTTAGAAGGTAAAGAAGAGCCTGAGAAGGTAAAGAAGAGTCTGAGAAGGTAAAGAAGAGTCTGAGAAGGTAAAGAAGAGTCTGAGAAGGTAAAGAAGAGTCTGAGAAAGTAAAGAAGAGTCTGAGAAGGTAAAAGAAGAGTCTGAGAAGGTAAAGAAGAGTCTGAGAAGGTAAAGAAGAGCCTGAGAAGGTAAAAGAAGAGTCTGAGAGGTAAAGAAGAGTCTGAGAAGGTAAAGAAGAGTCTGAGAAGGTAAAAGAAGAGTCTGAGAGGTAAAGAAGAGTCTGAGAAGGTAAAAGAAGAGTCTGAGAAGGTAAACAAAGAATCTGAGAGGTAAAGAAGAGTCTGAGAAGTTAAAGAAGAGTCTGAGAAAGTAAAGAAGAGTCTGAGAAGGTAAAGAAGAGTCTGAGAAGGTAAAGAAGAGTCTTCTGAGAAGGTAAAAGAAGAGTCTGAGAAGTTAAAGAAGAGTCTGAGAAGGTAAAAGAAGAGTCTGAGAAGGTAAAAGAAGAGTCTGAGAGGTAAAGAAGAGTCTGAGAAGGTAAAGAAGAGTCTGAGAAGGTAAAGAAGAGTCTAAGAAGGTAAAAGAAGAGTCTGAGAAGGTAAAAGAAGAGTCTGAGAAGGTAAAGAAGAGCCTGAGAAGGTAAAGAAGAGTCTGAGAAGGTAAAGAAGAGTCTAAGAAGGTAAAAGAAGAGTCTGAGAGGTAAAGAAGAGTCTGAGAAGTTAAAAGAAGAGTCTGAGAAGTAAAGAAGAGTCTGAGAAAGGTAAAGAAGAGTCTGAGAAGGTAAAAGAAGAGTCTGAGAAGGTAAAGAAGAGTCTGAGAAGGTAAAGAAGAGTCTGAGAAGGTAAAAGAAGAGTCTGAGAAGGTAAAGAAGAGTCTGAGAAGGTAAAGAAGAGTCTTAGAAGGTAAAGAAGAGCATGAGAAGGTAAAGAAGAGTCTGAGAAGGTAAAGAAGAGTCTGAGAAAGTAAAGAAGAGTCTGAGAAGGTAAAGAAGAGACAGTGAGGTAAAGAAGAGTCTGAGAAGGTAAAGAAGAGTCTGAGAAGGTAAAGAATAGTCTGAGAAGGTAAAGAAGAGTCTGAGAAGGTAAAGAAGAGTCTGAGAAGGTAAAAGAAGAGTCTGAGGTAAAGAAGAGTCTGAGAAGGTAAAAGAAGAGTCTGAGAAGGTAAAGAAGAGTCTGAGAAGGTAAAGAAGAGTCTGAGAAGGTAAAAGAAGAGTCTGAGAGGTAAAGAAGAGTCTGAGAAGGTAAAAGAAGAGTCTGAGAAGGTAAACAAAGAATCTGAGAGGTAAAGAAGAGTCTGAGAAGTTAAAGAAGAGTCTGAGAAAGTAAAGAAGAGTCTGAGAAGGTAAAGAAGAGTCTGAGAAGGTAAAGAAGAGTCTTCTGAGAAGGTAAAAGAAGAGTCTGAGAAGTTAAAGAAGAGTCTGAGAAGGTAAAGAAGAGTCTGAGAAGGTAAAGAAGAGCCTGAGAAGGTAAAGAAGAGTCTGAGAAGGTAAAGAAGAGTCTGAGAAGGTAAAGAAGAGCCTGAGAAGGTAAAAGAAGAGTCTGAGAGGTAAAGAAGAGTCTGAGAAGGTAAAGAAGAGTCTGAGAACGTAAAGAAGAGTCTGAGAAGGTAAAGAAGAGTCTGAGAGGTAAAGAAGAGTCTGAGAAAGTAAAGAATAGTCTGAGAAGGTAAAAGAAGAGTCTTAGAAGGTAAAGAAGAGCCTGAGAAGGTAAAGAAGAGTCTGAGAAGGTAAAGAAGAGTCTGAGAAGGTAAAGAAGAGTCTGAGAAGGTAAAGAAGAGTCTGAGAAAGTAAAGAAGAGTCTGAGAAGGTAAAAGAAGAGTCTGAGAAGGTAAAGAAGAGTCTGAGAAGGTAAAGAAGAGCCTGAGAAGGTAAAAGAAGAGTCTGAGAGGTAAAGAAGAGTCTGAGAAGGTAAAGAAGAGTCTGAGAAGGTAAAAGAAGAGTCTGAGAGGTAAAGAAGAGTCTGAGAAGGTAAAAGAAGAGTCTGAGAAGGTAAACAAAGAATCTGAGAGGTAAAGAAGAGTCTGAGAAGTTAAAGAAGAGTCTGAGAAAGTAAAGAAGAGTCTGAGAAGGTAAAGAAGAGTCTGAGAAGGTAAAGAAGAGTCTTCTGAGAAGGTAAAAGAAGAGTCTGAGAAGTTAAAGAAGAGTCTGAGAAGGTAAAAGAAGAGTCTGAGAAGGTAAAAGAAGAGTCTGAGAGGTAAAGAAGAGTCTGAGAAGGTAAAGAAGAGTCTGAGAAGGTAAAGAAGAGTCTAAGAAGGTAAAAGAAGAGTCTGAGAAGGTAAAAGAAGAGTCTGAGAAGGTAAAGAAGAGCCTGAGAAGGTAAAGAAGAGTCTGAGAAGGTAAAGAAGAGTCTAAGAAGGTAAAAGAAGAGTCTGAGAGGTAAAGAAGAGTCTGAGAAGTTAAAAGAAGAGTCTGAGAAGTAAAGAAGAGTCTGAGAAAGGTAAAGAAGAGTCTGAGAAGGTAAAAGAAGAGTCTGAGAAGGTAAAGAAGAGTCTGAGAAGGTAAAGAAGAGTCTGAGAAGGTAAAAGAAGAGTCTGAGAAGGTAAAGAAGAGTCTGAGAAGGTAAAGAAGAGTCTGTGAGGTAAAGAAGAGTCTGAGAAGGTAAAGAAGAGTCTGAGAAGGTAAAGAAGAGTCTGAGAAAGTAAAGAAGAGTCTGAGAAGGTAAAGAAGAGACAGTGAGGTAAAGAAGAGTCTGAGAAGGTAAAGAAGAGTCTGAGAAGGTAAAGAAGAGGCTGAGAGGTAAAGAAGAGTCTGAGAAGGTAAAGAAGAGTCTGAGAAGGTAAACCAGAGCCTGAGAAAGTAAAGAAGAGTCTGAGAAGGTAAAGAAGAGTCTGAGAAGTTAAAAGAAGAGTCTGAGAAGGAAAAAAGAAGAGTCTGAGAAGGTAAAAGAAGAGTCTGAGAGGTAAAGAAGAGTCTGAGAAGGTAAAGAAGAGTCTGAGAAGGTAAAGAAGAGTCTGAGAAGGTAAAAGAAGAGTCTGAGAGGTAAAGAAGAGTCTGAGAAGGTAAAAAAGAGTCTGAGAAGGTAAAAGAAGAGTCTGAGAAGGTAAAAGAAGAGTCTGAGAAGGTAAAGAAGAGTCTGAGAAGGTAAAGAAGAGCCTGAGAAGGTAAAGAAGAGTCTGAGAAGGTAAAGAAGAGTCTGAGAGGTAAAGACGAGTCTGAGGGGTAAAGAAGAGTCTGATAAGGTAAAAAGAGTCTGAGAAGGTAAAAGAAGAGCCTGAGAAGGTAAAGAAGAGTCTGAGAAGGTAAAATAAGAGTCTGAGAAGGTAAAGAAGAGCCTGAGAAAGTAAAGAAGAGTCTGAGAAGGTAAAAGAAGAGTCTGAGAAGGTAAAGAAGAGTCTGAGAAAGGTAAAGAAGAGTCTGAGAAGGTAAAAGAAGAGTCTGAGAAGGTAAAGAAGAGTCTGAGAAGGTAAAGAAGAGTCTGAGAAGGTAAAAGAAGAGTCTGAGAAGGTAAAGAAGAGTCTGAGAAGGTAAAGAAGAGTCTTAGAAGGTAAAGAAGAGCATGAGAAGGTAAAGAAGAGTCTGAGAAGGTAAAGAAGAGTCTGAGAAAGTAAAGAAGAGTCTGAGAAGGTAAAGAAGAGACAGTGAGGTAAAGAAGAGTCTGAGAAGGTAAAGAAGAGTCTGAGAAGGTAAAGAATAGTCTGAGAAGGTAAAGAAGAGTCTGAGAAGGTAAAGAAGAGTCTGAGAAGGTAAAAGAAGAGTCTGAGGTAAAGAAGAGTCTGAGAAAGTAAAGAAGAGTCTGAGAAGGTAAAAGAAGAGTCTGAGAAGGTAAAGAAGAGTCTGAGAAGGTAAAGAAGAGTCTGAGAAGGTAAAGAAGAGGCTGAGAGGTAAAGAAGAGTCTGAGAAGGTAAAGAAGAGTCTGAGAAGGTAAACCAGAGCCTGAGAAAGTAAAGAAGAGTCTGAGAAGGTAAAGAAGAGTCTGAGAAGTTAAAAGAAGAGTCTGAGAAGGTAAAAAGAAGAGTCTGAGAAGGTAAAAGAAGAGTCTGAGAGGTAAAGAAGAGTCTGAGAAGGTAAAGAAGAGTCTGAGAAGGTAAAGAAGAGTCTGAGAAGGTAAAAGAAGAGTCTGAGAGGTAAAGAAGAGTCTGAGAAGGTAAAAAAGAGTCTGAGAAGGTAAAAGAAGAGTCTGAGAAGGTAAAAGAAGAGTCTGAGAAGGTAAAGAAGAGTCTGAGAAGGTAAAGAAGAGCCTGAGAAGGTAAAGAAGAGTCTGAGAAGGTAAAGAAGAGTCTGAGAGGTAAAGACGAGTCTGAGGGGTAAAGAAGAGTCTGATAAGGTAAAAGAAGAGTCTGAGAAGGTAAAAGAAGAGCCTGAGAAGGTAAAGAAGAGTCTGAGAAGGTAAAATAAGAGTCTGAGAAGGTAAAGAAGAGCCTGAGAAAGTAAAGAAGAGTCTGAGAAGGTAAAAGAAGAGTCTTAGAAGGTAAAGAAGAGCCTGAGAAGGTAAAGAAGAGTCTGAGAAGGTAAAGAAGAGTCTAAGAAGGTAAAAGAAGAGTCTGTGAGGTAAAGAAGAGTCTGAGAAAGGTAAAGAAGAGTCTGAGAAGGTAAAAGAAGAGTATGAGAAGGTAAAGAAGAGTCTGAGAAGGTAAAGAAGAGTCTGAGAAGGTAAAAGAAGAGTCTGAGAAGGTAAAGAAGAGTCTGAGAAGGTAAAGAAGAGTCTTAGAAGGTAAAGAAGAGCATGAGAAGGTAAAGAAGAGTCTGAGAAGGTAAAGAAGAGTCTGAGAAAGTAAAGAAGAGTCTGAGAAGGTAAAGAAGAGTCTGTGAGGTAAAGAAGAGTCTGAGAAGGTAAAGAAGAGTCTGAGAAGGTAAAGAATAGTCTGAGAAGGTAAAGAAGAGTCTGAGAAGGTAAAGAAGAGTCTGAGAAGGTAAAAGAAGAGTCTGAGGTAAAGAAGAGTCTGAGAAAGTAAAGAAGAGTCTGAGAAGGTAAAAGAAGAGTCTGAGAAGGTAAAGAAGAGTCTGAGAAGGTAAAGAAGAGTCTGAGAAGGTAAAGAAGAGTCTGAGAGGTAAAGAAGAGTCTGAGAAGGTAAAGAAGAGTCTGAGAAGGTAAACAAGAGCCTGAGAAAGTAAAGAAGAGTCTGAGAAGGTAAAGAAGAGTCTGAGAAGTTAAAAGAAGAGTCTGAGAAGGTAAGAAGAAGAGTCTGAGAAGGTAAAAGAAGAGTCTGAGAGGTAAAGAAGAGTCTGAGAAGGTAAAGAAGAGTCTGAGAAGGTAAAAGAAGAGTCTGAGAGGTAAAGAAGAGTCTGAGAAGGTAAAGAAGAGTCTGAGAAGGTAAAAGAAGAGTCTGAGAAGGCAAAGAAGAGTCTGAGAGGTAAAGAAGAGTCTGAGAAGGTAAAGAAGAGTCTGAGAAGGTAAAGAAGAGTCTGAGAAAGTAAAGAAGAGTCTGAGAAGGTAAAAGAAGAGTCTGAGAAGGTAAAGAAGAGTCTGAGAAGGCAAAGAAGAGCCTGAGAAGGTAAAGAAGAGTCTGAGAAGGTAAAGAAGAGTCTGAGAGGTAAAGAAGAGTCTGAGAGGTAAAGAAGAGTCTGAGAAGGTAAAAGAAGAGTCTGAGAAGGTAAAGAAGAGTCTGAGAAAGTAAAGAAGAGTCTGAGAAGGTAAAAGAAGAGTCTGAGAAGGTAAAGAAGAGTCTGAGAAGGTAAAGAAGAGCCTGAGAAGGTAAAGAAGAGTCTGAGAAGGTAAAGAAGAGTCTGAGAGGTAAAGAAGAGTCTGAGAGGTAAAGAAGAGTCTGAGAAGATAAAAGAAGAGTCTGAGAAGGTAAAGAAGAGTCTGAGAAGGTAAAGAAGAGTCTGAGAAGGTAAAAGAAGAGTCTGAGAAGGTAAAAGAAGAGTCTGAGAGGTAAAGAAGAGTCTGAGAAGGTAAAGAAGAGTCTGAGAAGGTAAAGAAGAGTCTAAGAAGGTAAAAGAAGAGTCTGAGAAGGTAAAAGAAGAGTCTGAGAAGGTAAAGAAGAGCCTGAGAAGGTAAAGAAGAGTCTGAGAAGGTAAAGAAGAGTCTAAGAAGGTAAAAGAAGAGTCTGAGAGGTAAAGAAGAGTCTGAGAAGTTAAAAGAAGAGTCTGAGAAGTAAAGAAGAGTCTGAGAAAGGTAAAGAAGAGTCTGAGAAGGTAAAAGAAGAGTCTGAGAAGGTAAAGAAGAGTCTGAGAAGGTAAAGAAGAGTCTGAGAAGGTAAAAGAAGAGTCTGAGAAGGTAAAGAAGAGTCTGAGAAGGTAAAGAAGAGTCTTAGAAGGTAAAGAAGAGCATGAGAAGGTAAAGAAGAGTCTGAGAAGGTAAAGAAGAGTCTGAGAAAGTAAAGAAGAGTCTGAGAAGGTAAAGAAGAGACAGTGAGGTAAAGAAGAGTCTGAGAAGGTAAAGAAGAGTCTGAGAAGGTAAAGAATAGTCTGAGAAGGTAAAGAAGAGTCTGAGAAGGTAAAGAAGAGTCTGAGAAGGTAAAAGAAGAGTCTGAGGTAAAGAAGAGTCTGAGAAGGTAAAAGAAGAGTCTGAGAAGGTAAAGAAGAGTCTGAGAAGGTAAAGAAGAGTCTGAGAAGGTAAAAGAAGAGTCTGAGAGGTAAAGAAGAGTCTGAGAAGGTAAAAGAAGAGTCTGAGAAGGTAAACAAAGAATCTGAGAGGTAAAGAAGAGTCTGAGAAGTTAAAGAAGAGTCTGAGAAAGTAAAGAAGAGTCTGAGAGGTAAAGAAGAGTCTGAGAAGGTAAAGAAGAGTCTGAGAAGGTAAAAGAAGAGGTTGAGAGGTAAAGAAGAGTCTGAGAAGGTAAAGAAGAGTCTGAGAAGGTAAAAGAAGAGGTTGAGAGGTAAAGGAGAGTCTGAGAGGTAAAGAAGAGTCTGAGAAGGTAAAAGAAGAGTCTGAGAAGGTAAAAGAAGAATCTGAGAGGTAAAGAAGAGTCTGAGAAGGTAAAGAAGAGTCTGAGAAGGTAAAGAAGAGTCTGAGAAAGTAAAGAAGAGTCTGAGAAGGTAAAGAAGAGCCTGAGAAGGTAAAGAAGAGTCTGAGAAGGTAAAGAAGAGCCTGAGAAGGTAAAAGAAGAGTCTGAGAGGTAAAGAAGAGTCTGAGAAGGTAAAGAAGAGTCTGAGAAGGTAAAAGAAGAGTCTGAGAAGGTAAACGAAGAATCTGAGAGGTAAAGAAGAGTCTGAGAAGGTAAAGAAGAGTCTGAGAAGGTAAAGAAGAGTCTGAGAAAGTAAAGAAGAGTCTGAGAAGGTAAAGAAGAGCCTGAGAAGGTAAAGAAGAGTCTGAGAAGGTAAAGAAGAGCCTGAGAAGGTAAAAGAAGAGTCTGAGAGGTAAAGAAGAGTCTGAGAAGGTAAAGAAGAGTCTGAGAAGGTAAAAGAAGAGGTTGAGAGGTAAAGAAGAGTCTGAGAAGGTAAAGAAGAGTCTGAGAAGGTAAACAAGAGCCTAAAAAAGTAAAGAAGAGTCTGAGAAGGTAAAGAAGAGTCTGAGAAGGTAAAAGAAGAGTCTGAGAGGTAAAGAAGAGTCTGAGAAGGTAAAGAAGAGTCTGAGAAGGTAAAAGAAGAGTCTGAGAGGTAAAGAAGAGTCTGAGAAGGTAAAGAAGAGTCTGAGAAGGTAAAAGAAGAGTCTGAGAAGGTAAAAGAAGAGTCTGAGAGGTAAAGAAGAGTCTGAGAAGGTAAAGAAGAGTCTGAGAAGGTAAAGAAGAGTCTGAGAAAGTAAAGAAGAGTCTGAGAAGGTAAAAGAAGAGTCTGAGAAGGTAAAGAAGAGTCTGAGAAGGTAAAGAAGAGCCTGAGAAGGTAAAGAAGAGTCTGAGAAGGTAAAGAAGAGTCTGAGAGGTAAAGAAGAGTCTGAGAGGTAAAGAAGAGTCTGAGAAGGTAAAAGAAGAGTCTGAGAAGGTAAAGAAGAGTCTGAGAAAGTAAAGAAGAGTCTGAGAAGGTAAAAGAAGAGTCTGAGAAGGTAAAGAAGAGTCTGAGAAGGTAAAGAGGAGCCTGAGAAGGTAAAGAAGAGTCTGAGAAGGTAAAGAAGAGTCTGAGAGGTAAAGAAGAGTCTGAGAGGTAAAGAAGAGTCTGAGAAGATAAAAGAAGAGTCTGAGAAGGTAAAGAAGAGTCTGAGAAGGTAAAAGAAGAGTCTGAGAGGTAAAGAAGAGTCTGAGAAGGTAAAGAAGAGTCTGAGAAGGTAAAGAAGAGTCTGAGAAAGTAAAGAAGAGTCTGAGAAGGTAAAAGAAGAGTCTGAGAAGGTAAAGAAGAGTCTGAGAAGGTAAAGAAGAGCCTGAGAAGGTAAAGAAGAGTCTGAGAAGGTAAAGAAGAGTCTGAGAAGGTAAAGAAGAGCCTGAGAAGGTAAAAGAAGAGTCTGAGAGGTAAAGAAGAGTCTGAGAAGGTAAAGAAGAGTCTGAGAACGTAAAGAAGAGTCTGAGAAGGTAAAGAAGAGTCTGAGAGGTAAAGAAGAGTCTGAGAAAGTAAAGAATAGTCTGAGAAGGTAAAAGAAGAGTCTTAGAAGGTAAAGAAGAGTCTGAGAAGGTAAAGAAGAGTCTGAGAAGGTAAAGAAGAGTCTGAGAAGGTAAAAGAAGAGTCTGAGAGGTAAAGAAGAGTCTGAGAAGTTAAAAGAAGAGTCTGAGAAGGTAAAAGAAGAGTCTGAGAAGGTAAAAGAAGAGTCTGAGAGGTAAAGAAGAGTCTGAGAAGGCAAAAGAAGAGTCTGAGAAGGTAAAAGGAGAGTCTGAGAGGTAAAGAAGAGTCTGAGAAGGTAAAAGAAGAGTCTGAGAAGGTAAAAGGAGAGTCTGAGAGGTAAAGAAGAGTCTGAGAAGGTAAAGAAGAGTCTGAGAAGGTAAAGAAGAGTCTGAGAAAGTAAAGAAGAGTCTGAGAAGGTAAAAGAAGAGTCTGAGAAGGTAAAGAAGAGTCTGAGAAGGTAAAGAAGAGCCTGAGAAGGTAAAAGAAGAGTCTGAGAGGTAAAGAAGAGTCTGAGAAGGTAAAGAAGAGTCTGAGAAGGTAAAAGAAGAGTCTGAGAGGTAAAGAAGAGTCTGAGAAGGTAAAAGAAGAGTCTGAGAAGGTAAACAAAGAATCTGAGAGGTAAAGAAGAGTCTGAGAAGTTAAAGAAGAGTCTGAGAAAGTAAAGAAGAGTCTGAGAAGGTAAAGAAGAGTCTGAGAAGGTAAAGAAGAGTCTTCTGAGAAGGTAAAAGAAGAGTCTGAGAAGTTAAAGAAGAGTCTGAGAAGGTAAAAGAAGAGTCTGAGAAGGTAAAAGAAGAGTCTGAGAGGTAAAGAAGAGTCTGAGAAGGTAAAGAAGAGTCTGAGAAGGTAAAGAAGAGTCTAAGAAGGTAAAAGAAGAGTCTGAGAAGGTAAAAGAAGAGTCTGAGAAGGTAAAGAAGAGCCTGAGAAGGTAAAGAAGAGTCTGAGAAGGTAAAGAAGAGTCTAAGAAGGTAAAAGAAGAGTCTGAGAGGTAAAGAAGAGTCTGAGAAGTTAAAAGAAGAGTCTGAGAAGTAAAGAAGAGTCTGAGAAAGGTAAAGAAGAGTCTGAGAAGGTAAAAGAAGAGTCTGAGAAGGTAAAGAAGAGTCTGAGAAGGTAAAGAAGAGTCTGAGAAGGTAAAAGAAGAGTCTGAGAAGGTAAAGAAGAGTCTGAGAAGGTAAAGAAGAGTCTTAGAAGGTAAAGAAGAGCATGAGAAGGTAAAGAAGAGTCTGAGAAGGTAAAGAAGAGTCTGAGAAAGTAAAGAAGAGTCTGAGAAGGTAAAGAAGAGACAGTGAGGTAAAGAAGAGTCTGAGAAGGTAAAGAAGAGTCTGAGAAGGTAAAGAATAGTCTGAGAAGGTAAAGAAGAGTCTGAGAAGGTAAAAGAAGAGTCTGAGGTAAAGAAGAGTCTGAGAAAGTAAAGAAGAGTCTGAGAAGGTAAAAGAAGAGTCTGAGAAGGTAAAGAAGAGTCTGAGAAGGTAAAGAAGAGTCTGAGAAGGTAAAGAAGAGGCTGAGAGGTAAAGAAGAGTCTGAGAAGGTAAAGAAGAGTCTGAGAAGGTAAACCAGAGCCTGAGAAAGTAAAGAAGAGTCTGAGAAGGTAAAGAAGAGTCTGAGAAGTTAAAAGAAGAGTCTGAGAAGGTAAAAAGAAGAGTCTGAGAAGGTAAAAGAAGAGTCTGAGAGGTAAAGAAGAGTCTGAGAAGGTAAAGAAGAGTCTGAGAAGGTAAAGAAGAGTCTGAGAAGGTAAAAGAAGAGTCTGAGAGGTAAAGAAGTGTCTGAGAAGGTAAAAAAGAGTCTGAGAAGGTAAAAGAAGAGTCTGAGAGGTAAAGAAGAGTCTGAGAAGGTAAAAAAGAGTCTGAGAAGGTAAAAGAAGAGTCTGAGAAGGTAAAAGAAGAGTCTGAGAAGGTAAAGAAGAGTCTGAGAAGGTAAAGAAGAGCCTGAGAAGGTAAAGAAGAGTCTGAGAAGGTAAAGACGAGTCTGAGGGGTAAAGAAGAGTCTGATAAGGTAAAAGAAGAGTCTGAAAAGGTAAAAGAAGAGCCTGAGAAGGTAAAGAAGAGTCTGAGAAGGTAAAATAAGAGTCTGAGAAGGTAAAGAAGAGCCTGAGAAAGTAAAGAAGAGTCTGAGAAGGTAAAAGAAGAGTCTTAGAAGGTAAAGAAGAGCCTGAGAAGGTAAAGAAGAGTCTGAGAAGGTAAAGAAGAGTCTAAGAAGGTAAAATAAGAGTCTGTGAGGTAAAGAAGAGTCTGAGAAAGGTAAAGAAGAGTCTGAGAAGGTAAAAGAAGAGTCTGAGAAGGTAAAGAAGAGTCTGAGAAGGTAAAGAAGAGTCTGAGAAGGTAAAAGAAGAGTCTGAGAAGGTAAAGAAGAGTCTGAGAAGGTAAAGAAGAGTCTTAGAAGGTAAAGAAGAGCATGAGAAGGTAAAGAAGAGTCTGAGAAGGTAAAGAAGAGTCTGAGAAAGTAAAGAAGAGTCTGAGAAGGTAAAGAAGAGTCTGTGAGGTAAAGAAGAGTCTGAGAAGGTAAAGAAGAGTCTGAGAAGGTAAAGAATAGTCTGAGAAGGTAAAGAAGAGTCTGAGAAGGTAAAGAAGAGTCTGAGAAGGTAAAAGAAGAGTCTGAGGTAAAGAAGAGTCTGAGAAAGTAAAGAAGAGTCTGAGAAGGTAAAAGAAGAGTCTGAGAAGGTAAAGAAGAGTCTGAGAAGGTAAAGAAGAGTCTGAGAAGGTAAAGAAGAGTCTGAGAGGTAAAGAAGAGTCTGAGAAGGTAAAGAAGAGTCTGAGAAGGTAAACAAGAGCCTGAGAAAGTAAAGAAGAGTCTGAGAAGGTAAAGAAGAGTCTGAGAAGTTAAAAGAAGAGTCTGAGAAGGTAAGAAGAAGAGTCTGAGAAGGTAAAAGAAGAGTCTGAGAGGTAAAGAAGAGTCTGAGAAGGTAAAGAAGAGTCTGAGAAGGTAAAAGAAGAGTCTGAGAGGTAAAGAAGAGTCTGAGAAGGTAAAGAAGAGTCTGAGAAGGTAAAAGAAGAGTCTGAGAAGGCAAAGAAGAGTCTGAGAGGTAAAGAAGAGTCTGAGAAGGTAAAGAAGAGTCTGAGAAGGTAAAGAAGAGTCTGAGAAAGTAAAGAAGAGTCTGAGAAGGTAAAAGAAGAGTCTGAGAAGGTAAAGAAGAGTCTGAGAAGGCAAAGAAGAGCCTGAGAAGGTAAAGAAGAGTCTGAGAAGGTAAAGAAGAGTCTGAGAGGTAAAGAAGAGTCTGAGAGGTAAAGAAGAGTCTGAGAAGGTAAAAGAAGAGCCGGAGAAGGTAAAGAAGAGTCTGAGAAAGTAAAGAAGAGTCTGAGAAGGTAAAAGAAGAGTCTGAGAAGGTAAAGAAGAGTCTGAGAAGGTAAAGAAGAGCCTGAGAAGGTAAAGAAGAGTCTGAGAAGGTAAAGAAGAGTCTGAGAGGTAAAGAAGAGTCTGAGAAGATAAAAGAAGAGTCTGAGAAGGTAAAGAAGAGTCTGAGAAGGTAAAGAAGAGTCTGAGAAGGTAAATAAGAGCCTGAGAAGGTAAAAGAAGAGTCTGAGAGGTAAAGAAGAGTCTGAGAAGGTAAAGAAGAGTCTGAGAACGTAAAGAAGAGTCTGAGAAGGTAAAGAAGAGTCTGAGAGGTAAAGAAGAGTCTGAGAAAGTAAAGAATAGTCTGAGAAGGTAAAAGAAGAGTCTTAGAAGGTAAAGAAGAGCCTGAGAAGGTAAAGAAGAGTCTGAGAAGGTAAAGAAGAGTCTGAGAAGGTAAAAGAAGAGTCTGAGAGGTAAAGAAGAGTCTGAGAAGTTAAAAGAAGAGTCTGAGAAGGTAAAAGAAGAGTCTGAGAAGGTAAAAGAAGAGTCTGAGAGGTAAAGAAGAGTCTGAGAAGGTAAAAGAAGAGTCTGAGAAGGTAAAAGGAGAGTCTGAGAGGTAAAGAAGAGTCTGAGAAGGTAAAAGAAGAGTCTGAGAAGGTAAAAGAAGAATCTGAGAGGTAAAGAAGAGTCTGAGAAGGTAAAGAAGAGTCTGAGAAGGTAAAGAAGAGTATGAGAAAGTAAAGACGAGTCTGAGAAGGTAAAGAAGAGCCTGAGAAGGTAAAGAAGAGTCTGAGAAGGTAAAGAAGAGCCTGAGAAGGTAAAAGAAGAGTCTGAGAGGTAAAGAAGAGTCTGAGAAGGTAAAGAAGAGTCTGAGAAGGTAAAAGAAGAGTCTGAGAGGTAAAGAAGAGTCTGAGAAGGTAAAAGAAGAGTCTGAGAAGGTAAACAAAGAATCTGAGAGGTAAAGAAGAGTCTGAGAAGGTAAAGAAGAGTCTGAGAAAGTAAAGAAGAGTCTGAGAAGGTAAAGAAGAGTCTGAGAAGGTAAAGAAGAGTCTGAGAAGGTAAAAGAAGAGTCTGAGAAGTTAAAGAAGAGTCTGAGAAGGTAAAAGAAGAGTCTGAGAAGGTAAAAGAAGAGTCTGAGAGGTAAAGAAGAGTCTGAGAAGGTAAAGAAGAGTCTGAGAAGGTAAAGAAGAGTCTGAGAAAGTAAAGAAGAGTCTGAGAAGGTAAAGAAGAGTCTGAGAAGGTAAAGAAGAGCCTGAGAAGGTAAAGAAGAGTCTGAGAAGGTAAAGAAGAGTCTGAGAGGTAAAGACGAGTCTGAGAGGTAAAGAAGAGTCTGAGAAGGTAAAAGAAGAGTCTGAGAGGTAAAGAAGAGTCTGAGAAGGTAAAGAAGAGTCTGAGAAGGTAAAAGAAGAGTCTGAGAGGTAAAGAAGAGTCTGAGAAGGTAAAGAAGAGTCTGAGACGGTAAAAGAAGAGTCTGAGAAGGTAAAAGAAGAGTCTGAGAGGTAAAGAAGAGTCTGAGAAGGTAAAGAAGAGTCTGAGAAGGTAAAGAAGAGTCTGAGAAAGTAAAGAAGAGTCTGAGAAGGTAAAAGAAGAGTCTGAGAAGGTAAAGAAGAGTCTGAGAAGGTAAAGAAGAGCCTGAGAAGGTAAAGAAGAGTCTGAGAAGGTAAAGAAGAGTCTGAGAGGTAAAGAAGAGTCTGAGAAGGTAAAAGAAGAGTCTGAGAAGGTAAAGAAGAGTCTGAGAAAGTAAAGAAGAGTCTGAGAAGGTAAAGAAGAGTCTGAGAAGGTAAAAGAAGAGTCTGAGAGGTAAAGAAGAGTCTGAGAAGGTAAAGAAGAGTCTGAGAAGGTAAAAGAAGAGTCTGAGAATGTAAAAGAAGAGTCTGAGAGGTAAAGAAGAGTCTGAGAAGGTAAAGAAGAGTCTGAGAAGGTAAAGAAGAGTCTGAGAAAGTAAAGAAGAGTCTGAGAAGGTAAAAGAAGAGTCTGAGAAGGTAAAGAAGAGTCTGAGAAGGTAAAGAAGAGCCTGAGAAGGTAAAGAAGAGTCTGAGAAGGTAAAGAAGAGTCTGAGAGGTAAAGAAGAGTCTGAGAGGTAAAGAAGAGTCTGAGAAGGTAAAAGAAGAGTCTGAGAAGGTAAAGAAGAGTCTGAGAAGGTAAAGAAGAGCCTGAGAAGGTAAAGAAGAGTCTGAGAAGGTAAAGAAGAGTCTGAGAGGTAAAGAAGAGTCTGAGAGGTAAAGAAGAGTCTGAGAAGGTAAAAGAAGAGTCTGAGAAGGTAAAAGAAGAGCCTGAGAAGGTAAAGAAGAGTCTGAGAAGATAAAAGAAGAGTCTGAGAAGGTAAAGAAGAGTCTGAGAAGGTAAAGAAGAGTCTGAGAAGGTAAAGAAGAGCCTGAGAAGGTAAAAGAAGAGTCTGAGAGGTAAAGAAGAGTCTGAGAAGGTAAAGAAGAGTCTGAGAACGTAAAGAAGAGTCTGATAAGGTAAAAGAAGAGTCTGAGAAGGTAAAAGAAGAGCCTGAGAAGGTAAAGAAGAGTCTGAGAAGGTAAAAGAAGAGTCTGAGAAGGTAAAGAAGAGCCTGAGAAAGTAAAGAAGAGTCTGAGAAGGTAAAAGAAGAGTCTTAGAAGGTAAAGAAGAGCCTGAGAAGGTAAAGAAGAGTCTGAGAAGGTAAAGAAGAGTCTAAGAAGGTAAAAGAAGAGTCTGAGAGGTAAAGAAGAGTCTGAGAAGTTAAAAGAAGAGTCTGAGAAGTAAAGAAGAGTCTGAGAAAGGTAAAGAAGAGTCTGAGAAGGTAAAAGAAGAGTCTGAGAAGGTAAAGAAGAGTCTGAGAAGGTAAAGAAGAGTCTGAGAAGGTAAAGAAGAGTCTTAGAAGGTAAAGAAGAGCATGAGAAGGTAAAGAAGAGTCTGAGAAGGTAAAGAAGAGTCTGAGAAAGTAAAGAAGAGTCTGAGAAGGTAAAGAAGAGTCTGTGAGGTAAAGAAGAGTCTGAGAAGGTAAAGAAGAGTCTGAGAAGGAAAAGAATAGTCTGAGAAGGTAAAGAAGAGTCTGAGAAGGTAAAGAAGAGTCTGAGAAGGTAAAGAAGAGTCTGAGAAGGTAAAGAAGAGCCTGAGAAGGTAAAAGAAGAGTCTGAGATTTAAAGAAGAGTCTGAGAAGGTAAAGAAGAGTCTGAGAAGGTAAAAGAAGAGTCTGAGAGGTAAAGAAGAGTCTGAGAAGGTAAAAGAAGAGTCTGAGAAGGTAAACGAAGAATCTGAGAGGTAAAGAAGAGTCTGAGAAGGCAAAGAAGAGTCTGAGAAAGTAAAGAAGAGTCTGAGAAGGTAAAGAAGAGTCTGGGAAGGTAAAGAAGAGTCTGAGAAGGTAAAAGAAGAGTCTGAGAAGTTAAAGAAGAGTCTGAGAAGGTAAAAGAAGAGTCTGAGAAGGTAAAAGAAGAGTCTGAGAGGTAAAGAAGAGTCTGAGAAGGTAAAGAAGAGTCTGAGAAGGTAAAGAAGAGTCTGAGAAAGTAAAGAAGAGTCTGAGAAGGTAAAAGAAGAGTCTGTGAGGTAAAGAAGAGTCTGAGAAGGTAAAGAAGAGTCTGAGAAGGTAAAGAATAGTCTGAGAAGGTAAAGAAGAGTCTGAGAAGGTAAAGAAGAGTCTGAGAAGGTAAAGAAGAGTCTGAGAAGGTAAAGAAGAGCCTGAGAAGGTAAAAGAAGAGTCTGAGAGGTAAATAAGAGTCTGAGAAGGTAAAGAAGAGTCTGAGAAGGTAAAAGAAGAGTCTGAGAGGTAAAGAAGAGTCTGAGAAGGTAAAGAAGAGTCTGAGAAGGTAAACGAAGAATCTGAGAGGTAAAGAAGAGTCTGAGAAGGCAAAGAAGAGTCTGAGAAAGTAAAGAAGAGTCTGAGAAGGTAAAGAAGAGTCTGAGAAGGTAAAGAAGAGTCTGAGAAGGTAAAAGAAGAGTCTGAGAAGTTAAAGAAGAGTCTGAGAAGGTAAAAGAAGAGTCTGAGAAGGTAAAAGAAGAGTCTGAGAGGTAAAGAAGAGTCTGAGAAGGTAAAGAAGAGTCTGAGAAGGTAAAGAAGAGTCTGAGAAAGTAAAGAAGAGTCTGAGAAGGTAAAAGAAGAGTCTGAGAAGGTAAAGAAGAGTCTGAGAAGGTAAAGAAGAGCCTGAGAAGGTAAAGAAGAGCCTGAGAAGGTAAAAGAAGAGTCTGAGAGGTAAAGAAGAGTCTGAGAAGGTAAAGAAGAGTCTGAGAACGTAAAGAAGAGTCTGATAAGGTAAAAGAAGAGTCTGAGAAGGTAAAATAAGAGCCTGAGAAGGTAAAGAAGAGTCTGAGAAGGTAAAAGAAGAGTCTGAGAAGTTAAAGAAGAGCCTGAGAAAGTAAAGAAGAGTCTGAGAAGATAAAAGAAGAGTCTGAGAGGTAAAGAAGAGTCTGAGAAGGTAAAAGAAGAGTCTGAGAAGGTAAAAGAAGAATCTGAGAAGGTAAAAGAAGAGTCTGAGAGGTAAAGAAGAGTCTGAGAAGTTAAAAGAAGAGTCTGAGAAGTAAAGAAGAGTCTGAGAAAGGTAAAGAAGAGTCTGAGAAGGTAAAATAAGAGTCTGAGAAGGTAAAGAAGAGTCTGAGAAGGTAAAGAAGAGTCTGAGAAGGTAAAAGAGGAGTCTGAGAAGGTAAAGAAGAGTCTGAGAAGGTAAAGAAGAGTCTTAGAAGGTAAAGAAGAGCATGAGAAGGTAAAGAAGAGTCTGAGAAGGTAAAGAAGAGTCTGAGAAAGTAAAGAAGAGTCTGAGAGGTAAAGAAGAGTCTGAGAAGGTAAAGAAGAGTCTGAGAACGTAAAGAAGAGTCTGATAAGGTAAAAGAAGAGTCTGAGAAGGTAAAATAAGAGCCTGAGAAGGTAAAGAAGAGTCTGAGAAGGTAAAAGAAGAGTCTGAGAAGTTAAAGAAGAGCCTGAGAAAGTAAAGAAGAGTCTGAGAAGATAAAAGAAGAGTCTGAGAGGTAAAGAAGAGTCTGAGAAGGTAAAAGAAGAGTCTGAGAAGGTAAAAGAAGAATCTGAGAAGGTAAAAGAAGAGTCTGAGAGGTAAAGAAGAGTCTGAGAAGTTAAAAGAAGAGTCTGAGAAGTAAAGAAGAGTCTGAGAAAGGTAAAGAAGAGTCTGAGAAGGTAAAATAAGAGTCTGAGAAGGTAAAGAAGAGTCTGAGAAGGTAAAGAAGAGTCTGAGAAGGTAAAAGAGGAGTCTGAGAAGGTAAAGAAGAGTCTGAGAAGGTAAAGAAGAGTCTTAGAAGGTAAAGAAGAGCATGAGAAGGTAAAGAAGAGTCTGAGAAGGTAAAGAAGAGTCTGAGAAAGTAAAGAAGAGTCTGAGAAGGTAAAGAAGAGTCTGTGAGGTAAAGAAGAGTCTGAGAAGGTAAAGAAGAGTCTGAGAAGGTAAAGAAGAGTCTGAGAAGGTAAAGAAGAGTCTGAGAAGGTAAAAGAAGAGTCTGAGAAGGTAAAGAAGAGTCTGAGGAGGTAAAGAAGAGTCTGAGAAGGTAAAGAAGAGTCTGAGAGGTAAAGAAGAGTCTGAGAAGGTAAAGAAGAGTCTGAGAAGGTAAAGAAGAGTCTGAGAGGTAAAGAAGAGTCTGAGAGGTAAAGAAGAGTCTGAGAAGGTAAAAGAAGAGTCTGAGAAGGTAAAGAAGAGTCTGAGAAAGTAAAGAAGAGTCTGAGAAGGTAAAAGAAGAGTCTGAGAAGGTAAAGAAGAGTCTGAGAAGGTAAAGAAGAGCCTGAGAAGGTAAAGAAGAGTCTGAGAAGGTAAAGAAGAGTCTGAGAGGTAAAGAAGAGTCTGAGAGGTAAAGAAGAGTCTGAGAAGGTAAAAGAAGAGTCTGAGAAGGTAAAGAAGAGTCTGAGAAAGTAAAGAAGAGTCTGAGAAGGTAAAAGAAGAGTCTGAGAAGGTAAAGAAGAGTCTGAGAAGGTAAAGAAGAGCCTGAGAAGGTAAAGAAGAGTCTGAGAAGGTAAAGAAGAGTCTGAGAGGTAAAGAAGAGTCTAAGAGGTAAAAGAGAGTCTGAGAAGATAAAAGAAGAGTCTGAGAAGGTAAAGAAGAGTCTGAGAAGGTAAAGAAGAGTCTGAGAAGGTAAAGAAGAGCCTGAGAAGGTAAAAGAAGAGTCTGAGAGGTAAAGAAGAGTCTGAGAAGGTAAAGAAGAGTCTGAGAACGTAAAGAAGAGTCTGGGAAGGTAAAGAAGAGTCTGAGAGGTAAAGAAGAGTCTGAGAAAGTAAAGAATAGTCTGAGAAGGTAAAAGAAGAGTCTGAGAAGGTAAAAGAAGAGTCTGAGAGGTAAAGAAGAGTCTGAGAAGTTAAAAGAAGAGTCTGAGAGGTAAAGAAGAGTCTGAGAAGGTAAAAGAAGAGTCTGAGAAGGTAAAAGAAGAGTCTGAGAGGTAAAGAAGAGTCTGAGAAGTTAAAAGAAGAGTCTGAGAGGTAAAGAAGAGTCTGAGAAGTTAAAAGAAGAGTCTGAGAAGGTAAAAGAAGAGTCTGAGAAGGTAAAAGAAGAGTCTGAGAGGTAAAGAAGAGTCTGAGAAGGTAAAAGGAGAGTCTGAGAGGTAAAGAAGAGTCTGAGAAGGTAAAAGAAGAGTCTGAGAAGGTAAAAGAAGAATCTGAGAGGTAAAGAAGAGTCTGAGAAGGTAAAGAAGAGTCTGAGAAGGTAAAGAAGAGTCTGCGAAAGTAAAGAAGAGTCTGAGAAGGTAAAAGAAGAGTCTGAGAAGGTAAAGAAGAGTCTGAGAAGGTAAAGAAGAGCCTGAGAAGGTAAAAGAAGAGTCTGAGAGGTAAAGAAGAGTCTGAGAAGGTAAAAGAAGAGCCTGAGAAGGTAAAGAAGAGTCTGAGAAGATAAAAGAAGAGTCTGAGAAGGTAAAGAAGAGTCTGAGAAGGTAAAGAAGAGTCTGAGAAGGTAAAGAAGAGCCTGAGAAGGTAAAAGAAGAGTCTGAGAGGTAAAGAAGAGTCTGAGAAGGTAAAGAAGAGTCTGAGAACGTAAAGAAGAGTCTGATAAGGTAAAAGAAGAGTCTGAGAAGGTAAAAGAAGAGCCTGAGAAGGTAAAGAAGAGTCTGAGAAGGTAAAAGAAGAGTCTGAGAAGGTAAAGAAGAGCCTGAGAAAGTAAAGAAGAGTCTGAGAAGGTAAAAGAAGAGTCTTAGAAGGTAAAGAAGAGCCTGAGAAGGTAAAGAAGAGTCTGAGAAGGTAAAGAAGAGTCTAAGAAGGTAAAAGAAGAGTCTGAGAGGTAAAGAAGAGTCTGAGAAGTTAAAAGAAGAGTCTGAGAAGTAAAGAAGAGTCTGAGAAAGGTAAAGAAGAGTCTGAGAAGGTAAAAGAAGAGTCTGAGAAGGTAAAGAAGAGTCTGAGAAGGTAAAGAAGAGTCTGAGAAGGTAAAGAAGAGTCTTAGAAGGTAAAGAAGAGCATGAGAAGGTAAAGAAGAGTCTGAGAAGGTAAAGAAGAGTCTGAGAAAGTAAAGAAGAGTCTGAGAAGGTAAAGAAGAGTCTGTGAGGTAAAGAAGAGTCTGAGAAGGTAAAGAAGAGTCTGAGAAGGAAAAGAATAGTCTGAGAAGGTAAAGAAGAGTCTGAGAAGGTAAAGAAGAGTCTGAGAAGGTAAAGAAGAGTCTGAGAAGGTAAAGAAGAGCCTGAGAAGGTAAAAGAAGAGTCTGAGATTTAAAGAAGAGTCTGAGAAGGTAAAGAAGAGTCTGAGAAGGTAAAAGAAGAGTCTGAGAGGTAAAGAAGAGTCTGAGAAGGTAAAAGAAGAGTCTGAGAAGGTAAACGAAGAATCTGAGAGGTAAAGAAGAGTCTGAGAAGGCAAAGAAGAGTCTGAGAAAGTAAAGAAGAGTCTGAGAAGGTAAAGAAGAGTCTGGGAAGGTAAAGAAGAGTCTGAGAAGGTAAAAGAAGAGTCTGAGAAGTTAAAGAAGAGTCTGAGAAGGTAAAAGAAGAGTCTGAGAAGGTAAAAGAAGAGTCTGAGAGGTAAAGAAGAGTCTGAGAAGGTAAAGAAGAGTCTGAGAAGGTAAAGAAGAGTCTGAGAAAGTAAAGAAGAGTCTGAGAAGGTAAAAGAAGAGTCTGTGAGGTAAAGAAGAGTCTGAGAAGGTAAAGAAGAGTCTGAGAAGGTAAAGAATAGTCTGAGAAGGTAAAGAAGAGTCTGAGAAGGTAAAGAAGAGTCTGAGAAGGTAAAGAAGAGTCTGAGAAGGTAAAGAAGAGCCTGAGAAGGTAAAAGAAGAGTCTGAGAGGTAAATAAGAGTCTGAGAAGGTAAAGAAGAGTCTGAGAAGGTAAAAGAAGAGTCTGAGAGGTAAAGAAGAGTCTGAGAAGGTAAAGAAGAGTCTGAGAAGGTAAACGAAGAATCTGAGAGGTAAAGAAGAGTCTGAGAAGGCAAAGAAGAGTCTGAGAAAGTAAAGAAGAGTCTGAGAAGGTAAAGAAGAGTCTGAGAAGGTAAAGAAGAGTCTGAGAAGGTAAAAGAAGAGTCTGAGAAGTTAAAGAAGAGTCTGAGAAGGTAAAAGAAGAGTCTGAGAAGGTAAAAGAAGAGTCTGAGAGGTAAAGAAGAGTCTGAGAAGGTAAAGAAGAGTCTGAGAAGGTAAAGAAGAGTCTGAGAAAGTAAAGAAGAGTCTGAGAAGGTAAAAGAAGAGTCTGAGAAGGTAAAGAAGAGTCTGAGAAGGTAAAGAAGAGCCTGAGAAGGTAAAGAAGAGCCTGAGAAGGTAAAAGAAGAGTCTGAGAGGTAAAGAAGAGTCTGAGAAGGTAAAGAAGAGTCTGAGAACGTAAAGAAGAGTCTGATAAGGTAAAAGAAGAGTCTGAGAAGGTAAAATAAGAGCCTGAGAAGGTAAAGAAGAGTCTGAGAAGGTAAAAGAAGAGTCTGAGAAGTTAAAGAAGAGCCTGAGAAAGTAAAGAAGAGTCTGAGAAGATAAAAGAAGAGTCTGAGAGGTAAAGAAGAGTCTGAGAAGGTAAAAGAAGAGTCTGAGAAGGTAAAAGAAGAATCTGAGAAGGTAAAAGAAGAGTCTGAGAGGTAAAGAAGAGTCTGAGAAGTTAAAAGAAGAGTCTGAGAAGTAAAGAAGAGTCTGAGAAAGGTAAAGAAGAGTCTGAGAAGGTAAAATAAGAGTCTGAGAAGGTAAAGAAGAGTCTGAGAAGGTAAAGAAGAGTCTGAGAAGGTAAAAGAGGAGTCTGAGAAGGTAAAGAAGAGTCTGAGAAGGTAAAGAAGAGTCTTAGAAGGTAAAGAAGAGCATGAGAAGGTAAAGAAGAGTCTGAGAAGGTAAAGAAGAGTCTGAGAAAGTAAAGAAGAGTCTGAGAAGGTAAAGAAGAGTCTGTGAGGTAAAGAAGAGTCTGAGAAGGTAAAGAAGAGTCTGAGAAGGTAAAGAAGAGTCTGAGAAGGTAAAGAAGAGTCTGAGAAGGTAAAAGAAGAGTCTGAGAAGGTAAAGAAGAGTCTGAGGAGGTAAAGAAGAGTCTGAGAAGGTAAAGAAGAGTCTGAGAGGTAAAGAAGAGTCTGAGAAGGTAAAGAAGAGTCTGAGAAGGTAAAGAAGAGTCTGAGAGGTAAAGAAGAGTCTGAGAGGTAAAGAAGAGTCTGAGAAGGTAAAAGAAGAGTCTGAGAAGGTAAAGAAGAGCCTGAGAAGGTAAAGAAGAGTCTGAGAAGGTAAAGAAGAGTCTGAGAGGTAAAGAAGAGTCTGAGAGGTAAAGAAGAGTCTGAGAAGGTAAAAGAAGAGTCTGAGAAGGTAAAGAAGAGTCTGAGAAAGTAAAGAAGAGTCTGAGAAGGTAAAAGAAGAGTCTGAGAAGGTAAAGAAGAGTCTGAGAAGGTAAAGAAGAGCCTGAGAAGGTAAAGAAGAGTCTGAGAAGGTAAAGAAGAGTCTGAGAGGTAAAGAAGAGTCTAAGAGGTAAAGAAGAGTCTGAGAAGATAAAAGAAGAGTCTGAGAAGGTAAAGAAGAGTCTGAGAAGGTAAAGAAGAGTCTGAGAAGGTAAAGAAGAGCCTGAGAAGGTAAAAGAAGAGTCTGAGAGGTAAAGAAGAGTCTGAGAAGGTAAAGAAGAGTCTGAGAACGTAAAGAAGAGTCTGGGAAGGTAAAGAAGAGTCTGAGAGGTAAAGAAGAGTCTGAGAAAGTAAAGAATAGTCTGAGAAGGTAAAAGAAGAGTCTGAGAAGGTAAAAGAAGAGTCTGAGAGGTAAAGAAGAGTCTGAGAAGTTAAAAGAAGAGTCTGAGAGGTAAAGAAGAGTCTGAGAAGGTAAAAGAAGAGTCTGAGAAGGTAAAAGAAGAGTCTGAGAGGTAAAGAAGAGTCTGAGAAGTTAAAAGAAGAGTCTGAGAGGTAAAGAAGAGTCTGAGAAGTTAAAAGAAGAGTCTGAGAAGGTAAAAGAAGAGTCTGAGAAGGTAAAAGAAGAGTCTGAGAGGTAAAGAAGAGTCTGAGAAGGTAAAAGGAGAGTCTGAGAGGTAAAGAAGAGTCTGAGAAGGTAAAAGAAGAGTCTGAGAAGGTAAAAGAAGAATCTGAGAGGTAAAGAAGAGTCTGAGAAGGTAAAGAAGAGTCTGAGAAGGTAAAGAAGAGTCTGCGAAAGTAAAGAAGAGTCTGAGAAGGTAAAAGAAGAGTCTGAGAAGGTAAAGAAGAGTCTGAGAAGGTAAAGAAGAGCCTGAGAAGGTAAAAGAAGAGTCTGAGAGGTAAAGAAGAGTCTGAGAAGGTAAAGAAGAGTCTGAGAAGGTAAAAGAAGAGTCTGAGAGGTAAAGAAGAGTCTGAGAAGGTAAAGAAGAGTCTGAGAAAGTAAAGAAGAGTCTGAGAAGGTAAAGAAGAGTCTGAGAAGGTAAAGAAGAGTCTGAGAAGGTAAAGAAGAGTCTGAGAGGTAAAGAAGAGTCTGAGAGGTAAAGAAGAGTCTGAGAAGGTAAAAGAAGAGTCTGAGAAGGTAAAGAAGAGTCTGAGAAAGTAAAGAAGAGTCTGAGAAGGTAAAGAAGAGTCTGAGAGGTAAAGAAGAGTCTGAGAAGGTAAAGAAGAGTCTGAGAAGGTAAAAGAAGAGTCTGAGAAGGTAAAAGAAGAGTCTGAGAGGTAAAGAAGAGTCTGAGAAGGTAAAGAAGAGTCTGAGAAGGTAAAGAAGAGTCTGAGAAAGTAAAGAAGAGTCTGAGAAGGTAAAAGAAGAGTCTGAGAAGGTAAAGAAGAGTCTGAGAAGGTAAAGAAGAGCCTGAGAAGGTAAAGAAGAGTCTGAGAAGGTAAAGAAGAGTCTGAGAGGTAAAGAAGAGTCTGAGAGGTAAAGAAGAGTCTGAGAAGGTAAAAGAAGAGTCTGAGAAGGTAAAGAAGAGTCTGAGAAGGTAAAGAAGAGTCTGAGAAGGTAAAGAAGAGCCTGAGAAGGTAAAAGAAGAGTCTGAGAGGTAAAGAAGAGTCTGAGAAGGTAAAGAAGAGTCTGAGAACGTAAAGAAGAGTCTGGGAAGGTAAAGAAGAGTCTGAGAGGTAAAGAAGAGTCTGAGAAAGTAAAGAATAGTCTGAGAAGGTAAAAGAAGAGTCTGAGAAGGTAAAAGAAGAGTCTGAGAGGTAAAGAAGAGTCTGAGAAGTTAAAAGAAGAGTCTGAGAGGTAAAGAAGAGTCTGAGAAGGTAAAAGAAGAGTCTGAGAAGGTAAAAGAAGAGTCTGAGAGGTAAAGAAGAGTCTGAGAAGTTAAAAGAAGAGTCTGAGATGTAAAGAAGAGTCTGAGAAGTTAAAAGAAGAGTCTGAGAAGGTAAAAGAAGAGTCTGAGAAGGTAAAAGAAGAATCTGAGAGGTAAAGAAGAGTCTGAGAAGGTAAAGAAGAGTCTGAGAAGGTAAAGAAGAGTCTGAGAAAGTAAAGAAGAGTCTGAGAAGGTAAAAGAAGAGTCTGAGAAGGTAAAGAAGAGTCTGAGAAGGTAAAGAAGAGCCTGAGAAGGTAAAAGAAGAGTCTGAGAGGTAAAGAAGAGTCTGAGAAGGTAAAGAAGAGTCTGAGAAGGTAAAAGAAGAGTCTGAGAGGTAAAGAAGAGTCTGAGAAGGTAAAAGAAGAGTCTGAGAAGGTAAACGAAGAATCTGAAAGGTAAAGAAGAGTCTGAGAAGGTAAAGAAGAGTCTGAGAAAGTAAAGAAGAGTCTGAGAAGGTAAAGAAGAGTCTGAGAAGGTAAAGAAGAGTCTGAGAAGGTAAAGAAGAGTCTGAGAGGTAAAGAAGAGTCTGAGAGGTAAAGAAGAGTCTGAGAAGGTAAAAGAAGAGTCTGAGAAAGTAAAGAAGAGTCTGAGAAGGTAAAGAAGAGTCTGAGAAGGTAAAAGAAGAGTCTGAGAGGTAAAGAAGAGTCTGAGAAGGTAAAAGAAGAGTCTGAGAAGGTAAAAGAAGAGTCTGAGAGGTAAAGAAGAGTCTGAGAAGGTAAAGAAGAGTCTGAGAAAGTAAAGAAGAGTCTGATAAGGTAAAAGAAGAGTCTGAGAAGGTAAAGAAGAGTCTGAGAAGGTAAAGAAGAGCCTGAGAAGGTAAAGAAGAGTCTGAGAAGGTAAAGAAGAGTCTGAGAGGTAAAGAAGAGTCTGAGAGGTAAAGAAGAGTCTGAGAAGGTAAAGAAGAGTCTGAGAAGGTAAAAGAAGAGTCTGAGAAGGTAAAAGAAGAGTCTGAGAGGTAAAGAAGAGTCTGAGAAGGTAAAGAAGAGTCTGAGAAGGTAAAGAAGAGTCTGAGAAGGTAAAGAAGAGCCTGAGAAGGTAAAAGAAGAGTCTGAGAGGTAAAGAAGAGTCTGAGAAGGTAAAGAAGAGTCTGAGAACGTAAAGAAGAGTCTGGGAAGGTAAAGAAGAGTCTGAGAGGTAAAGAAGAGTCTGAGAAAGTAAAGAATAGTCTGAGAAGGTAAAAGAAGAGTCTGAGAAGGTAAAAGAAGAGTCTGAGAGGTAAAGAAGAGTCTGAGAAGTTAAAAGAAGAGTCTGAGAGGTAAAGAAGAGTCTGAGAAGGTAAAAGAAGAGTCTGAGAAGGTAAAAGAAGAGTCTGAGAGGTAAAGAAGAGTCTGAGAAGTTAAAAGAAGAGTCTGAGAGGTAAAGAAGAGTCTGAGAAGTTAAAAGAAGAGTCTGAGAAGGTAAAAGAAGAGTCTGAGAAGGTAAAAGAAGAGTCTGAGAGGTAAAGAAGAGTCTGAGAAGGTAAAAGGAGAGTCTGAGAGGTAAAGAAGAGTCTGAGAAGGTAAAAGAAGAGTCTGAGAAGGTAAAAGAAGAATCTGAGAGGTAAAGAAGAGTCTGAGAAGGTAAAGAAGAGTCTGAGAAGGTAAAGAAGAGTCTGCGAAAGTAAAGAAGAGTCTGAGAAGGTAAAAGAAGAGTCTGAGAAGGTAAAGAAGAGTCTGAGAAGGTAAAGAAGAGCCTGAGAAGGTAAAAGAAGAGTCTGAGAGGTAAAGAAGAGTCTGAGAAGGTAAAGAAGAGTCTGAGAAGGTAAAAGAAGAGTCTGAGAGGTAAAGAAGAGTCTGAGAAGGTAAAGAAGAGTCTGAGAAAGTAAAGAAGAGTCTGAGAGGTAAAGAAGAGTCTGAGAGGTAAAGAAGAGTCTGAGAAGGTAAAAGAAGAGTCTGAGAAGGTAAAGAAGAGTCTGAGAAAGTAAAGAAGAGTCTGAGAAGGTAAAGAAGAGTCTGAGAGGTAAAGAAGAGTCTGAGAAGGTAAAGAAGAGTCTGAGAAGGTAAAAGAAGAGTCTGAGAAGGTAAAAGAAGAGTCTGAGAGGTAAAGAAGAGTCTGAGAAGGTAAAGAAGAGTCTGAGAAGGTAAAGAAGAGTCTGAGAAAGTAAAGAAGAGTCTGAGAAGGTAAAAGAAGAGTCTGAGAAGGTAAAGAAGAGTCTGAGAAGGTAAAGAAGAGCCTGAGAAGGTAAAGAAGAGTCTGAGAAGGTAAAGAAGAGTCTGAGAGGTAAAGAAGAGTCTGAGAGGTAAAGAAGAGTCTGAGAAGGTAAAAGAAGAGTCTGAGAAGGTAAAGAAGAGTCTGAGAAGGTAAAGAAGAGTCTGAGAAGGTAAAGAAGAGCCTGAGAAGGTAAAAGAAGAGTCTGAGAGGTAAAGAAGAGTCTGAGAAGGTAAAGAAGAGTCTGAGAACGTAAAGAAGAGTCTGGGAAGGTAAAGAAGAGTCTGAGAGGTAAAGAAGAGTCTGAGAAAGTAAAGAATAGTCTGAGAAGGTAAAAGAAGAGTCTGAGAAGGTAAAAGAAGAGTCTGAGAGGTAAAGAAGAGTCTGAGAAGTTAAAAGAAGAGTCTGAGAGGTAAAGAAGAGTCTGAGAAGGTAAAAGAAGAGTCTGAGAAGGTAAAAGAAGAGTCTGAGAGGTAAAGAAGAGTCTGAGAAGTTAAAAGAAGAGTCTGAGAGGTAAAGAAGAGTCTGAGAAGTTAAAAGAAGAGTCTGAGAAGGTAAAAGAAGAGTCTGAGAAGGTAAAAGAAGAATCTGAGAGGTAAAGAAGAGTCTGAGAAGGTAAAGAAGAGTCTGAGAAGGTAAAGAAGAGTCTGAGAAAGTAAAGAAGAGTCTGAGAAGGTAAAAGAAGAGTCTGAGAAGGTAAAGAAGAGTCTGAGAAGGTAAAGAAGAGCCTGAGAAGGTAAAAGAAGAGTCTGAGAGGTAAAGAAGAGTCTGAGAAGGTAAAGAAGAGTCTGAGAAGGTAAAAGAAGAGTCTGAGAGGTAAAGAAGAGTCTGAGAAGGTAAAAGAAGAGTCTGAGAAGGTAAACGAAGAATCTGAAAGGTAAAGAAGAGTCTGAGAAGGTAAAGAAGAGTCTGAGAAAGTAAAGAAGAGTCTGAGAAGGTAAAGAAGAGTCTGAGAAGGTAAAGAAGAGTCTGAGAAGGTAAAGAAGAGTCTGAGAGGTAAAGAAGAGTCTGAGAGGTAAAGAAGAGTCTGAGAAGGTAAAAGAAGAGTCTGAGAAGGTAAAGAAGAGTCTGAGAAAGTAAAGAAGAGTCTGAGAAGGTAAAGAAGAGTCTGAGAAGGTAAAAGAAGAGTCTGAGAGGTAAAGAAGAGTCTGAGAAGGTAAAGAAGAGTCTGAGAAGGTAAAAGAAGAGTCTGAGAAGGTAAAAGAAGAGTCTGAGAGGTAAAGAAGAGTCTGAGAAGGTAAAGAAGAGTCTGAGAAAGTAAAGAAGAGTCTGATAAGGTAAAAGAAGAGTCTGAGAAGGTAAAGAAGAGTCTGAGAAGGTAAAGAAGAGCCTGAGAAGGTAAAGAAGAGTCTGAGAAGGTAAAGAAGAGTCTGAGAGGTAAAGAAGAGTCTGAGAGGTAAAGAAGAGTCTGAGAAGGTAAAGAAGAGTCTGAGAAGGTAAAAGAAGAGTCTGAGAAGGTAAAAGAAGAGTCTGAGAGGTAAAGAAGAGTCTGAGAAGGTAAAGAAGAGTCTGAGAATGTAAAGAAGAGTCTGAGAAGGTAAAAGAAGAGTCTGAGAAGGTAAAGAAGAGTCTGAGAAGGTAAAGAAGAGCCTGAGAAGGTAAAGAAGAGTCTGAGAAGGTAAAGAAGAGTCTGAGAGGTAAAGAAGAGTCTGAGAGTTAAAGAAGAGTCTGAGAAGGTAAAAGAAGAGTCTGAGAAGGTAAAGAAGAGTCTGAGAAAGTAAAGAAGAGTCTGAGAAGGTAAAAGAAGAGTCTGAGAAGGTAAAGAAGAGTCTGAGAAGGTAAAGAAGAGCCTAAGAAGGTAAAGAAGAGTCTGAGAAGGTAAAGAAGAGTCTGAGAGGTAAAGAAGAGTCTGAGAGGTAAAGAAGAGTCTGAGAAGGTAAAAGAAGAGTCTGAGAAGGTAAAAGAAGAGCCTGAGAAGGTAAAGAAGGGTCTGAGAAGATAAAAGAAGAGTCTGAGAAGGTAAAGAAGAGTCTGAGAAGGTAAAGAAGAGTCTGAGAAGGTAAAGAAGAGCATGAGAAGGTAAAAGAAGAGTCTGAGAGGTAAAGAAGAGTCTGAGAAGGTAAAGAAGAGTCTGAGAACGTAAAGAAGAGTCTGAGAAGGTAAAGAAGAGTCTGAGAGGTGAAGAAGAGTCTGAGAAAGTAAAGAATAGTCTGAGAAGGTAAAATAAGAGTCTGAGAAGGTAAAGAAGAGTCTGAGAAGGTAAAGAAGAGTCTGAGAGGTAAAGAAGAGTCTGAGAGGTAAAGAATAGTCTGAGAAGGTAAAAGAAGAGTCTGAGAAGGTAAAGAAGAGTCTGAGAAGGTAAAGAAGAGTCTGAGAGGTAAAGAAGAGTCTGAGAGGTAAAGAAGAGTCTGAGAAGGTAAAGAAGAGTCTGAGAGGTAAAGAAGAGTCTGAGAAGGTAAAAGAAGAGTCTGAGAAGGTAAAGAAGAGTCTGAGAAAGTAAAGAAGAGTCTGAGAAGGTAAAGAAGAGTCTGAGAAGGTAAAAGAAGAGTCTGAGAGGTAAAGAAGAGTCTGAGAAGGTAAAGAAGAGTCTGAGAAGGTAAAAGAAGAGTCTGAGAAGGTAAAAGAAGAGTCTGAGAGGTAAATAAGAGTCTGAGAAGGTAAAGAAGAGTCTGAGAAGGTAAAGAAGAGTCTGAGAAAGTAAAGAAGAGTCTGAGAAGGTAAAAGAAGAGTCTGAGAAGGTAAAGAAGAGTCTGAGAAGGTAAAGAAGAGCCTGAGAAGGTAAAGAAGAGCCTGAGAAGGTAAAGAAGTCTGAGAAGGTAAAGAAGAGTCTGAGAATGTAAAGAAGAGTCTGAGAAGGTAAAAGAAGAGTCTGAGAAGGTAAAGAAGAGTCTGAGAAGGTAAAGAAGAGCCTGAGAAGGTAAAGAAGAGTCTGAGAAGGTAAAGAAGAGTCTGAGAGGTAAAGAAGAGTCTGAGAGTTAAAGAAGAGTCTGAGAAGGTAAAAGAAGAGTCTGAGAAGGTAAAGAAGAGTCTGAGAAAGTAAAGAAGAGTCTGAGAAGGTAAAAGAAGAGTCTGAGAAGGTAAAGAAGAGTCTGAGAAGGTAAAGAAGAGCCTAAGAAGGTAAAGAAGAGTCTGAGAAGGTAAAGAAGAGTCTGAGAGGTAAAGAAGAGTCTGAGAGGTAAAGAAGAGTCTGAGAAGGTAAAAGAAGAGTCTGAGAAGGTAAAAGAAGAGCCTGAGAAGGTAAAGAAGGGTCTGAGAAGATAAAAGAAGAGTCTGAGAAGGTAAAGAAGAGTCTGAGAAGGTAAAGAAGAGTCTGAGAAGGTAAAGAAGAGCATGAGAAGGTAAAAGAAGAGTCTGAGAGGTAAAGAAGAGTCTGAGAAGGTAAAGAAGAGTCTGAGAACGTAAAGAAGAGTCTGAGAAGGTAAAGAAGAGTCTGAGAGGTGAAGAAGAGTCTGAGAAAGTAAAGAATAGTCTGAGAAGGTAAAATAAGAGTCTGAGAAGGTAAAGAAGAGTCTGAGAAGGTAAAGAAGAGTCTGAGAGGTAAAGAAGAGTCTGAGAGGTAAAGAATAGTCTGAGAAGGTAAAAGAAGAGTCTGAGAAGGTAAAGAAGAGTCTGAGAAGGTAAAGAAGAGTCTGAGAGGTAAAGAAGAGTCTGAGAGGTAAAGAAGAGTCTGAGAAGGTAAAGAAGAGTCTGAGAGGTAAAGAAGAGTCTGAGAAGGTAAAAGAAGAGTCTGAGAAGGTAAAGAAGAGTCTGAGAAAGTAAAGAAGAGTCTGAGAAGGTAAAGAAGAGTCTGAGAAGGTAAAAGAAGAGTCTGAGAGGTAAAGAAGAGTCTGAGAAGGTAAAGAAGAGTCTGAGAAGGTAAAAGAAGAGTCTGAGAAGGTAAAAGAAGAGTCTGAGAGGTAAATAAGAGTCTGAGAAGGTAAAGAAGAGTCTGAGAAGGTAAAGAAGAGTCTGAGAAAGTAAAGAAGAGTCTGAGAAGGTAAAAGAAGAGTCTGAGAAGGTAAAGAAGAGTCTGAGAAGGTAAAGAAGAGCCTGAGAAGGTAAAGAAGAGCCTGAGAAGGTAAAGAAGAGTCTGAGAAGGTAAAGAAGAGTCTGAGAGGTAGAGTCTGAGAAGGTAAAAGAAGAGTCTGAGAAGGTAGAAGAAGAGCCTGAGAAGGTAAAGAAGAGTCTGAGAAGATAAAAGAAGAGTCTGAGAAGGTAAAGAAGAGTCTGAGAAGGTAAAGAAGAGTCTGAGAAGGTAAAGAAGAGCCTGAGAAGGTAAAAGAAGAGTCTGAGAGGTAAAGAAGAGTCTGAGAAGGTAAAGAAGAGTCTGAGAACGTAAAGAAGAGTCTGAGAAGGTAAAGAAGAGTCTGGGAGGTAAAGAAGAGTCTGAGAAAGTAAAGAATAGTCTGAGAAGGTAAAAGAAGAGTCTTAGAAGGTAAAGAAGAGCCTGAGAAGGTAAAGAAGAGTCTGAGAAGGTAAAGAAGAGTCTGAGAGGTAAAGAAGAGTCTGAGAAGGTAAAGAAGAGTCTGAGAAGGTAAAAGAAGAGTCTGAGAGGTAAAGAAGAGTCTGAGAAGGTAAAAGAAGAGTCTGAGAAGGTAAACGAAGAATCTGAGAGGTAAAGAAGAGTCTGAGAAGGTAAAGAAGAGTCTGAGAAAGTAAAGAAGAGTCTGAGAAGGTAAAGAAGAGTCTGAGAAGGTAAAGAAAAGTCTGAGAAGGTAAAGAAGAGTCTGAGAGGTAAAGAAGAGTCTGAGAGGTAAAGAATAGTCTGAGAAGGTAAAAGAAGAGTCTGAGAAGGTAAAGAAGAGTCTGAGAAGGTAAAGAAGAGTCTGAGAGGTAAAGAAGAGTCTGAGAGGTAAAGAAGAGTCTGAGAAGGTAAAGAAGAGTCTGAGAGGTAAAGAAGAGTCTGAGAAGGTAAAAGAAGAGTCTGAGAAGGTAAAGAAGAGTCTGAGAAAGTAAAGAAGAGTCTGAGAAGGTAAAGAAGAGTCTGAGAAGGTAAAAGAAGAGTCTGAGAGGTAAAGAAGAGTCTGAGAAGGTAAAGAAGAGTCTGAGAAGGTAAAAGAAGAGTCTGAGAAGGTAAAAGAAGAGTCTGAGAGGTAAATAAGAGTCTGAGAAGGTAAAGAAGAGTCTGAGAAGGTAAAGAAGAGTCTGAGAAAGTAAAGAAGAGTCTGAGAAGGTAAAAGAAGAGTCTGAGAAGGTAAAGAAGAGTCTGAGAAGGTAAAGAAGAGTCTTAGAAGGTAAAGAAGAGCCTGAGAAGGTAAAGAAGAGTCTGAGAAGGTAAAGAAGAGTCTGAGAGGTAAAGAAGAGTCTGAGAAGGTAAAGAAGAGTCTGAGAAGGTAAAAGAAGAGTCTGAGAGGTAAAGAAGAGTCTGAGAAGGTAAAAGAAGAGTCTGAGAAGGTAAACGAAGAATCTGAGAGGTAAAGAAGAGTCTGAGAAGGTAAAGAAGAGTCTGAGAAAGTAAAGAAGAGTCTGAGAAGGTAAAGAAGAGTCTGAGAAGGTAAAGAAGAGTCTGAGAAGGTAAAGAAGAGTCTGAGAGGTAAAGAATAGTCTGAGAAGGTAAAAGAAGAGTCTGAGAAGGTAAAGAAGAGTCTGAGAGGTAAAGAAGAGTCTGAGAGGTAAAGAAGAGTCTGAGAAGGTAAAGAAGAGTCTGAGAGGTAAAGAAGAGTCTGAGAAGGTAAAAGAAGAGTCTGAGAAGGTAAAGAAGAGTCTGAGAAAGTAAAGAAGAGTCTGAGAAGGTAAAGAAGAGTCTGAGAAGGTAAAAGAAGAGTCTGAGAGGTAAAGAAGAGTCTGAGAAGGTAAAGAAGAGTCTGAGAAGGTAAAAGAAGAGTCTGAGAAGGTAAAAGAAGAGTCTGAGAGGTAAATAAGAGTCTGAGAAGGTAAAGAAGAGTCTGAGAAGGTAAAGAAGAGTCTGAGAAAGTAAAGAAGAGTCTGAGAAGGTAAAAGAAGAGTCTGAGAAGGTAAAGAAGAGTCTGAGAAGGTAAAGAAGAGCCTGAGAAGGTAAAGAAGAGCCTGAGACGGTAAAGAAGAGTCTGAGAAGGTAAAGAAGAGTCTGAGAGGTAGAGTCTGAGAAGGTAAAAGAAGAGTCTGAGAAGGTAGAAGAAGAGCCTGAGAAGGTAAAGAAGAGTCTGAGAAGATAAAAGAAGAGTCTGAGAAGGTAAAGAAGAGTCTGAGAAGGTAAAGAAGAGTCTGAGAAGGTAAAGAAGAGCCTGAGAAGGTAAAGAAGAGTCTGAGAAGGTAAAGAAGAGTCTGAGAGGTAGAGTCTGAGAAGGTAAAAGAAGAGTCTGAGAAGGTAGAAGAAGAGCCTGAGAAGGTAAAGAAGAGTCTGAGAAGATAAAAGAAGAGTCTGAGAAGGTAAAGAAGAGTCTGAGAAGGTAAAGAAGAGTCTGAGAAGGTAAAGAAGAGCCTGAGAAGGTAAAAGAAGAGTCTGAGAGGTAAAGAAGAGTCTGAGAAGGTAAAGAAGAGTCTGAGAACGTAAAGAAGAGTCTGAGAAGGTAAAGAAGAGTCTGAGAGGTAAAGAAGAGTCTGAGAAAGTAAAGAATAGTCTGAGAAGGTAAAAGAAGAGTCTTAGAAGGTAAAGAAGAGCCTGAGAAGGTAAAGAAGAGTCTGAGAAGGTAAAGAAGAGTCTGAGAGGTAAAGAAGAGTCTGAGAAGGTAAAGAAGAGTCTGAGAAGGTAAAAGAAGAGTCTGAGAGGTAAAGAAGAGTCTGAGAAGGTAAAGAAGAGTCTGAGAGGTAAAGAAGAGTCTGAGAAGGTAAAAGAAGAGTCTGAGAAGGTAAAGAAGAGTCTGAGAAAGTAAAGAAGAGTCTGAGAAGGTAAAGAAGAGTCTGAGAAGGTAAAAGAAGAGTCTGAGAGGTAAAGAAGAGTCTGAGAAGGTAAAGAAGAGTCTGAGAAGGTAAAAGAAGAGTCTGAGAAGGTAAAAGAAGAGTCTGAGAGGTAAATAAGAGTCTGAGAAGGTAAAGAAGAGTCTGAGAAGGTAAAGAAGAGTCTGAGAAGGTAAAGAAGAGTCTGAGAGGTAGAGTCTGAGAAGGTAAAAGAAGAGTCTGAGAAGGTAGAAGAAGAGCCTGAGAAGGTAAAGAAGAGTCTGAGAAGATAAAAGAAGAGTCTGAGAAGGTAAAGAAGAGTCTGAGAAGGTAAAGAAGAGTCTGAGAAGGTAAAGAAGAGCCTGAGAAGGTAAAGAAGAGTCTGAGAAGGTAAAGAAGAGTCTGAGAGGTAGAGTCTGAGAAGGTAAAAGAAGAGTCTGAGAAGGTAGAAGAAGAGCCTGAGAAGGTAAAGAAGAGTCTGAGAAGATAAAAGAAGAGTCTGAGAAGGTAATGAAGAGTCTGAGAAGGTAAAGAAGAGTCTGAGAAGGTAAAGAAGAGCCTGATAAGGTAAAAGAAGAGTCTGAGAGGTAAAGAAGAGTCTGAGAAGGTAAAGAAGAGTCTGAGAACGTAAAGAAGAGTCTGAGAAGGTAAAGAAGAGTCTGAGAGGTAAAGAAGAGTCTGAGAAAGTAAAGAATAGTCTGAGAAGGTAAAAGAAGAGTCTTAGAAGGTAAAGAAGAGCCTGAGAAGGTAAAGAAGAGTCTGAGAAGGTAAAGAAGAGTCTGAGAGGTAAATAAGAGTCTGAGAAGGTAAAGAAGAGTCTGAGAAGGTAAAAGAAGAGTCTGAGAGGTAAAGAAGAGTCTGAGAAGGTAAAAGAAGAGTCTGAGAAGGTAAACGAAGAATCTGAGAGGTAAAGAAGAGTCTGAGAAGGTAAAGAAGAGTCTGAGAAAGTAAAGAAGAGTCTGAGAAGGTAAAGAAGAGTCTGAGAAGGTAAAGAAGAGTCTGAGAAGGTAAAAGAAGAGTCTGAGAAGTTAAAGAAGAGTCTGAGAAGGTAAAAGAAGAGTCTGAGAAGGTAAAAGAAGAGTCTGAGAAGGTAAAGAAGAGCCTGAGAAGGTAAAGAAGAGTCTGAGAAGGTAAAGAAGAGTCTGAGAGGTAGAGTCTGAGAAGGTAAAAGAAGAGTCTGAGAAGGTAGAAGAAGAGCCTGAGAAGGTAAAGAAGAGTCTGAGAAGATAAAAGAAGAGTCTGAGAAGGTAAAGAAGAGTCTGAGAAGGTAAAGAAGAGTCTGAGAAGGTAAAGAAGAGCCTGAGAAGGTAAAAGAAGAGTCTGAGAGGTAAAGAAGAGTCTGAGAAGGTAAAGAAGAGTCTGAGAACGTAAAGAAGAGTCTGAGAAGGTAAAGAAGAGTCTGAGAGGTAAAGAAGAGTCTGAGAAAGTAAAGAATAGTCTGAGAAGGTAAAAGAAGAGTCTTAGAAGGTAAAGAAGAGCCTGAGAAGGTAAAGAAGAGTCTGAGAAGGTAAAGAAGAGTCTGAGAGGTAAAGAAGAGTCTGAGAAGGTAAAGAAGAGTCTGAGAAGGTAAAAGAAGAGTCTGAGAGGTAAAGAAGAGTCTGAGAAGGTAAAGAAGAGTCTGAGAGGTAAAGAAGAGTCTGAGAAGGTAAAAGAAGAGTCTGAGAAGGTAAAGAAGAGTCTGAGAAAGTAAAGAAGAGTCTGAGAAGGTAAAGAAGAGTCTGAGAAGGTAAAAGAAGAGTCTGAGAGGTAAAGAAGAGTCTGAGAAGGTAAAGAAGAGTCTGAGAAGGTAAAAGAAGAGTCTGAGAAGGTAAAAGAAGAGTCTGAGAGGTAAATAAGAGTCTGAGAAGGTAAAGAAGAGTCTGAGAAGGTAAAGAAGAGTCTGAGAAGGTAAAGAAGAGTCTGAGAGGTAGAGTCTGAGAAGGTAAAAGAAGAGTCTGAGAAGGTAGAAGAAGAGCCTGAGAAGGTAAAGAAGAGTCTGAGAAGATAAAAGAAGAGTCTGAGAAGGTAAAGAAGAGTCTGAGAAGGTGAAGAAGAGTCTGAGAAGGTAAAGAAGAGCCTGAGTAGGTAAAGAAGAGTCTGAGAAGGTAAAGAAGAGTCTGAGAGGTAGAGTCTGAGAAGGTAAAAGAAGAGTCTGAGAAGGTAGAAGAAGAGCCTGAGAAGGTAAAGAAGAGTCTGAGAAGATAAAAGAAGAGTCTGAGAAGGTAATGAAGAGTCTGAGAAGGTAAAGAAGAGTCTGAGAAGGTAAAGAAGAGCCTGATAAGGTAAAAGAAGAGTCTGAGAGGTAAAGAAGAGTCTGAGAAGGTAAAGAAGAGTCTGAGAGGTAAAGAAGAGTCTGAGAAAGTAAAGAATAGTCTGAGAAGGTAAAAGAAGAGTCTTAGAAGGTAAAGAAGAGCCTGAGAAGGTAAAGAAGAGTCTGAGAAGGTAAAGAAGAGTCTGAGAGGTAAAGAAGAGTCTGAGAAGGTAAAGAAGAGTCTGAGAAGGTAAAAGAAGAGTCTGAGAGGTAAAGAAGAGTCTGAGAAGGTAAAAGAAGAGTCTGAGAAGGTAAACGAAGAATCTGAGAGGTAAAGAAGAGTCTGAGAAGGTAAAGAAGAGTCTGAGAAAGTAAAGAAGAGTCTGAGAAGGTAAAGAAGAGTCTGAGAAGGTAAAGAAGAGTCTGAGAAGGTAAAAGAAGAGTCTGAGAAGTTAAAGAAGAGTCTGAGAAGGTAAAAGAAGAGTCTGAGAAGGTAAAAGAACAGTCTGAGAGGTAAAGAAGAGTCTGAGAAGTTAAAGAAGAGTCTGAGAAGGTAAAGAAGAGTCTGAAAAAGTAAAGAAGAGTCTGAGAAGGTAAAAGAAGAGTCTGAGAAGGTAAAGAAGAGTCTGAGAAGGTAAAGAAGAGCCTGAGAAGGTAAAGAAGAGTCTGAGAAGGTAAAGAAGAGTCTGAGAGGTAAAGACGAGTCTGAGAGGTAAAGAAGAGTCTGATAAGGTAAAAGAAGAGTCTGAGAAGGTAAAAGAAGAGCCTGAGAAGGTAAAGAAGAGTCTGAGAAGGTAAAAGAAGAGTCTGAGAAGGTAAAGAAGAGCCTGAAAAAGTAAAGAAGAGTCTGAGAAGGTAAAAGAAGAGTCTTAGAAGGTAAAGAAGAGCCTGAGAAGGTAAAGAAGAGTCTGAGAAGGTAAAGAAGAGTCTAAGAAGGTAAAAGAAGAGTCTGAGAGGTAAAGAAGAGTCTGAGAAGTTAAAAGAAGAGTCTGAGAAGTAAAGAAGAGTCTGAGAAAGGTAAAGAAGAGTCTGAGAAGGTAAAAGAAGAGTCTGAGAAGGTAAAGAAGAGTCTGAGAAGGTAAAGAAGAGTCTGAGAAGGTAAAAGAAGAGTCTGAGAAGGAAAAGAAGAGTCTGAGAAGGTAAAGAAGAGTCTTAGAAGGTAAAGAAGAGCATGAGAAGGTAAAGAAGAGTCTGAGAAGGTAAAGAAGAGTCTGAGAAAGTAAAGAAGAGTCTGAGAAGGTAAAGAAGAGTCTGTGAGGTAAAGAAGAGTCTGAGAAGGTAAAGAAGAGTCTGAGAAGGTAAAGAATAGTCTGAGAAGGTAAAGAAGAGTCTGAGAAGGTAAAGAAGAGTCTGAGAAGGTAAAAGAAGAGTCTGAGGTAAAGAAGAGTCTGAGAAAGTAAAGAAGAGTCTGAGAAGGTAAAAGAAGAGTCTGAGAAGGTAAAGAAGAGTCTGAGAAGGTAAAGAAGAGGCTGAGAGGTAAAGAAGAGTCTGAGAAGGTAAAGAAGAGTCTGAGAAGGTAAACAAGAGCCTGAGAAAGTAAAGAAGAGTCTGAGAAGGTAAAGAAGAGTCTGAGAAGGTAAAAGAAGAGTCTGATAGGTAAAGAAGAGTCTGAGAAGGTAAAGAAGAGTCTGAGAAGGTAAAAGAAGAGTCTGAGAGGTAAAGAAGAGTCTGAGAAGGTAAAGAAGAGTCTGAGAAGGTAAAAGAAGAGTCTGAGAAGGTAAAAGAAGAGTCTGAGAGGTAAAGAAGAGTCTGAGAAGGTAAAGAAGAGTCTGAGAAGGTAAAGAAGAGTCTGAGAAGGTAAAGAAGAGTCTGAGAAGGTAAAAGAAGAGTCTGAGAGGTAAAGAAGAGTCTGAGAAGTTAAAGAAGAGTCTGAGAAGGTAAAGAAGGGTCTGAGAAAGTAAAGAAGAGTCTGAGAAGGTAAAAGAAGAGTCTGAGAAGGTAAAAGAAGAGTCTGAGAGGTAAAGAAGAGTCTGAGAAGTTAAAAGAAGAGTCTGAGAGGTAAAGAAGAGTCTGAGAAGGTAAAAGAAGAGTCTGAGAAGGTAAAAGAAGAGTCTGAGAGGTAAAGAAGAGTCTGAGAAGTTAAAAGAAGAGTCTGAGAGGTAAAGAAGAGTCTGAGAAGTTAAAAGAAGAGTCTGAGAAGGTAAAAGAAGAGTCTGAGAAGGTAAAAGAAGAGTCTGAGAGGTAAAGAAGAGTCTGAGAAGGTAAAAGAAGAGTCTGAGAAGGTAAACGAAGAATCTGAGAGGTAAAGAAGAGTCTGAGAAGGTAAAGAAGAGTCTGAGAAGGTAAAGAAGAGTCTGAGAAGGTAAAGAAGAGTCTGAGAAGGTAAAGAAGAGTCTGAGAGGTAAAGAAGAGTCTGAGAGGTAAAGAAGAGTCTGAGAAGGTAAAAGAAGAGTCTGAGAAGGTAAAGAAGAGTCTGAGAAAGTAAAGAAGAGTCTGAGAAGGTAAAGAAGAGTCTGAGAAGGTAAAAGAAGAGTCTGAGAGGTAAAGAAGAGTCTGAGAAGGTAAAGAAGAGTCTGAGAAGGTAAAAGAAGAGTCTGAGAAGGTAAAAGAAGAGTCTGAGAGGTAAAGAAGAGTCTGAGAAGGTAAAGAAGAGTCTGAGAAGGTAAAGAAGAGTCTGAGAAAGTAAAGAAGAGTCTGAGAAGGTAAAAGAAGAGTCTGAGAAGGTAAAGAAGAGTCTGAGAAGGTAAAGAAGAGCCTGAGAAGGTAAAGAAGAGTCTGAGAAGGTAAAGAAGAGTCTGAGAGGTAAAGAAGAGTCTGAGAGGTAAAGAAGAGTCTGAGAAGGTAAAAGAAGAGTCTGAGAAGGTAAAGAAGAGTCTGAGAAAGTAAAGAAGAGTCTGAGAAGGTAAAAGAAGAGTCTGAGAAGGTAAAGAAGAGTCTGAAAAGGTAAAGAAGAGCCTGAGAAGGTAAAGAAGAGTCTGAGAAGGTAAAGAAAAGTCTGAGAGGTAAAGAAGAGTCTGAGAGGTAAAGAAGAGTCTGAGAAGGTAAAAGAAGAGTCTGAGAAGGTAAAAGAAGAGCCTGAGAAGGTAAAGAAGAGTCTGAGAAGATAAAAGAAGAGTCTGAGAAGGTAAAGAAGAGTCTGAGAAGGTAAAGAAGAGCCTGAGAAGGTAAAAGAAGAGTCTGAGAGGTAAAGAAGAGTCTGAGAAGGTAAAGAAGAGTCTGAGAACGTAAAGAAGAGTCTGAGAAGGTAAAGAAGAGTCTGAGAGGTAAAGAAGAGTCTGAGAAAGTAAAGAATAGTCTGAGAAGGTAAAAGAAGAGTCTGAGAAGGTAAAGAAGAGTCTGAGAAGGTAAAGAAGAGTCTGAGAGGTAAAGAAGAGTCTGAGAGGTAAAGAATAGTCTGAGAAGGTAAAAGAAGAGTCTGAGAAGGTAAAGAAGAGTCTGAGAAGGTAAAGAAGAGTCTGAGAGGTAAAGAAGAGTCTGAGAGGTAAAGAAGAGTCTGAGAAGGTAAAGAAGAGTCTGAGAGGTAAAGAAGAGTCTGAGAAGGTAAAAGAAGAGTCTGAGAAGGTAAAGAAGAGTCTGAGAAAGTAAAGAAGAGTCTGAGAAGGTAAAGAAGAGTCTGAGAAGGTAAAAGAAGAGTCTGAGAGGTAAAGAAGAGTCTGAGAAGGTAAAGAAGAGTCTGAGAAGGTAAAAGAAGAGTCTGAGAAGGTAAAAGAAGAGTCTGAGAGGTAAAGAAGAGTCTGAGAAGGTAAAGAAGAGTCTGAGAAGGTAAAGAAGAGTCTGAGAAAGTAAAGAAGAGTCTGAGAAGGTAAAAGAAGAGTCTGAGAAGGTAAAGAAGAGTCTGTGAAGGTAAAGAAGAGCCTGAGAAGGTAAAGAAGAGTCTGAGAAGGTAAAGAAGAGTCTGAGAGGTAAAGAAGAGTCTGAGAGGTAAAGAAGAGTCTGAGAAGGTAAAAGAAGAGTCTGAGAAGGTAAAGGAGAGTCTGAGAAAGTAAAGAAGAGTCTGAGAGGTAAAGAAGAGTCTGAGAAGGTAAAGAAGAGTCTGAGAAGGTAAAAGAAGAGTCTGAGAAGGTAAAGAAGAGTCTGAGAAAGTAAAGAAGAGTCTGAGAAGGTAAAAGAAGAGTCTGAGAAGGTAAAGAAGAGTCTGAGAAGGTAAAGAAGAGCCTGAGAAGGTAAAGAAGAGTCTGAGAAGGTAAAGAAGAGTCTGAGAGGTAAAGAAGAGTCTGAGAGGTAAAGAAGAGTCTGAGAAGGTAAAAGAAGAGTCTGAGAAGGTAAAAGAAGAGCCTGAGAAGGTAAAGAAGAGTCTGAGAAGATAAAAGAAGAGTCTGAGAAGGTAAAGAAGAGTCTGAGAAGGTAAAGAAGAGTCTGAGAAGGTAAAGAAGAGCCTGAGAAGGTAAAAGAAGAGTCTGAGCGGTAAAGAAGAGTCTGAGAAGGTAAAGAAGAGTCTCAGAACGTAAAGAAGAGTCTGAGAAGGTAAAGAAGAGTCTGAGAGGTAAAGAAGAGTCTGAGAAAGTAAAGAATAGTCTGAGAAGGTAAATGAAGAGTCTTAGAAGGTAAAGAAGAGCCTGAGAAGGTAAAGAAGAGTCTGAGAATGTAAAGAAGAGTCTGAGAGGTAAAGAAGAGTCTGAGAAGGTAAAGAAGAGTCTGAGAAGGTAAAAGAAGAGTCTGAGAGGTAAAGAAGAGTCTGAGAAGGTAAAAGAAGAGTCTGAGAAGGTAAACGAAGAATCTGAGAGGTAAAGAAGAGTCTGAGAAGGTAAAGAAGAGTCTGAGAAAGTAAAGAAGAGTCTGAGAAGGTAAAGAAGAGTCTGAGAAGGTAAAGAAGAGTCTGAGAAGGTAAAAGAAGAGTCTGAGAAGTTAAAGAAGAGTCTGAGAAGGTAAAAGAAGAGTCTGAGAAGGTAAAAGAAGAGTCTGAGAGGTAAAGAAGAGTCTGAGAAGTTAAAGAAGAGTCTGAGAAGGTAAAGAAGAGTCTGAGAAAGTAAAGAAGAGTCTGAGAAGGTAAAAGAAGAGTCTGAGAAGGTAAAGAAGAGTCTGAGAAGGTAAAGAAGAGCCTGAGAAGGTAAAGAAGAGTCTGAGAAGGTAAAGAAGAGTCTGAGAGGTAAAGACGAGTCTGAGAGGTAAAGAAGAGTCTGATAAGGTAAAAGAAGAGTCTGAGAAGGTAAAAGAAGAGCCTGAGAAGGTAAAGAAGAGTCTGAGAAGGTAAAAGAAGAGTCTGAGAAGGTAAAGAAGAGCCTGAGAAAGTAAAGAAGAGTCTGAGAAGGTAAAGAAGAGTCTGAGAAGGTAAAGAAGAGTCTTAGAAGGTAAAGAAGAGTCTGAGAAGGTAAAGAAGAGTCTGAGAAGGTAAAGAAGAGTCTGAGAAAGTAAAGAAGAGTCTGAGAAGGTAAAGAAGAGTCTGTGAGGTAAAGAAGAGTCTGAGAAGGTAAAGAAGAGTCTGAGAAGGTAAAGAATAGTCTGAGAAGGTAAAGAAGAGTCTGAGAAGGTAAAGAAGAGTCTGAGAAGGTAAAAGAAGAGTCTGAGGTAAAGAAGAGTCTGAGAAAGTAAAGAAGAGTCTGAGAAGGTAAAAGAAGAGTCTGAGAAGGTAAAGAAGAGTCTGAGAAGGTAAAGAAGAGTCTGAGAAGGTAAAGAAGAGGCTGAGAGGTAAAGAAGAGTCTGAGAAGGTAAAGAAGAGTCTGAGAAGGTAAACAAGAGCCTGAGAAAGTAAAGAAGAGTCTGAGAAGGTAAAGAAGAGTCTGAGAAGGTAAAAGAAGAGTCTGAGAGGTAAAGAAGAGTCTGAGAAGGTAAAGAAGAGTCTGAGAAGGTAAAAGAAGAGTCTGAGAGGTAAAGAAGAGTCTGAGAAGGTAAAGAAGAGTCTGAGAAGGTAAAAGAAGAGTCTGAGAAGGTAAAAGAAGAGTCTGAGAGGTAAAGAAGAGTCTGAGAAGGTAAAGAAGAGTCTGAGAAGGTAAAGAAGAGTCTGAGAAGGTAAAGAAGAGTCTGAGAAGGTAAAGAAGAGTCTGAGAAGGTAAAAGAAGAGTCTGAGAAGGTAAAAGAAGAGTCTGAGAAGTTAAAGAAGAGTCTGAGAAGGTAAAGAAGAGTCTGAGAAGGTAAAAGAAGAGTCTGAGAAGGTAAAGAAGAGTCTGAGAAGGTAAAGAAGAGCCTGAGAAGGTAAAGAAGAGTCTGAGAAGGTAAAGAAGAGTCTGAGAGGTAAAGACGAGTCTGAGAGGTAAAGAAGAGTCTGATAAGGTAAAAGAAGAGTCTGAGAAGGTAAAAGAAGAGCCTGAGAAGGTAAGGAAGAGTCTGAGAAGGTAAAAGAAGAGTCTGAGAAGGTAAAGAAGAGCCTGAGAAAGTAAAGAAGAGTCTGAGAAGGTAAAAGAAGAGTCTTAGAAGGTAAAGAAGAGCCTGAGAAGGTAAAGAAGAGTCTGAGAAGGTAAAGAAGAGTCTAAGAAGGTAAAAGAAGAGTCTGAGAGGTAAAGAAGAGTCTGAGAAGTTAAAAGAAGAGTCTGAGAAGTAAAGAAGAGTCTGAGAAAGGTAAAGAAGAGTCTGAGAAGGTAAGAGAAGAGTCTGAGAAGGTAAAGAAGAGTCTGAAAAGGTAAAGAAGAGTCTGAGAAGGTAAAAGAAGAGTCTGAGAAGGTAAAGAAGAGTCTGAGAAGGTAAAGAAGAGTCTTAGAAGGTAAAGAAGAGCATGAGAAGGTAAAGAAGAGTCTGAGAAGGTAAAGAAGAGTCTGAGAAAGTAAAGAAGAGTCTGAGAAGGTAAAGAAGAGTCTGTGAGGTAAAGAAGAGTATGAGAAGGTAAAGAAGAGTCTGAGAAGGTAAAGAATAGTCTGAGAAGGTAAAGAAGAGTCTGAGAAGGTAAAGAAGAGTCTGAGAAGGTAAAGAAGAGTCTGAGAAGGTAAAAGAAGAGTCTGAGAAGGTAAAGAAGAGTCTGAGAAGGTAAAGAAGAGTCTGAGAAGGTAAAGAAGAGGCTGAGAGGTAAAGAAGAGTCTGAGAAGGTAAAGAAGAGTCTGAGAAGGTAAACAAGAGCCTAAAAAAGTAAAGAAGAGTCTGAGAAGGTAAAGAAGAGTCTGAGAAGGTAAAAGAAGAGTCTGAGAGGTAAAGAAGAGTCTGAGAAGGTAAAGAAGAGTCTGAGAAGGTAAAAGAAGAGTTTGAGAGGTAAAGAAGAGTCTGAGAAGGTAAAGAAGAGTCTGAGAAGGTAAAAGAAGAGTCTGAGAAGGTAAAAGAAGAGTCTGAGAGGTAAAGAAGAGTCTGAGAAGGTAAAGAAGAGTCTGAGAAGGTAAAGAAGAGTCTGAGAAAGTAAAGAAGAGTCTGAGAAGGTAAAAGAAGAGTCTGAGAAGGTAAAGAAGAGTCTGAGAAGGTAAAGAAGAGCCTGAGAAGGTAAAGAAGAGTCTGAGAAGGTAAAGAAGAGTCTGAGAGGTAAAGAAGAGTCTGAGAGGTAAAGAAGAGTCTGAGAAGGTAAAAGAAGAGTCTGAGAAGGTAAAGAAGAGTCTGAGAAAGTAAAGAAGAGTCTGAGAAGGTAAAAGAAGAGTCTGAGAAGGTAAAGAAGAGTCTGAGAAGGTAAAGAAGAGCCTGAGAAGGTAAAGAAGAGTCTGAGAAGGTAAAGAAGAGTCTGAGAGGTAAAGAAGAGTCTGAGAGGTAAAGAAGAGTCTGAGAAGATAAAAGAAGAGTCTGAGAAGGTAAAGAAGAGTCTGAGAAGGTAAAAGAAGAGTCTGAGAGGTAAAGAAGAGTCTGAGAAGGTAAAGAAGAGTCTGAGAAGGTAAAGAAGAGTCTGAGAAAGTAAAGAAGAGTCTGAGAAGGTAAAAGAAGAGTCTGAGAAGGTAAAGAAGAGTCTGAGAAGGTAAAGAAGAGCCTGAGAAGGTAAAGAAGAGTCTGAGAAGGTAAAGAAGAGTGTGAGAAGGTAAAGAAGAGCCTGAGAATGTAAAAGAAGAGTCTGAGAGGTAAAGAAGAGTCTGAGAAGGTAAAGAAGAGTCTGAGAACGTAAAGAAGAGTCTGAGAAGGTAAAGAAGAGTCTGAGAGGTAAAGAAGAGTCTGAGAAAGTAAAGAATAGTCTGAGAAGGTAAAAGAAGAGTCTTAGAAGGTAAAGAAGAGCCTGAGAAGGTAAAGAAGAGTCTGAGAAGGTAAAGAAGAGTCTGAGAAGGTAAAAGAAGAGTCTGAGAGGTAAAGAAGAGTCTGAGAAGTTAAAAGAAGAGTCTGAGAAGGTAAAAGAAGAGTCTGAGAAGGTAAAGAAGAGTCTGAGAAGGTAAAAGAAGAGTCTGAGAGGTAAAGAAGAGTCTGAGAAGGTAAAAGAAGAGTCTGAGAAGGTAAACGAAGAATCTGAGAGGTAAAGAAGAGTCTGAGAAGTTAAAGAAGAGTCTGAGAAAGTAAAGAAGAGTCTGAGAAGGTAAAGAAGAGTCTGAGAAGGTAAAGAAGAGTCTTCTGAGAAGGTAAAAGAAGAGTCTGAGAAGTTAAAGAAGGGTCTGAGAAGGTAAAAGAAGAGTCTGAGAAGGTAAAAGAAGAGTCTGAGAGGTAAAGAAGAGTCTGAGAAGGTAAAGAAGAGTCTGAGAAGGTAAAGAAGAGTCTGAGAGGTAAAGAAGAGTCTGAGAAAGTAAAGAATAGTCTGAGAAGGTAAAAGAAGAGTCTTAGAAGGTAAAGAAGAGCCTGAGAAGGTAAAGAAGAGTCTGAGAAGGTAAAGAAGAGTCTGAGAAGGTAAAAGAAGAGTCTGAGAGGTAAAGAAGAGTCTGAGAAGTTAAAAGAAGAGTCTGAGAAGGTAAAAGAAGAGTCTGAGAAGGTAAAAGAAGAGTCTGAGAGGTAAAGAAGAGTCTGAGAAGGTAAAAGAAGAGTCTGAGAAGGTAAAAGAAGAGTCTGAGAGGTAAAGAAGAGTCTGAGAAGGCAAAAGAAGAGTCTGAGAAGGTAAAAGGAGAGTCTGAGAGGTAAAGAAGAGTCTGAGAAGGTAAAAGAAGAGTCTGAGAAGGTAAAAGAAGAATCTGAGAGGTAAAGAAGAGTCTGAGAAGGTAAAGAAGAGTCTGAGAAGGTAAAGAAGAGTCTGAGAAAGTAAAGAAGAGTCTGAGAAGGTAAAAGAAGAGTCTGAGAAGGTAAAGAAGAGTCTGAGAAAGTAAAGAAGAGTCTGAGAAGGTAAAAGAAGAGTCTGAGAAGGTAAAGAAGAGTCTGAGAAGGTAAAGAAGAGCCTGAGAAGGTAAAGAAGAGTCTGAGAAGGTAAAGAAGAGGCTGAGAGGTAAAGACGAGTCTGAGAGGTAAAGAAGAGTCTGATAAGGTAAAAGAAGAGTCTGAGAAGGTAAAAGAAGAGCCTGAGAAGGTAAAGAAGAGTCTGAGAAGGTAAAAGAAGAGTCTGAGAAGGTAAAGAAGAGCCTGAGAAAGTAAAGAAGAGTCTGAGAAGGTAAAAGAAGAGTCTTAGAAGGTAAAGAAGAGCCTGAGAAGGTAAAGAAGAGTCTGAGAAGGTAAAGAAGAGTCTAAGAAGGTAAAAGAAGAGTCTGAGAGGTAAAGAAGAGTCTGAGAAGTTAAAAGAAGAGTCTGAGAAGTAAAGAAGAGTCTGAGAAGGTAAAGAAGAGTCTGAGAAGGTAAAGAAGAGTCTGAGAAGGTAAAAGAAGAGTCTGAGAAGGTAAAGAAGAGTCTGAGAAGGTAAAGAAGAGTCTTAGAAGGTAAAGAAGAGCATGAGAAGGTAAAGAAGAGTCTGAGAAGGTAAAGAAGAGTCTGAGAAAGTAAAGAAGAGTCTGAGAAGGTAAAGAAGAGTCTGTGAGGTAAAGAAGAGTCTGAGAAGGTAAAGAAGAGTCTGAGAAGGTAAAGAATAGTCTGAGAAGGTAAAGAAGAGTCTGAGAAGGTAAAGAAGAGTCTGAGAAGGTAAAAGAAGAGTCTGAGGTAAAGAAGAGTCTGAGAAAGTAAAGAAGAGTCTGAGAAGGTAAAAGAAGAGTCTGAGAAGGTAAAGAAGAGTCTGAGAAGGTAAAGAAGAGTCTGAGAAGGTAAAGAAGAGGCTGAGAGGTAAAGAAGAGTCTGAGAAGGTAAAGAAGAGTCTGAGAAGGTAAACAAGAGCCTGAGAAAGTAAAGAAGAGTCTGAGAAGGTAAAGAAGAGTCTGAGAAGGTAAAAGAAGAGTCTGAGAGGTAAAGAAGAGTCTGAGAAGGTAAAGAAGAGTCTGAGAAGGTAAAAGAAGAGTCTGAGAGGTAAAGAAGAGTCTGAGAAGGTAAAGAAGAGTCTGAGAAGGTAAAAGAAGAGTCTGAGAAGGTAAAAGAAGAGTCTGAGAGGTAAAGAAGAGTCTGAGAAGGTAAAGAAGAGTCTGAGAAGGTAAAAGAAGAGTCTGAGAGGTAAAGAAGAGTCTGAGAAGGTAAAGAAGAGTCTGAGAAGGTAAAAGAAGAGTCTGAGAAGGTAAAAGAAGAGTCTGAGAGGTAAAGAAGAGTCTGAGAAGGTAAAGAAGAGTCTGAGAAGGTAAAGAAGAGTCTGAGAAGGTAAAGAAGAGTCTGAGAAGGTAAAGAAGAGTCTGAGAAGGTAAAAGAAGAGTCTGAGAAGGTAAAAGAAGAGTCTGAGAAGTTAAAGAAGAGTCTGAGAAGGTAAAGAAGAGTCTGAGAAGGTAAAAGAAGAGTCTGAGAAGGTAAAGAAGAGTCTGAGAAGGTAAAGAAGAGCCTGAGAAGGTAAAGAAGAGTCTGAGAAGGTAAAGAAGAGTCTGAGAGGTAAAGACGAGTCTGAGAGGTAAAGAAGAGTCTGATAAGGTAAAAGAAGAGTCTGAGAAGGTAAAAGAAGAGCCTGAGAAGGTAAAGAAGAGTCTGAGAAGGTAAAAGAAGAGTCTGAGAAGGTAAAGAAGAGCCTGAGAAAGTAAAGAAGAGTCTGAGAAGGTAAAAGAAGAGTCTTAGAAGGTAAAGAAGAGCCTGAGAAGGTAAAGAAGAGTCTGAGAAGGTAAAGAAGAGTCTAAGAAGGTAAAAGAAGAGTCTGAGAGGTAAAGAAGAGTCTGAGAAGTTAAAAGAAGAGTCTGAGAAGTAAAGAAGAGTCTGAGAAAGGTAAAGAAGAGTCTGAGAAGGTAAGAGAAGAGTCTGAGAAGGTAAAGAAGAGTCTGAAAAGGTAAAGAAGAGTCTGAGAAGGTAAAAGAAGAGTCTGAGAAGGTAAAGAAGAGTCTGAGAAGGTAAAGAAGAGTCTTAGAAGGTAAAGAAGAGCATGAGAAGGTAAAGAAGAGTCTGAGAAGGTAAAGAAGAGTCTGAGAAAGTAAAGAAGAGTCTGAGAAGGTAAAGAAGAGTCTGTGAGGTAAAGAAGAGTCTGAGAAGGTAAAGAAGAGTCTGAGAAGGTAAAGAATAGTCTGAGAAGGTAAAGAAGAGCCTGAGAAGGTAAAGAAGAGTCTGAGAAGGTAAAGAAGAGTCTAAGAAGGTAAAAGAAGAGTCTGAGAGGTAAAGAAGAGTCTGAGAAGTTAAAAGAAGAGTCTGAGAAGTAAAGAAGAGTCTGAGAAAGGTAAAGAAGAGTCTGAGAAGGTAAGAGAAGAGTCTGAGAAGGTAAAGAAGAGTCTGAAAAGGTAAAAGAAGAGTCTGAGAGGTAAAGAAGAGTCTGAGAAGTTAAAAGAAGAGTCTGAGAAGTAAAGAAGAGTCTGAGAAAGGTAAAGAAGAGTCTGAGAAGGTAAGAGAAGAGTCTGAGAAGGTAAAGAAGAGTCTGAAAAGGTAAAGAAGAGTCTGAGAAGGTAAAAGAAGAGTCTGAGAAGGTAAAGAAGAGTCTGAGAAGGTAAAGAAGAGTCTTAGAAGGTAAAGAAGAGCCTGAGAAGGTAAAGAAGAGTCTGAGAAGGTAAAGAAGAGTCTGAGAGGTAAAGACGAGTCTGAGAGGTAAAGAAGAGTCTGATAAGGTAAAAGAAGAGTCTGAGAAGGTAAAAGAAGAGCCTGAGAAGGTAAAGAAGAGTCTGAGAAGGTAAAAGAAGAGTCTGAGAAGGTAAAGAAGAGCCTGAGAAAGTAAAGAAGAGTCTGAGAAGGTAAAGAAGAGCCTGAGAAGGTAAAGAAGAGTCTGAGAAGGTAAAGAAGAGGCTGAGAGGTAAAGACGAGTCTGAGAGGTAAAGAAGAGTCTGATAAGGTAAAAGAAGAGTCTGAGAAGGTAAAAGAAGAGCCTGAGAAGGTAAAGAAGAGTCTGAGAAGGTAAAAGAAGAGTCTGAGAAGGTAAAGAAGAGCCTGAGAAAGTAAAGAAGAGTCTGAGAAGGTAAAAGAAGAGTCTTAGAAGGTAAAGAAGAGCCTGAGAAGGTAAAGAAGAGTCTGAGAAGGTAAAGAAGAGTCTGAGAAGGTAAAGAAGAGCCTGAGAAGGTAAAAGAAGAGTCTGAGAGGTAAAGAAGAGTCTGAGAAGGTAAAGAAGAGTCTGAGAAGGTAAAAGAAGAGTCTGAGAAGGTAAAAGAAGAGTCTGAGAAGTTAAAGAAGAGTCTGAGAAGGTAAAGAAGAGTCTGAGAAGGTAAAAGAAGAGTCTGAGAAGGTAAAGAAGAGTCTGAGAAGGTAAAGAAGAGCCTGAGAAGGTAAAGAAGAGTCTGAGAAGGTAAAGAAGAGTCTGAGAGGTAAAGACGAGTCTGAGAGGTAAAGAAGAGTCTGATAAGGTAAAAGAAGAGTCTGAGAAGGTAAAAGAAGAGCCTGAGAAGGTAAAGAAGAGTCTGAGAAGGTAAAAGAAGAGTCTGAGAAGGTAAAGAAGAGCCTGAGAAAGTAAAGAAGAGTCTGAGAAGGTAAAAGAAGAGTCTTAGAAGGTAAAGAAGAGCCTGAGAAGGTAAAGAAGAGTCTGAGAAGGTAAAGAAGAGTCTAAGAAGGTAAAAGAAGAGTCTGAGAGGTAAAGAAGAGTCTGAGAAGGTAAAGAAGAGTCTTAGAAGGTAAAGAAGAGCATGAGAAGGTAAAGAAGAGTCTGAGAAGGTAAAGAAGAGTCTGAGAAAGTAAAGAAGAGTCTGAGAAGGTAAAGAAGAGTCTGTGAGGTAAAGAAGAGTCTGAGAAGGTAAAGAAGAGTCTGAGAAGGTAAAGAATAGTCTGAGAAGGTAAAGAAGAGCCTGAGAAGGTAAAGAAGAGTCTGAGAAGGTAAAGAAGAGTCTAAGAAGGTAAAAGAAGAGTCTGAGAGGTAAAGAAGAGTCTGAGAAGTTAAAAGAAGAGTCTGAGAAGTAAAGAAGAGTCTGAGAAAGGTAAAGAAGAGTCTGAGAAGGTAAGAGAAGAGTCTGAGAAGGTAAAGAAGAGTCTGAAAAGGTAAAAGAAGAGTCTGAGAGGTAAAGAAGAGTCTGAGAAGTTAAAAGAAGAGTCTGAGAAGTAAAGAAGAGTCTGAGAAAGGTAAAGAAGAGTCTGAGAAGGTAAGAGAAGAGTCTGAGAAGGTAAAGAAGAGTCTGAAAAGGTAAAGAAGAGTCTGAGAAGGTAAAAGAAGAGTCTGAGAAGGTAAAGAAGAGTCTGAGAAGGTAAAGAAGAGTCTTAGAAGGTAAAGAAGAGCCTGAGAAGGTAAAGAAGAGTCTGAGAAGGTAAAGAAGAGTCTGAGAGGTAAAGACGAGTCTGAGAGGTAAAGAAGAGTCTGATAAGGTAAAAGAAGAGTCTGAGAAGGTAAAAGAAGAGCCTGAGAAGGTAAAGAAGAGTCTGAGAAGGTAAAAGAAGAGTCTGAGAAGGTAAAGAAGAGCCTGAGAAAGTAAAGAAGAGTCTGAGAAGGTAAAGAAGAGCCTGAGAAGGTAAAGAAGAGTCTGAGAAGGTAAAGAAGAGGCTGAGAGGTAAAGACGAGTCTGAGAGGTAAAGAAGAGTCTGATAAGGTAAAAGAAGAGTCTGAGAAGGTAAAAGAAGAGCCTGAGAAGGTAAAGAAGAGTCTGAGAAGGTAAAAGAAGAGTCTGAGAAGGTAAAGAAGAGCCTGAGAAAGTAAAGAAGAGTCTGAGAAGGTAAAAGAAGAGTCTTAGAAGGTAAAGAAGAGCCTGAGAAGGTAAAGAAGAGTCTGAGAAGGTAAAGAAGAGTCTAAGAAGGTAAAAGAAGAGTCTGAGAGGTAAAGAAGAGTCTGAGAAGTTAAAAGAAGAGTCTGAGAAGTAAAGAAGAGTCTGAGAAGGTAAAGAAGAGTCTGAGAAGGTAAAGAAGAGTCTGAGAAGGTAAAGAAGAGCCTGAGAAGGTAAAGAAGAGTCTGAGAAGGTAAAGAAGAGTCTGAGAAGGTAAAGAAGAGCCTGAGAAGGTAAAAGAAGAGTCTGAGAGGTAAAGAAGAGTCTGAGAAGGTAAAGAAGAGTCTGAGAACGTAAAGAAGAGTCTGAGAAGGTAAAGAAGAGTCTGAGAGGTAAAGAAGAGTCTGAGAAAGTAAAGAATAGTCTGAGAAGGTAAAAGAAGAGTCTTAGAAGGTAAAGAAGAGCCTGAGAAGGTAAAAGAAGAGTCTGAGAAGGTAAAGAAGAGCCTGAGAAAGTAAAGAAGAGTCTGAGAAGGTAAAGAAGAGCCTGAGAAGGTAAAGAAGAGTCTGAGAAGGTAAAGAAGAGGCTGAGAGGTAAAGACAAGTCTGAGAGGTAAAGAAGAGTCTGATAAGGTAAAAGAAGAGTCTGAGAAGGTAAAAGAAGAGCCTGAGAAGGTAAAGAAGAGTCTGAGAAGGTAAAAGAAGAGTCTGAGAAGGTAAAGAAGAGCCTGAGAAAGTAAAGAAGAGTCTGAGAAGGTAAAAGAAGAGTCTTAGAAGGTAAAGAAGAGCCTGAGAAGGTAAAGAAGAGTCTGAGAAGGTAAAGAAGAGTCTAAGAAGGTAAAAGAAGAGTCTGAGAGGTAAAGAAGAGTCTGAGAAGTTAAAAGAAGAGTCTGAGAAGTAAAGAAGAGTCTGAGAAGGTAAAGAAGAGTCTGAGAAGGTAAAGAAGAGTCTGAGAAGGTAAAGAAGAGCCTGAGAAGGTAAAGAAGAGTCTGAGAAGGTAAAGAAGAGTCTGAGAAGGTAAAGAAGAGCCTGAGAAGGTAAAAGAAGAGTCTGAGAGGTAAAGAAGAGTCTGAGAAGGTAAAGAAGAGTCTGAGAACGTAAAGAAGAGTCTGAGAAGGTAAAGAAGAGTCTGAGAGGTAAAGAAGAGTCTGAGAAAGTAAAGAATAGTCTGAGAAGGTAAAAGAAGAGTCTTAGAAGGTAAAGAAGAGCCTGAGAAGGTAAAAGAAGAGTCTGAGAGGTAAAGAAGAGTCTGAGAAGTTAAAAGAAGAGTCTGAGAAGGTAAAAGAAGAGTCTGAGAAGGTAAAAGAAGAGTCTGAGAGGTAAAGAAGAGTCTGAGAAGGCAAAAGAAGAGTCTGAGAAGGTAAAAGGAGAGTCTGAGAGGTAAAGAAGAGTCTGAGAAGGTAAAAGAAGAGTCTGAGAAGGTAAAAGAAGAATCTGAGAGGTAAAGAAGAGTCTGAGAAGGTAAAGAAGAGTCTGAGAAGGTAAAGAAGAGTCTGAGAAAGTAAAGAAGAGTCTGAGAAGGTAAAAGAAGAGTCTGAGAAGGTAAAGAAGAGTCTGAGAAGGTAAAGAAGAGCCTGAGAAGGTAAAAGAAGAGTCTGAGAGGTAAAGAAGAGTCTGAGAAGGTAAAGAAGAGTCTGAGAAGGTAAAAGAAGAGTCTGAGAGGTAAAGAAGAGTCTGAGAAGGTAAAAGAAGAGTCTGAGAAGGTAAACGAAGAATCTGAGAGGTAAAGAAGAGTCTGAGAAGTTAAAGAAGAGTCTGAGAAAGTAAAGAAGAGTCTGAGAAGGTAAAGAAGAGTCTGAGAAGGTAAAGAAGAGTCTTCTGAGAAGGTAAAAGAAGAGTCTGAGAAGTTAAAGAAGAGTCTGAGAAGGTAAAAGAAGAGTCTGAGAAGGTAAAAGAAGAGTCTGAGAGGTAAAGAAGAGTCTGAGAAGGTAAAGAAGAGTCTGAGAAGGTAAAGAAGAGTCTGAGAGGTAAAGAAGAGTCTGAGAAAGTAAAGAATAGTCTGAGAAGGTAAAAGAAGAGTCTTAGAAGGTAAAGAAGAGCCTGAGAAGGTAAAGAAGAGTCTGAGAAGGTAAAGAAGAGTCTGAGAAGGTAAAAGAAGAGTCTGAGAGGTAAAGAAGAGTCTGAGAAGTTAAAAGAAGAGTCTGAGAAGGTAAAAGAAGAGTCTGAGAAGGTAAAAGAAGAGTCTGAGAGGTAAAGAAGAGTCTGAGAAGGCAAAAGAAGAGTCTGAGAAGGTAAAAGGAGAGTCTGAGAGGTAAAGAAGAGTCTGAGAAGGTAAAAGAAGAGTCTGAGAAGGTAAAAGAAGAATCTGAGAGGTAAAGAAGAGTCTGAGAAGGTAAAGAAGAGTCTGAGAAGGTAAAGAAGAGTCTGAGAAAGTAAAGAAGAGTCTGAGAAGGTAAAAGAAGAGTCTGAGAAGGTAAAGAAGAGTCTGAGAAGGTAAAGAAGAGCCTGAGAAGGTAAAAGAAGAGTCTGAGAGGTAAAGAAGAGTCTGAGAAGGTAAAAGAAGAGTCTGAGAAGGTAAACGAAGAATCTGAGAGGTAAAGAAGAGTCTGAGAAGGTAAAGAAGAGTCTGAGAAGGTAAAGAAGAGTCTGAGAGGTAAAGAAGAGTCTGAGAAGGTAAAGAAGAGCCTGAGAAGGTAAAGAAGAGTCTGAGAAGGTAAAGAAGAGTCTGAGAGGTAAAGACGAGTCTGAGAGGTAAAGAAGAGTCTGAGAAGATAAAAGAAGAGTCTGAGAAGGTAAAGAAGAGTCTGAGAAGGTAAAAGAAGAGTCTGAGAGGTAAAGAAGAGTCTGAGAAGGTAAAGAAGAGTCTGAGAAGGTAAAGAAGAGTCTGAGAAAGTAAAGAAGAGTCTGAGAAGGTAAAAGAAGAGTCTGAGAAGGTAAAGAAGAGTCTGAGAAGGTAAAGAAGAGCCTGAGAAGGTAAAGAAGAGTCTGAGAAGGTAAAGAAGAGTCTGAGAAGGTAAAGAAGAGCCTGAGAAGGTAAAAGAAGAGTCTGAGAGGTAAAGAAGAGTCTGAGAAGGTAAAGAAGAGCCTGAGAAGGTAAAGAAGAGTCTGAGAAGGTAAAGAAGAGTCTGAGAGGTAAAGAAGAGTCTGAGAAAGTAAAGAATAGTCTGAGAAGGTAAAAGAAGAGTCTTAGAAGGTAAAGAAGAGTCTGAGAAGGTAAAAGAAGAGTCTGAGAGGTAAAGAAGAGTCTGAGAAGGTAAAGAAGAGTCTGAGAAGGTAAAGAAGAGTCTGAGAAAGTAAAGAAGAGTCTGAGAAGGTAAAAGAAGAGTCTGAGAAGGTAAAGAAGAGTCTGAGAAGGTAAAGAAGAGCCTGAGAAGGTAAAGAAGAGTCTGAGAAGGTAAAGAAGAGTCTCAGAAGGTAAAGAAGAGCCTGAGAAGGTAAAAGAAGAGTCTGAGAGGTAAAGAAGAGTCTGAGAAGGTAAAGAAGAGTCTGAGAACGTAAAGAAGAGTCTGAGAAGGTAAAGAAGAGTCTGAGAGGTAAAGAAGAGTCTGAGAAAGTAAAGAATAGTCTGAGAAGGTAAAAGAAGAGTCTTAGAAGGTAAAGAAGAGCCTGAGAAGGTAAAGAAGAGTCTGAGAAGGTAAAGAAGAGTCTGAGAAGGTAAAAGAAGAGTCTGAGAGGTAAAGAAGAGTCTGAGAAGTTAAAAGAAGAGTCTGAGAAGGTAAAAGAAGAGTCTGAGAAGGTAAAAGAAGAGTCTGAGAGGTAAAGAAGAGTCTGAGAAGGCAAAAGAAGAGTCTGAGAAGGTAAAAGGAGAGTCTGAGAGGTAAAGAAGAGTCTGAGAAGGTAAAAGAAGAGTCTGAGAAGGTAAAAGAAGAATCTGAGAGGTAAAGAAGAGTCTGAGAAGGTAAAGAAGAGTCTGAGAAGGTAAAGAAGAGTCTGAGAAAGTAAAGAAGAGTCTGAGAAGGTAAAAGAAGAGTCTGAGAAGGTAAAGAAGAGTCTGAGAAGGTAAAGAAGAGCCTGAGAAGGTAAAAGAAGAGTCTGAGAGGTAAAGAAGAGTCTGAGAAGGTAAAGAAGAGCCTGAGAAGGTAAAGAAGAGTCTGAGAAGGTAAAGAAGAGTCTGAGAGGTAAAGAAGAGTCTGAGAAAGTAAAGAATAGTCTGAGAAGGTAAAAGAAGAGTCTTAGAAGGTAAAGAAGAGTCTGAGAAGGTAAAAGAAGAGTCTGAGAGGTAAAGAAGAGTCTGAGAAGGTAAAGAAGAGTCTGAGAAGGTAAAGAAGAGTCTGAGAAAGTAAAGAAGAGTCTGAGAAGGTAAAAGAAGAGTCTGAGAAGGTAAAGAAGAGTCTGAGAAGGTAAAGAAGAGCCTGAGAAGGTAAAGAAGAGTCTGAGAAGGTAAAGAAGAGTCTCAGAAGGTAAAGAAGAGCCTGAGAAGGTAAAAGAAGAGTCTGAGAGGTAAAGAAGAGTCTGAGAAGGTAAAGAAGAGTCTGAGAACGTAAAGAAGAGTCTGAGAAGGTAAAGAAGAGTCTGAGAGGTAAAGAAGAGTCTGAGAAAGTAAAGAATAGTCTGAGAAGGTAAAAGAAGAGTCTTAGAAGGTAAAGAAGAGCCTGAGAAGGTAAAGAAGAGTCTGAGAAGGTAAAGAAGAGTCTGAGAAGGTAAAAGAAGAGTCTGAGAGGTAAAGAAGAGTCTGAGAAGTTAAAAGAAGAGTCTGAGAAGGTAAAAGAAGAGTCTGAGAAGGTAAAAGAAGAGTCTGAGAGGTAAAGAAGAGTCTGAGAAGGCAAAAGAAGAGTCTGAGAAGGTAAAAGGAGAGTCTGAGAGGTAAAGAAGAGTCTGAGAAGGTAAAAGAAGAGTCTGAGAAGGTAAAAGAAGAATCTGAGAGGTAAAGAAGAGTCTGAGAAGGTAAAGAAGAGTCTGAGAAGGTAAAGAAGAGTCTGAGAAAGTAAAGAAGAGTCTGAGAAGGTAAAAGAAGAGTCTGAGAAGGTAAAGAAGAGTCTGAGAAGGTAAAGAAGAGCCTGAGAAGGTAAAAGAAGAGTCTGAGAGGTAAAGAAGAGTCTGAGAAGGTAAAGAAGAGTCTGAGAAGGTAAAAGAAGAGTCTGAGAGGTAAAGAAGAGTCTGAGAAGGTAAAAGAAGAGTCTGAGAAGGTAAACGAAGAGTCTGAGAGGTAAAGAAGAGTCTGAGAAGTTAAAGAAGAGTCTGAGAAAGTAAAGAAGAGTCTGAGAAGGTAAAGAAGAGTCTGAGAAGGTAAAGAAGAGTCTTCTGAGAAGGTAAAAGAAGAGTCTGAGAAGTTAAAGAAGAGTCTGAGAAGGTAAAAGAAGAGTCTGAGAAGGTAAAAGAAGAGTCTGAGAGGTAAAGAAGAGTCTGAGAAGGTAAAGAAGAGTCTGAGAAGGTAAAGAAGAGTCTGAGAAAGTAAAGAAGAGTCTAAGAAGGTAAAAGAAGAGTCTGAGAAGGTAAAGAAGAGTCTGAGAAGGTAAAGAAGAGCCTGAGAAGGTAAAGAAGAGTCTGAGAAGGTAAAGAAGAGTCTGAGAGGTAAAGACGAGTCTGAGAGGTAAAGAAGAGTCTGATAAGGTAAAAGAAGAGTCTGAGAAGGTAAAAGAAGAGCCTGAGAAGGTAAAGAAGAGTCTGAGAAGGTAAAAGAAGAGTCTGAGAAGGTAAAGAAGAGCCTGAGAAGGTAAAGAAGAGTCTGAGAAGGTAAAGAAGAGTCTGAGAGGTAAAGAAGAGTCTGAGAGGTAAAGAAGAGTCTGAGAAGGTAAAAGAAGAGTCTGAGAAGGTAAAGAAGAGCCTGAGAAAGTAAAGAAGAGTCTGAGAAGGTAAAGAAGAGCCTGAGAAGGTAAAGAAGAGTCTGAGAAGGTAAAGAAGAGTCTGAGAGGTAAAGACGAGTCTGAGAGGTAAAGAAGAGTCTGATAAGGTAAAAGAAGAGTCTGAGAAGGTAAAAGAAGAGCCTGAGAAGGTAAAGAAGAGTCTGAGAAGGTAAAAGAAGAGTCTGAGAAGGTAAAGAAGAGCCTGAGAAGGTAAAGAAGAGTCTGAGAAGGTAAAGAAGAGTCTGAGAGGTAAAGAAGAGTCTGAGAGGTAAAGAAGAGTCTGAGAAGGTAAAAGAAGAGTCTGAGAAGGTAAAGAAGAGCCTGAGAAAGTAAAGAAGAGTCTGAGAAGGTAAAGAAGAGTCTGAGTAGGTAAAGAAGAGTCTGAGAAGGCAAAGAAGAGTCTGAGAAGGTAAAAGAAGAATCTGAGAAGGTAAAGAAGAGTCTGAGAAAGTAAAGAAGAGTCTGAGAAGGTAAAAGAAGAGTCTGAGAAGGTAAAGAAGAGTCTGAGAAGGTAAAGAAGAGCCTGAGAAGGTAAAGAAGAGTCTGAGAAGGTAAAGAAGAGTCTGAGAGGTAAAGAAGAGTCTGAGAGGTAAAGAAGAGTCTGAGAAGGTAAAAGAAGAGTCTTAGAAGGTAAAGAAGAGCCTGCGAAGGTAAAGAAGAGTCTGAGAAGGTAAAGAAGAGTCTGAGAAGGTAAAAGAAGAGTCTGAGAGGTAAAGAAGAGTCTGAGAAGTTAAAAGAAGAGTCTGAGAAGGTAAAAGAAGAGTCTGAGAAGGTAAAAGAAGAGTCTGAGAGGTAAAGAAGAGTCTGAGAAGGTAAAAGAAGAGTCTGAGAAGGTAAAGAAGAGTCTGAGAAAGTAAAGAAGAGTCTGAGAAGGTAAAAGAAGAGTCTGAGAAGGTAAAGAAGAGTCTGAGAAGGTAAAGAAGAGCCTGAGAAGGTAAAAGAAGAGTCTGAGAGGTAAAGAAGAGTCTGAGAAGGTAAAGAAGAGTCTGAGAAGGTAAAAGAAGAGTCTGAGAGGTAAAGAAGAGTCTGAGAAGGTAAAAGAAGAGTCTGAGAAGGTAAACGAAGAATCTGAGAGGTAAAGAAGAGTCTGAGAAGTTAAAGAAGAGTCTGAGAAAGTAAAGAAGAGTCTGAGAAGGTAAAGAAGAGTCTGAGAAGGTAAAGAAGAGTCTTCTGAGAAGGTAAAAGAAGAGTCTGAGAAGTTAAAGAAGAGTCTGAGAAGGTAAAAGAAGAGTCTGAGAAGGTAAAAGAAGAGTCTGAGAGGTAAAGAAGAGTCTGAGAAGGTAAAGAAGAGTCTGAGAAGGTAAAGAAGAGTCTGAGAAAGTAAAGAAGAGTCTAAGAAGGTAAAAGAAGAGTCTGAGAAGGTAAAGAAGAGTCTGAGAAGGTAAAGAAGAGCCTGAGAAGGTAAAGAAGAGTCTGAGAAGGTAAAGAAGAGTCTGAGAGGTAAAGACGAGTCTGAGAGGTAAAGAAGAGTCTGATAAGGTAAAAGAAGAGTCTGAGAAGGTAAAAGAAGAGCCTGAGAAGGTAAAGAAGAGTCTGAGAAGGTAAAAGAAGAGTCTGAGAAGGTAAAGAAGAGCCTGAGAAGGTAAAGAAGAGTCTGAGAAGGTAAAGAAGAGTCTGAGAGGTAAAGAAGAGTCTGAGAGGTAAAGAAGAGTCTGAGAAGGTAAAAGAAGAGTCTGAGAAGGTAAAGAAGAGCCTGAGAAAGTAAAGAAGAGTCTGAGAAGGTAAAGAAGAGCCTGAGAAGGTAAAGAAGAGTCTGAGAAGGTAAAGAAGAGTCTGAGAGGTAAAGACGAGTCTGAGAGGTAAAGAAGAGTCTGATAAGGTAAAAGAAGAGTCTGAGAAGGTAAAAGAAGAGCCTGAGAAGGTAAAGAAGAGTCTGAGAAGGTAAAAGAAGAGTCTGAGAAGGTAAAGAAGAGCCTGAGAAGGTAAAGAAGAGTCTGAGAAGGTAAAGAAGAGTCTGAGAGGTAAAGAAGAGTCTGAGAGGTAAAGAAGAGTCTGAGAAGGTAAAAGAAGAGTCTGAGAAGGTAAAGAAGAGCCTGAGAAAGTAAAGAAGAGTCTGAGAAGGTAAAGAAGAGTCTGAGTAGGTAAAGAAGAGTCTGAGAAGGCAAAGAAGAGTCTGAGAAGGTAAAAGAAGAATCTGAGAAGGTAAAGAAGAGTCTGAGAAAGTAAAGAAGAGTCTGAGAAGGTAAAAGAAGAGTCTGAGAAGGTAAAGAAGAGTCTGAGAAGGTAAAGAAGAGCCTGAGAAGGTAAAGAAGAGTCTGAGAAGGTAAAGAAGAGTCTGAGAGGTAAAGAAGAGTCTGAGAGGTAAAGAAGAGTCTGAGAAGGTAAAAGAAGAGTCTTAGAAGGTAAAGAAGAGCCTGCGAAGGTAAAGAAGAGTCTGAGAAGGTAAAGAAGAGTCTGAGAAGGTAAAAGAAGAGTCTGAGAGGTAAAGAAGAGTCTGAGAAGTTAAAAGAAGAGTCTGAGAAGGTAAAAGAAGAGTCTGAGAAGGTAAAAGAAGAGTCTGAGAGGTAAAGAAGAGTCTGAGAAGGTAAAAGAAGAGTCTGAGAAGGTAAAAGGAGAGTCTGAGAGGTAAAGAAGAGTCTGAGAAGGTAAAAGAAGAGTCTGAGAAGGTAAAAGAAGAATCTGAGAGGTAAAGAAGAGTCTGAGAAGGTAAAGAAGAGTCTGAGAAGGTAAAGAAGAGTCTGAGAAAGTAAAGAAGAGTCTGAGAAGGTAAAAGAAGAGTCTGAGAAGGTAAAGAAGAGTCTGAGAAGGTAAAGAAGAGCCTGAGAAGGTAAAGAAGAGTCTGAGAAGGTAAAGAAGAGTCTGAGAGGTAAAGAAGAGTCTGAGAGGTAAAGAAGAGTCTGAGAAGGTAAAGAAGAGCCTGAGAAAGTAAAGAAGAGTCTGAGAAGGTAAAGAAGAGTCTGAGTAGGTAAAGAAGAGTCTGAGAAGGTAAAAGAAGAGTCTGAGAAGGTAAAGAAGAGTCTGAGAAGGCAAAGAAGAGTCTGAGAAGGTAAAAGAAGAGTCTGAGAAGGTAAAGAAGAGTCTGAGAAAGTAAAGAAGAGTCTGAGAAGGTAAAAGAAGAGTCTGAGAAGGTAAAGAAGAGTCTGAGAAGATAAAAGAAGAGTCTGAGAAGGTAAAGAAGAGTCTGAGAAGGTAAAAGAAGAGTCTGAGAGGTAAAGAAGAGTCTGAGAAGGTAAAGAAGAGTCTGAGAAGGTAAAGAAGAGTCTGAGAAAGTAAAGAAGAGTCTGAGAAGGTAAAAGAAGAGTCTGAGAAGGTAAAAAAGAGTCTGAGAAGGTAAAGAAGAGCCTGAGAAGGTAAAGAAGAGTCTGAGAAGGTAAAGAAGAGTCTGAGAAGGTAAAGAAGAGCCTGAAAGGTAAAAGAAGAGTCTGAGAGGTAAAGAAGAGTCTGAGAAGGTAAAGAAGAGCCTGAGAAGGTAAAGAAGAGTCTGAGAAGGTAAAGAAGAGTCTGAGAGGTAAAGAAGAGTCTGAGAAAGTAAAGAATAGTCTGAGAAGGTAAAAGAAGAGTCTTAGAAGGTAAAGAAGAGTCTGAGAAGGTAAAAGAAGAGTCTGAGAGGTAAAGAAGAGTCTGAGAAGGTAAAGAAGAGTCTGAGAAGGTAAAGAAGAGTCTGAGAAAGTAAAGAAGAGTCTGAGAAGGTAAAAGAAGAGTCTGAGAAGGTAAAGAAGAGTCTGAGAAGGTAAAGAAGAGCCTGAGAAGGTAAAGAAGAGTCTGAGAAGGTAAAGAAGAGTCTGAGAAGGTAAAGAAGAGCCTGAGAAGGTAAAAGAAGAGTCTGAGAGGTAAAGAAGAGTCTGAGAAGGTAAAGAAGAGTCTGAGAACGTAAAGAAGAGTCTGAGAAGGTAAAGAAGAGTCTGAGAGGTAAAGAAGAGTCTGAGAAAGTAAAGAATAGTCTGAGAAGGTAAAAGAAGAGTCTTAGAAGGTAAAGAAGAGCCTGAGAAGGTAAAGAAGAGTCTGAGAAGGTAAAGAAGAGTCTGAGAAGGTAAAAGAAGAGTCTGAGAGGTAAAGAAGAGTCTGAGAAGTTAAAAGAAGAGTCTGAGAAGGTAAAAGAAGAGTCTGAGAAGGTAAAAGAAGAGTCTGAGAGGTAAAGAAGAGTCTGAGAAGGCAAAAGAAGAGTCTGAGAAGGTAAAAGGAGAGTCTGAGAGGTAAAGAAGAGTCTGAGAAGGTAAAAGAAGAGTCTGAGAAGGTAAAAGAAGAATCTGAGAGGTAAAGAAGAGTCTGAGAAGGTAAAGAAGAGTCTGAGAAGGTAAAGAAGAGTCTGAGAAAGTAAAGAAGAGTCTGAGAAGGTAAAAGAAGAGTCTGAGAAGGTAAAGAAGAGTCTGAGAAGGTAAAGAAGAGCCTGAGAAGGTAAAAGAAGAGTCTGAGAGGTAAAGAAGAGTCTGAGAAGGTAAAGAAGAGTCTGAGAAGGTAAAAGAAGAGTCTGAGAGGTAAAGAAGAGTCTGAGAAGGTAAAAGAAGAGTCTGAGAAGGTAAACGAAGAATCTGAGAGGTAAAGAAGAGTCTGAGAAGTTAAAGAAGAGTCTGAGAAAGTAAAGAAGAGTCTGAGAAGGTAAAGAAGAGTCTGAGAAGGTAAAGAAGAGTCTTCTGAGAAGGTAAAAGAAGAGTCTGAGAAGTTAAAGAAGAGTCTGAGAAGGTAAAAGAAGAGTCTGAGAAGGTAAAAGAAGAGTCTGAGAGGTAAAGAAGAGTCTGAGAAGTTAAAGAAGAGTCTGAGAAGGTAAAGAAGAGTCTGAGAAAGTAAAGAAGAGTCTAAGAAGGTAAAAGAAGAGTCTGAGAAGGTAAAGAAGAGTCTGAGAAGGTAAAGAAGAGCCTGAGAAGGTAAAGAAGAGTCTGAGAGGTAAAGACGAGTCTGAGAGGTAAAGAAGAGTCTGATAAGGTAAAAGAAGAGTCTGAGAAGGTAAAAGAAGAGCCTGAGAAGGTAAAGAAGAGTCTGAGAAGGTAAAAGAAGAGTCTGAGAAGGTAAAGAAGAGCCTGAGAAGGTAAAGAAGAGTCTGAGAAGGTAAAGAAGAGTCTGAGAGGTAAAGAAGAGTCTGAGAGGTAAAGAAGAGTCTGAGAAGGTAAAAGAAGAGTCTGAGAAGGTAAAGAAGAGCCTGAGAAAGTAAAGAAGAGTCTGAGAAGGTAAAGAAGAGTCTGAGTAGGTAAAGAAGAGTCTGAGAAGGTAAAAGAAGAGTCTGAGAAGGTAAAGAAGAGTCTGAGAAGGCAAAGAAGAGTCTGAGAAGGTAAAAGAAGAGTCTGAGAAGGTAAAGAAGAGTCTGAGAAAGTAAAGAAGAGTCTGAGAAGGTAAAAGAAGAGTCTGAGAAGGTAAAGAAGAGTCTGAGAAGGTAAAGAAGAGCCTGAGAAGGTAAAGAAGAGTCTGAGAAGGTAAAGAAGAGTCTGAGAGGTAAAGAATAGTCTGAGAGGTAAAGAAGAGTCTGAGAAGGTAAAAGAAGAGTCTTAGAAGGTAAAGAAGAGCCTGAGAAGGTAAAGAAGAGTCTGAGAAGGTAAAGAAGAGTCTGAGAAGGTAAAAGAAGAGTCTGAGAGGTAAAGAAGAGTCTGAGAAGTTAAAAGAAGAGTCTGAGAAGGTAAAAGAAGAGTCTGAGAAGGTAAAAGAAGAGTCTGAGAGGTAAAGAAGAGTCTGAGAAGGTAAAAGAAGAGTCTGAGAAGGTAAAAGGAGAGTCTGAGAGGTAAAGAAGAGTCTGAGAAGGTAAAAGAAGAGTCTGAGAAGGTAAAAGAAGAATCTTAGAGGTAAAGAAGAGTCTGAGAAGGTAAAAGAAGAGTCTGAGAAGGTAAAAGGAGAGTCTGAGAAGGTAAAGAAGAGTCTGAGAAAGTAAAGAAGAGTCTGAGAAGGTAAAAGAAGAGTCTGAGAAGGTAAAGAAGAGTCTGAGAAGGTAAAGAAGAGCCTGAGAAGGTAAAGAAGAGTCTGAGAAGGCAAAGAAGAGTCTGAGAGGTAAAGAAGAGTCTGAGAGGTAAAGAAGAGTCTGAGAAGGTAAAAGAAGAGTCTGAGAAGGTAAAGAAGAGCCTGAGAAAGTAAAGAAGAGTCTGAGAAGGTAAAGAAGAGTCTGAGTAGGTAAAGAAGAGTCTGAGAAGGTAAAAGAAGAGTCTGAGAAAGTAAAGAAGAGTCTGAGAAGGCAAAGAAGAGTCTGAGAAGGTAAAAGAAGAGTCTGAGAAGGTAAAGAAGAGTCTGAGAAAGTAAAGAAGAGTCTGAGAAGGTAAAAGAAGAGTCTGAGAAGGTAAAGAAGAGTCTGAGAAGGTAAAGAAGAGCCTGAGAAGGTAAAGAAGAGTCTGAGAAGGTAAAGAAGAGTCTGAGAGGTAAAGAAGAGTCTGAGAGGTAAAGAAGAGTCTGAGAAGGTAAAAGAAGAGTCTTAGAAGGTAAAGAAGAGCCTGAGAAGGTAAAGAAGAGTCTGAGAAGGTAAAGAAGAGTCTGAGAAGGTAAAAGAAGAGTCTGAGAGGTAAAGAAGAGTCTGAGAAGTTAAAAGAAGAGTCTGAGAAGGTAAAAGAAGAGTCTGAGAAGGTAAAAGAAGAGTCTGAGAGGTAAAGAAGAGTCTGAGAAGGTAAAAGAAGAGTCTGAGAAGGTAAAAGGAGAGTCTGAGAGGTAAAGAAGAGTCTGAGAAGGTAAAAGAAGAGTCTGAGAAGGTAAAAGAAGAATCTGAGAGGTAAAGAAGAGTCTGAGAAGGTAAAGAAGTGTCTGAGAAAGTAAAGAAGAGTATGAGAAGGTAAAAGAAGAGTCTGAGAAGGTAAAGAAGAGTCTGAGAAGGTAAAGAAGAGCCTGAGAAGGTAAAAGAAGAGTCTGAGAGGTAAAGAAGAGTCTGAGCAGGTAAAAGAAGAGTCTGAGAAGGTAAAAGAAGAGTCTGAGAGGTAAAGAAGAGTCTGAGAAGGTAAAAGAAGAGTCTGAGAAGGTAAAAGGAGAGTCTGAGAGGTAAAGAAGAGTCTGAGAAGGTAAAAGAAGAGTCTGAGAAGGTAAAAGAAGAGTCTGAGAAGGTAAAGAAGAGTCTGAGAAGGTAAAGAAGAGCCTGAGAAGGTAAAAGAAGAGTCTGAGAGGTAAAGAAGAGTCTGAGCAGGTAAAAGAAGAGTCTGAGAAGGTAAAAGAAGAGTCTGAGAGGTAAAGAAGAGTCTGAGAAGGTAAAGAAGAGTCTGAGAAAGTAAAGAAGAGTCTGAGAAGGTAAAAGAAGAGTCTGAGAAGGTAAAGAAGAGTCTGAGAAGGTAAAGAAGAGTCTGAGAGGTAAAGAAGAGTCTGATAAGGTAAAAGAAGAGTCTGAGAAGGTAAAAGAAGAGCCTGAGAAGGTAAAGAAGAGTCTGAGAAGGTAAAAGAAGAGTCTGAGAAGGTAAAGAAGAGCCTGAGAAAGTAAAGAAGAGTCTGAGAAGGTAAAGAAGAGTCTGAGTAGGTAAAGAAGAGTCTGAGAAGGTAAAAGAAGAGTCTGAGAAGGTAAAGAAGAGTCTGAGAAGGCAAAGAAGAGTCTGAGAAGGTAAAAGAAGAGTCTGAGAGGTAAAGAAGAGTCTGAGAAGGTAAAGAAGAGTCTGAGAAGGTAAAGGAAGAGTCTGAGAAGGTAAAGAAGAGTCTGAGTAGGTAAAGAAGAGTCTGAGAAGGTAAAAGAAGAGTCTGAGAAGGTAAAGAAGGGTCTGAGAAGGCAAAGAAGAGTCTGAGAAGGTAAAAGAAGAGTCTGAGAGGTAAAAAAGAGTCTGATAAGGTAAAAGAAGAGTCTGAGAAGGTAAAGAAGAGTCTGAGAAGGTAAAGAAGAGCCTGAGAAGGTAAAGAAGAGTCTGAGAAGGTAAAGAAGAGTCTGAGAGGTAAAGAAGAGTCTGAGAGGTAAAGAAGAGTCTGATAAGGTAAAAGAAGAGTCTGAGAAGGTAAAGAAGAGTCTGAGAAGGCAAAGAAGAGTCTGAGAAGGTAAAAGAAGAGTCTGAGAGGTAAAGAAGAGTCTGAGAAGGTGAAAGAAGAGTCTGAGAAGGTAAAAGAAGAGTCTGAGAGGTAAAGAAGAGTCTGAGAAGGTAAAGAAGAGTCTGAGAAGGTAAAGAAGAGTCTGAGAAAGTAAAGAAGAGTCTGAGAAGGTAAAAGAAGAGTCTGAGAAGGTAAAGAAGAGTCTGAGAAAGTAAAGAAGAGTCTGAGAAGGTAAAAGAAGAGTCTGAGAAGGTAAGGAAGAGTCTGAGAAGGTAAAGAAGAGCCTGAGAAGGTAAAGAAGAGTCTGAGAAGGTAAAAGAAGAGCCTGAGAAGGTAAAGAAGAGTCTGAGAAGGTAAAAGAAGAGTCTGAGAAGGTAAAGAAGAGCCTGAGAAAGTAAAGAAGAGTCTGAGAAGGTAAAAGAAGAGTCTGAGAAGGTAAACGAAGAATCTGAGAGGTAAAGAAGAGTCTGAGAAGTTAAAGAAGAGTCTGAGAAAGTAAAGAAGAGTCTGAGAAGGTAAAGAAGAGTCTGAGAAGGTAAAGAAGAGTCTTCTGAGAAGGTAAAAGAAGAGTCTGAGAAGTTAAAGAAGAGTCTGAGAAGGTAAAAGAAGAGTCTGAGAAGGTAAAAGAAGAGTCTAAGAGGTAAAGAAGAGTCTGAGAAGGTAAAGAAGAGTCTAAGAGGTAAAGAAGAGTCTGAGAAGGTAAAGAAGAGTCTGAGAAAGTAAAGAAGAGTCTGAGAAGGTAAAAGAAGAGTCTGAGAAGGTAAAGAAGAGTCTGAGAAGGTAAAGAAGAGTCTGAGAGGTAAAGAAGAGTCTGATAAGGTAAAAGAAGAGTCTGAGAAGGTAAAAGAAGAGCCTGAGAAGGTAAAGAAGAGTCTGAGAAGGTAAAAGAAGAGTCTGAGAAGGTAAAGAAGAGCCTGAGAAAGTAAAGAAGAGTCTGAGAAGGTAAAGAAGAGTCTGAGAAGGCAAAGAAGAGTCTGAGAAGGTAAAAGAAGAGTCTGAGAGGTAAAGAAGAGTCTGAGAAGGTAAAGAAGAGTCTGAGAAGGTAAAAGAAGAGTCTGAGAAGGTAAAGAAGAGTCTGAGTAGGTAAAGAAGAGTCTGAGAAGGTAAAAGAAGAGTCTGAGAAGGTAAAAGAAGAGTCTGAGAAGGTAAAGAAGAGTCTGAGTAGGTAAAGAAGAGTCTGAGAAGGTAAAAGAAGAGTCTGAGAGGTAAAAAAGAGTCTGATAAGGTAAAAGAAGAGTCTGAGAAGGTAAAGAAGAGTCTGAGAAGGTAAAGAAGAGCCTGAGAAGGTAAAGAAGAGTCTGAGAAGGTAAAGAAGAGTCTGAGAGGTAAAGAAGAGTCTGAGAGGTAAAGAAGAGTCTGATAAGGTAAAAGAAGAGTCTGAGAAGGTAAAGAAGAGTCTGAGAAGGCAAAGAAGAGTCTGAGAAGGTAAAGAAGAGCCTGAGAAGGTAAAGAAGAGTCTGAGAAGGTAAAAGAAGAGCCTGAGAAGGTAAAGAAGAGTCTGAGAAGGTAAAAGAAGAGTCTGAGAAGGTAAAGAAGAGCCTGAGAAAGTAAAGAAGAGTCTGAGAAGGTAAAAGAAGAGTCTGAGAAGGTAAACGAAGAATCTGAGAGGTAAAGAAGAGTCTGAGAAGTTAAAGAAGAGTCTGAGAAAGTAAAGAAGAGTCTGAGAAGGTAAAGAAGAGTCTGAGAAGGTAAAGAAGAGTCTTCTGAGAAGGTAAAAGAAGAGTCTGAGAAGTTAAAGAAGAGTCTGAGAAGGTAAAAGAAGAGTCTGAGAAGGTAAAAGAAGAGTCTAAGAGGTAAAGAAGAGTCTGAGAAGGTAAAGAAGAGTCTGAGAAGGTCAAGAAGAGTCTGAGAAAGTAAAGAAGAGTCTGAGAAGGTAAAAGAAGAGTCTGAGAAGGTAAAGAAGAGTCTGAGAAGGTAAAGAAGAGCCTGAGAAGGTAAAGAAGAGTCTTAGAGGTAAAGACGAGTCTGAGAGGTAAAGAAGAGTCTGATAAGGTAAAAGAAGAGTCTGAGAAGGTAAAAGAAGAGCCTGAGAAGGTAAAGAAGAGTCTGAGAAGGTAAAAGAAGAGTCTGAGAAGGTAAAGAAGAGCCTGAGAAGGTAAAGAAGAGTCTGAGAAGGTAAAGAAGAGTCTGAGAGGTAAAGAAGAGTCTGAGAGGTAAAGAAGAGTCTGAGAGGTAAAGAAGAGTCTGAGAAGGTAAAAGAAGAGTCTGAGAAGGTAAAGAAGAGCCTGAGAAAGTAAAGAAGAGTCTGAGAAGGTAAAGAAGAGTCTGAGTAGGTAAAGAAGAGTCTGAGAAGGTAAAAGAAGAGTCTGAGAAGGTAAAGAAGAGTCTGAGAAGGTAAAGAAGAGTCTGAGAGGTAAAGACGAGTCTGAGAGGTAAAGAAGAGTCTGATAAGGTAAAAGAAGAGTCTGAGAAGGTAAAAGAAGAGCCTGAGGAGGTAAAGAAGAGTCTGAGAAGGTAAAAGAAGAGTCTGAGAAGGTAAAGAAGAGCCTGAGAAGGTAAAGAAGAGTCTGAGAAGGTAAAGAAGAGTCTGAGAGGTAAAGAAGAGTCTGAGAGGTAAAGAAGAGTCTGAGAAGGTAAAAGAAGAGTCTGAGAAGGTAAAGAAGAGCCTGAGAAAGTAAAGAAGAGTCTGAGAAGGTAAAGAAGAGTCTGAGTAGGTAAAGAAGAGTCTGAGAAGGTAAAAGAAGAGTCTGAGAAGGTAAAGAAGAGTCTGAGAAGGCAAAGAAGAGTCTGAGAAGGTAAAAGAAGAGTCTGAGAAAGTAAAGAAGAGTCTGAGAAGGTAAAAGAAGAGTCTGAGAAGGTAAAGAAGAGTCTGAGAAGGTAAAGAAGAGCCTGAGAAGGTAAAGAAGAGTCTGAGAAGGTAAAGAAGAGTCTGAGAAGGTAAAGAAGAGCCTGAGAAGGTAAAGAAGAGTCTGAGAAGGTAAAGAAGAGTCTGAGAGGTAAAGAAGAGTCTGAGAGGTAAAGAAGAGTCTGATAAGGTAAAAGAAGAGTCTGAGAAGGTAAAGAAGAGTCTGAGAAGGCAAAGAAGAGTCTGAGAAGGTAAAAGAAGAGTCTGAGAGGTAAAGAAGAGTCTGAGAAGGTAAAAGAAGAGTCTGAGAGGTAAAGAAGAGTCTGAGAAGGTAAAAGAAGAGTCTGAGAAGGTAAAAGGAGAGTCTGAGAGGTAAAGAAGAGTCCGAGAAGGTAAAAGAAGAGCCTGAGAAGGTAAAAGAAGAGTCTGAGAGGTAAAGAAGAGTCTGAGAAGGTAAAAGAAGAGTCTGAGAAGGTAAAAGAAGAGTCTGAGAGGTAAAGAAGAGTCTGAGAAGGTAAAGAAGAGTCTGAGAAAGTAAAGAAGAGTCTGAGAAGGTAAAAGAAGAGTCTGAGAAGGTAAAGAAGAGTCTGAGAAGGTAAAGAAGAGTCTGAGAGGTAAAGAAGAGTCTGATAAGGTAAAAGAAGAGTCTGAGAAGGTAAAAGAAGAGCCTGAGAAGGTAAAGAAGAGTCTGAGAAGGTAAAAGAAGAGTCTGAGAAGGTAAAGAAGAGCCTGAGAAAGTAAAGAAGAGTCTGAGAAGGTAAAGAAGAGTCTGAGTAGGTAAAGAAGAGTCTGAGAAGGTAAAAGAAGAGTCTGAGAAGGTAAAGAAGAGTCTGAGAAGGCAAAGAAGAGTCTGAGAAGGTAAAAGAAGAGTCTGAGAGGTAAAGAAGAGTCTGAGAAGGTAAAGAAGAGTCTGAGAAGGTAAAGAAGAGTCTGAGAAGGTAAAGAAGAGTCTGAGAGGTAAAGAAGAGTCTGAGAGGTAAAGAAGAGTCTGAGAAGGTAAAAGAAGAGTCTTAGAAGGTAAAGAAGAGCCTGAGAAGGTAAAGAAGAGTCTGAGAAGGTAAAGAAGAGTCTGAGAAGGTAAAAGAAGAGTCTGAGAGGTAAAGAAGAGTCTGAGAAGTTAAAAGAAGAGTCTGAGAAGGTAAAAGAAGAGTCTGAGAAGGTAAAAGAAGAGTCTGAGAAGGTAAAAGGAGAGTCTGAGAGGTAAAGAAGAGTCTGAGAAGGTAAAAGAAGAGTCTGAGAAGGTAAAAGAAGAATCTGAGAGGTAAAGAAGAGTCTGAGAAGGTAAAGAAGAGTCTGAGAAGGTAAAAGAAGAGTCTGAGAAGGTAAAAGAAGAATCTGAGAGGTAAAGAAGAGTCTGAGAAGGTAAAGAAGAGTCTGAGAAGGTAAAGAAGAGTCTGAGAAAGTAAAAGAAGAGTCTGAGAAGGTAAAGAAGAGCCTGAGAAAGTAAAGAAGAGTCTGAGAAGGTAAAGAAGAGTCTGAGAGGTAAAGAAGAGTCTGAGAAGGTAAAAGAAGAGTCTGAGAAGGTAAAGAAGAGTCTGAGAAGGTAAAGAAGGGTCTGAGAAGGTAAAAGAAGAGTCTGAGAGGTAAAGAAGAGTCTGAGAAGGTAAAAGAAGAGTCTGAGAAGGTAAAGAAGAGTTTGAGAAGGTAAAGAAGAGTCTGAGAGGTAAAGAAGAGTCTGAGAAAGTAAAGAATAGTCTGAGAAGGTAAAAGAAGAGTCTTAGAAGGTAAAGAAGAGTCTGAGAGGTAAAGAAGAGTCTGAGAAGGTAAAAGAAGAGTCTTTGAAGGTAAAAGAAGAATCTGAGAGGTAAAGAAGAGTCTGAGAAGGTAAAGAAGAGTCTGAGAAGGTAAAGAAGAGTCTGAGAGAGTAAAGAAGAGTCTGAGAAGGTAAAAGAAGAGTCTGAGAAGGTAAAGAAGAGTCTGAGAAGGTAAAGAAGAGCCTGAGAAGGTAAAAGAAGAGTCTGAGAGGTAAAGAAGAGTCTGATAAGGTAAAAGAAGAGTCTGAGAAGGTAAAAGAAGAGCCTGAGAAGGTAAAGAAGAGTCTGAGAAGGTAAAAGAAGAGTCTGAGAAGGTAAAAGAAGAGCCTGAGAAGGTAAAGAAGAGTCTGAGAAGGTAAAAGAAGAGTCTGAGAAGGTAAAGAAGAGCCTGAGAAAGTAAAGAAGAGTCTGAGAAGGTAAAGAAGAGTCTGAGTAGGTAAAGAAGAGTCTGAGAAGGTAAAAGAAGAGCCTGAGAAGGTAAAGAAGAGTCTGAGAAGGTAAAAGAAGAGTCTGAGAAGGTAAAGAAGAGCCTGAGAAAGTAAAGAAGAGTCTGAGAAGGTAAAGAAGAGTCTGAGAGGTAAAGAAGAGTCTGAGAAGGTAAAAGAAGAGTCTGAGAAGGTAAAGAAGAGTCTGAGAAGGTAAAGAAGAGTCTGAGAAGGTAAAAGAAGAGTCTGAGAGGTAAAGAAGAGTCTGAGAAGGTAAAAGAAGAGTCTGAGAAGGTAAAAGAAGAGTCTGAGAAGGTAAAGAAGAGTCTGAGAAGGTAAAGAAGAGTCTTAGAGGTAAAGAAGAGTCTGAGAAAGTAATGAATAGTCTGAGAAGGTAAAAGAAGAGTCTTAGAAGGTAAAGAAGAGTCTGAGAGGTAAAGAAGAGTCTGAGAAGGTAAAAGAAGAGTCTGAGAAGGTAAAAGAAGAATCTGAGAGGTAAAGAAGAGTCTGAGAAGGTAAAGAAGAGTCTGAGAAGGTAAAGAAGAGTCTGAGAAAGTAAAGAAGAGTCTGAGAAGGTAAAAGAAGAGTCTGAGAAGGTAAAGAAGAGTCTGAGAAGGTAAAGAAGAGCCTGAGAAGGTAAAAGAAGAGTCTGAGAGGTAAAGAAGAGTCTGAGAAGGTAAAAGAAGAGTCTGAGAAGGTAAAAGAAGAGTCTGAGAGGTAAAGAAGAGTCTGAGAAGGCAAAGAAGAGTCTGAGAAAGTAAAGAAGAGTCTGAGAAGGTAAAGAAGAGTCTGAGAAGGTAAAGAAGAGTCTGAGAAGGTAAAAGAAGAGTCTGAGAAGGTAAAGAAGAGTCTGAGAAGGTAAAAGAAGAGTTTGAGAAGGTAAAAGAAGAGTCTGAGAGGTAAAGAAGAGTCTGAGAAAGTAAAGAAGAGTCTGAGAAGGTAAAGAAGAGTCTGAGAAAGTAAAGAAGAGTCTGAGAAGGTAAAAGAAGAGTCTGAGAAGGTAAAGAAGAGTCTGAGAAGGTAAAGAAGAGCCTGAGAAGGTAAAGAAGAGTCTGAGAAGGTAAAGTAGAGTCTGAGAGGTAAAGAAGAGTCTGAGAGGTAAAGAAGAGTCTGAGAAGGTAAAAGAAGAGTCTGAGAAGGTAAAAGAAGAGCCTGAGAAGGTAAAGAAGAGTCTGAGAAGGTAAAAGAAGAGTCTGAGAAGGTAAAGAAGAGCCTGAGAAAGTAAAGAAGAGTCTGAGAAGGTAAAGAAGAGTCTGAGAAGGCAAAGAAGAGTCTGAGAAGGTAAAGAAGAGCCTGAGAATGTAATAGAAGAGTCTGTGTCATGGGCCTTTTCTGGAGTCAAAGATGAATCCAGAACAAATATATTCTGCTTTAAATTCTTTAAATTCTGTTTCAGGCAGAGATGGAACGAAGTCTAAAATCCTAATGTCGTCCATGAAGTCATTTGTGTTGATTGTAGTTAAATAAAGCACCTGATTGTTTTTGTCCTGCACCTGGATAATTTGTTCAAAAATATGCCAAACTGAAGAGTTAATCAACACCACAGAGCGAGACGATCACTGACATTTTAATGACAAATTAAAAAATGTGTCAGTGAATTCACGGCCTGCGGCGCTGGAGGAAAGTGAAAAGAAATGGATTTGTTCTCACATCGTTATGAAACTAACAACAGAGGATCAGACGTTTACCCCCTCCACTTTCCACAGATCTTACCCGTATGTCACCTGCAAATGTTAGTTTAATGCCATACTGCGGAACATTCTAGATGAAGCAATAGCTGATTACGGGTTACACAGTGCACATTTCAAATTCACATAAAACATTTGGCCTTTTTTTTTAAGTGTCTTTGTTTTTTTGTTTTTGTTTTTTTTAAACTTAGTAAATGTTATAAAAAAAAAGTATATGGAATTTTGCTCTATGAAAGCAAAACAATGGGTAATGTTTTATTATTATTACTGGTATCATTAATGGTATTACTTATATTTTTCCAATTGTATTGTTATCATTAATGGTATTAATGTTATTTTATTGTTGTTATTAGTACTATTATTATTCTTTATCATTATTATTATTATCACCATCATCATCATCATTATCATCATCATCATCATTATCATCATTCTTCTTCCTCTCCATTGCAAAAACATGTTTAAATCTCTGATGCAGAGTCAGTTTTGAGCTAATAAAGAGTCCGTTTTGAGCTCATAAAGAGTCAGTTTTGAGCTCATAAAGAGTCAGTTTTGAGCTCATAAAGAGTCAGTTTTGAGCTAATAAAGAGTCCGTTTTGAGCTCATAAAGAGTCAGTTTTGAGCTAATAAAGAGTCCGTTTTGAGCTCATAAAGAGTCAGTTTTGAGCTAATAAAGAGTCAGTTTTGAGCTAATAAAGAGTCAGTTTTGAGCTCATAAAGAGTCAGTTTTGAGCTAATAAAGAGTCAGTTTTGAGCTCATAAAGAGTCAGTTTTGAGCTAATAAAGAGTCAGTTTTGAGCTCATAAAGAGTCAGTTTTGAGCTCATAAAGAGTCAGTTTTGAGCTCATAAAGTCACTTCTGTTTCAAACTGAAGCTCGGAGTGAAAGTGACTTTGATGTAGACGTCGTGTTCATCAGCTCGTCTCTGTTCACGCTCCGCCGGGAAAGTTCAACACACAAGCTGCACAAGCGCGCCTTTGATTGACAGCTCTGCCATCTTTATGCATAAGTCCCGCCTCCCCCCGACGCCACGCAGGCTCCCAGGGGAGGGACGGGGATCGGGCTGGCCACGCTCAGGCTTCGAATCCAGGGAGGAGCTCGATATCTCGTCTCGGCGTCTGGCTCGACGCTGCAGGAGCGACGCCTGGAAACATTCAGGCTGTAACTCAGAACGCCGTCCAGCTTCACCAGTATAAACTTTAAGCTCTATTATTCTCTAAAGTGCAGAAAACTGCCAGACGAATGAGAGATAACTCTGAGATCTGATGTGTTGAGCTCGAACGTCTGAAGTCTGTGAGAGATTCAGAATTATACAAAATGCCACAATCACGCTGCACTTGAACCTGCTAAAGTTACAGCTTTTGACATTTTCTGCATTTCATCCATTTTGTCTGAGAAAATGTTCAAGCTCCTGGAAGATAAAATATAAAACAAAAGCTAACGTTTGAGCTCCAAAGGTTAAGCCGAAACAATTGAACCTCTTTGTGTTTGTCTAAAAATATCAAGTTAGCTCCTTTTAGCACGTGAGCGTTAAATACACAGCAGAATACGATGTCTTCGTTTTTGTGTGAGCGCCGCTTCCACACGGGCATGTTTCATTGGTCACAGGTGCCGGCCATTCATAGTTTCAGGTCAACCATGTGACAACATAAACGCATGTCATTGGCTGTCAGCAACGATCAATAATAAATAGACACGAAATGAGAGCACATATGTCACTCTTAATGAAGGCGATGTTTAGAACCCGCCCACAGAAGAGTGAAAAGTGACCTTTAAATACAAGTTTGACTAATTCCTTCAATGTGACAGCGCCACCTGCTGGACACGTTGTTCTGCAGAAGACAGTTTAGTACTTTTTATTCAGTTTGTTTTAAAATAAAACACTCTTTATTAGTCTCACACTGGGAAAACGTCTTTAGTTTGATCGGTTCCATAAACATTTCTTTAAACCTTTTTAAATGTTTGTTAATTGATTATTATTTATATTTTTGAAATCATTATTAATTATTATAATTTACTGTTATTATTATTATGCTTTTTTAAAATATTAAATCCATCCATCCATTTTCTACCGCTTGTTCCCTTTCAGGGTCGCAGCCGACTGGAGCCTATCCCAGTGACTTGGGGCTTTAGGCGGGGAACACAAATATATTGACTCCAGAACACGCCGTGATTGAACTCGACACGTTGAAGGGTTTGAATCCCGCTTTCGAACACGCTTTGATCTGGGGCTGGCGGTCAAGAAGAGGTTGACAGATCGCCTTTCTGTTTTCACGTCGGAACTCATAGCGATACGGTTGGCATTGGAATGGGCGGAATCTGCTTTGCAGTGTTGCGGCGTTGTGGTGGCCTCTGACAGCCTTTCTGCATTGCAAAGCATTAAATCTGGGAAATCGGATTGCAGACAGGATGTGTTGAATGTCTGATACCTTCTGTCTGATGCTCTCCCTGTCCAGGAAGGATGTGAGGGTTTCCTTCATTTGGGTCCCTGCGCATGTGGGGGTGGATGGTAACGAAATGGCTGATACACTGGCTAAACGTTCCCTTAGGCGGCCATCAATTGATGTGGTATTTTGGAGCCACTGTGTTACTGGACGGCATCTATCACATACAGGGTAGTGTGGGTCCTTGCGGGTCTATGGGCAGGAACGCGTGGGAGGAAAGGGCCTTCGCCCGCATGAGGATTGGCCATACTGGACTCAATTGGTCACTGAGTAGGATAGGCAAACATCCGACCGGTCTGTGTGGTCACTGTCGGGTGCCAGAGACTGTCGAGCATGTGCTGATTTGCTGTGAGGCTTATGATAGAGAAAGGGCCGGGTTGGCCTTGTGGTTTCGGAATAATGGGCGGGAGTTCAATCTGCGGAACGTTCTGGTGATCCAGTCACAGGGTTTGTGTCAGGCTGTGGTTGCTTACTTATGTAGCACAGGGCTGGGTAAACGTTTATAGAGGTGGGGGGTGTTGGAGACTGAGCCGAGGATGAGGAGCAAGAGGATGTTCTAACGCGCTTTGACTTCATGGGCCTAGAAACGCCAAAGTGATGGAAGAAGGACTTCTAAAGGATAAAACGACAAAGACGTCCCATGACCTCATGGGCTTTGTACTTCCAAAGCAATGGAATAAGAATTTTTAAGGACTACGACAAAGTCTGAGGGGAGGAAGACCTTCTATAGGATACAACGACAAAGGATGCCAACCGCCATAAAACAACAACAACAACAACATCTGCTCTCTCTTTTTTTATGTTATATAGCGTAAAACATAAACTAAATAAAACATATTAAATCTGAGGAATAAAGTCTGGCGGTAATGCAACACTTGGATGCCAACCGCCATAAAACAACAACAACAACAACAACAACAAGGACTACGACAAAGTCTGAGGGGAGGAAGACCTTCTATAGGATACAACGACAAAGGCATCTCATGACCTCTTGGGCTTTGTCAAAGCACTGGAGGTCAAAGCACTGGAAGAACAACTTTTAGGACTATGACAAAGTCTGGGGAATAAAGTCTGGCAGTAATGCAACACTCGGCTGTCGACTGCCATAAAACAATAACAACAACAACAGTCTAAGGAATAAAGTCTGGCGGTAATGCAACACTCGGATGCCAACCGCCATAAAACAACAACAACAACAACAACAACGCTTTGATCTCAGCAGGTTCATTTCCCAGAATGCCGTGCTCATTTCCCAGAATGCCGTGCTCTTCGCCAGTGGAACCGGTTTTCTCGAGTTCGAGGAGAAAACCAATTTTAAAACCAACTTCTCACGACCGTTCAGACCCTTGAGTCGCTCGGGCAACGCCGGCTCTGACATGTCCTTCAGCCTCAGGGCTGAAGGACATGTCAGACATGGACAGGTTCGTGGACATGGACAGGTTCCTGGACATTGTGAATGTGACTTCACAGTGTTAGAGACACAGATGTGGCGGTTACATAAAGAGTGTTAAATAATACTAGATGTGATCAGGGGAAACCTTCACTCTGTAAATAATCGCCCTTTTGCACTGGCGCAGCAGTTGCTCGTTTTCCCGTCTCTCTGTGATTAAACTGCTGTGATTTGTTGCCGTGGCACCGAGCGCTCCTCTTTCCGCCCCAAACCAGTCCCGACCCGCGCAGACGTAAACAGCTCCGAACCGCGACTGTTGTTGTTGTTTCTTTTCTCCTGAAATGTCATATTTAAATGGCATTGTGTTCCGTCCCCGCGGGCCGCCGTGCCCCGCCTCTCCCCGTTCACCGATTCTCCCCGTTCACCCTCGGTCGCTGCTCGAGCTGCACCGCGCTTTTTTAATTACTCTATTTGTTCATAATTAGTTCCCCATCGTTTCCTGTATGGCCTTTTCAGTGTTCAGGCCTGAGGAGAGAGAGAGAGAGAGAGGGAGAGAGAGGGGGGAAGAGGGAAAGGGGGGGGAGAGGGGGGAAGAGAGAGAGGGAGGGAGAGAGAGAGGAAGAGAGAGAGGGAGGGAGAGAGAGGAGAGAGAGAGAGAGAGAGAGAGAGAGAGAGAGAGAGAGGGGGGAGGGAGAGAGAGGAGAGAGAGAGAGAGAGAGGGGGGAGGGAGAGAGAGGAGAGAGAGAGAGAGAGAGAGAGAGAGAGGGGGGGAGGGAGAGAGAGGGAGAGAGAGAGAGGGGGAGAGAGAACAAAGTGAAGTGATCGAGGAGCAAAAAGACGATGAAGCATCAGTGACTTGTTTTAGCATCGTCTCAGCTCCAGCAGCTTCATCTGGAGGAGAAGAGCTGCTCGTGTCCGTGCAGCTCTTTACAATTCCTGTTTTAACTCAACATCAAGAGAGGGAGAGGGGGGAGAGGGGGGGAGAGAGGGGAGGGAGGAGGAGGAGGGAGAGGGAGGGGGGAGAGAGGGGAGGGGGGAGGAGGAGGGAGAGGGAGGGGGGGAGGTGGGAGGGAGGTGGGAGGGAGAGGGGGGAGGAGGAGGGAGAGGGAGGGGGGAGGGAGAGGGGGGAGAGAGGGGAGGGGGGAGGAGGAGGGAGAGGGAGGGGGGAGGGAGAGGGGGGAGAGGGGGGAGAGAGGGGAGGGGGGAGGAGGAGGGAGAGGGAGGGGGGGAGGTGGGAGGGAGGTGGGAGGGAGAGGGGGGAGGGAGGAGGAGGAGCTGCTGCTGAGTAAATCCTGAATCGTGTTTTTTTATGATGGAATTATTCATGAATTCATTATATTTTACTTCTAGACTCAGTGCATTTACAAAATAGAAAATAGAAAATGTCAGAACAAAATTCTGGCCATAATTGTGAAGCAGAAGGAGAATGTGCGATGGCACGGAGTGAGCAGCAGGAGCAGTGAAAGGAGGAAGACCCTGTTACGTTGTGGGGCGGCGACGGCAGCATCGGGGCGGATCAACTGGACATCTCCGTTCCTCTCCGTTCTCCTTGCGCTCCTCTCCGTTCTCCTTACGTTCCTCTCCGTTCTCCTTGCGCTCCTCTCCGTTCTCCTTACGTTCCTCTCCATTCTCCTTGCGCTCCTCTCCGTTCTCCTTGCGCTCCTCTCCGTTCTCCTTGCGCTCCTCTCCGTTCTCCTTGCGCTCCTCTCCGTTCTCCTTACGTTCCTCTCCATTCTCCTTGCGTTCCTCTCCGTTCTCCTTGCGCTCCTCTCCGTTCTCCTTGCGCTCCTCTCCGTTCTCCTTGCGCTCCTCTCCATTCTCCTTACGTTCCTCTCCGTTCTCCTTGCATTCCTCTCCGTTCTCCTTGCGTTCCTCTCCATTCTCCTTGCGCTCCTCTCCGTTCTCCTTGCGCTCCTCTCCGTTCTCCTTGCGCTCCTCTCCATTCTCCTTGCGGTCCTCTCCATTCTCCTTGCGCTCCTCTCCATTCTCCTTGCGCTCCTCTCCATTCTCCTTGCGTTCCTCTCCATTCTCCTTGCGTTCCTCTCCGTTCTCCTTGCATTCCTCTCGGTTCTCCTTGCGTTCCTCTCCATTCTCCTTGCGTTCCTCTCCGTTCTCCTTGCATTCCTCTCGGTTCTCCTTGCGTTCCTCTCCATTCTCCTTACGTTCCTCTCCATTCTCCTTGCGCTCCTCTCCGTTCTCCTTGCGTTCCTCTCCATTCTCCTTGCGTTCCTCTCCATTCTCCTTGCGTTCCTCTCCGTTCTCCTTGCGTTCCTCTCCATTCTCCTTGCGTTCCTCTCCGTTCTCCTTGCATTCCTCTCGGTTCTCCTTGCGTTCCTCTCCATTCTCCTTGCGTTCCTCTCCATTCTCCTTGCGTTCCTCTCCGTTCTCCTTGCGTTCCTCTCCATTCTCCTTGCGTTCCTCTCCATTCTCCTTGCGTTCCTTTCCATTCTCCTTGCGTTCCTCTCCATTCTCCTTGCGTTCCTCTCCGTTCTCCTTGCATTCCTCTCCATTCTCCTTGCGTTCCTCTCCATTCTCCTTGCGCTCCTCACCATCCTCTCCTTCATCCATAATGCAGAGCTCCAGTGCATCCTCTCTGTGTTTGAAGAGTTTAGAAGAGTTTATGGCGGAGGCAGTGGTTCATGCTGAGGCGACTCCTTCAAGTTTGGAGGCGAGAACCAAATCAAAAGGAAATATATTTGCAAAGTTCAGAAAGAAGAGAAACACTCAAACACTTCAAACTATATTTATGAATGAAATATAAACGCCTCGCTTTGTTCTTTGTGTGTCAGACGCCACATCGCCCGATAATCCAGACTAAAAACACGTTTGACTCAAAGGATTTGTCTGTTTTATGCTTTTGCTTCATCTTTTCCTTCAAGCACTTTGGATTACTTCACCTGTAAATGTGAAAACACGGAAAGATCTCGCGTGAGCCTCCGTCCAATCAGCTTAAAGTGACAGGAAGTGGATTCAGAGAGACTCCAGGCTCCGCCCACAAATCACACTTTCCCAACATGACATCAACACGACTCAGTGAAGAACATGGTTGTTATAATAATAAACCTGAATCATCACCATGTCATCGCCTGGTCTGGCAGATGAAGTTGCCATAGTAACTAGACTTGGGACAAATCTTATTTTGAAATTCGTTCAGTAAAAAGTACCTGCATTTTAAAACCGTTTTCCTGAACACGGTGTAACAAAGTGGTGCATCCTGTCACTTCCTGTGGTCCTGACACTGGCCGAGGCTTTAGACCTGTGACAGAGGAAACAAACATGGAGGCCAGTTTGAAACGTGCACATGAACCAGCAGTTTTCTTGGATTTCACCTGAGACAGTGAGAAAAGTATAAAAAGGTGTTTTCGTCATGTTTTCATCCCATTCAAAATGCCTGTAAAGCAAAACGCATTAAGTCTATGGTAGTGTTTGTCAGGTTGTGTTTGTCAGGTTGTGTTTGTCAGGTTGTGTTTGTCAGGTTGTGTTTGTCAGGTTGTGTTTGTCAGGTTGTGTCGGTAACATGCTTGCAGCTAGAGGTATTGGCTTTTTTGTTTAGAAAGGTAAGAAATGAATATAGGTTTGTTATCTTGAGTTTTACGCCCTCCTGCTACACATTAAGGTCACACACATCAGCGTTCGTGACTTCGTGCCCCTCCCTCTGACACTCTTTGAAGTATTATTCTGATGTATGTCTTAAATGGGGGTATCGAGGGCCTATGTTCCTCGTATGTCATTAAACACTTTGTATCGTGGCTGGGGTGTGGTTCTTGCTAGTGAAGGATCTGTGCAAATTTGATTTATCTATGTCAAATTAATTCAAATATTCAAGGGGGCGCTGTAGAGCCTGTTAAATATAGCTGTATATCATTGTGTTCAGCTCATCATTTTGCACAAAACATATATAACGTATAGAAAACTGGACATCTTATGTCAGAGAAACACAAGTTTTAACGCTTTAAAAATTGTAAGTTTTGTTAACAAGATTGCCACGCCCACATGCATGTGTTTGGACAGTGGGAGGAGCCAGAGAGAACCCACGGTAACACGGGGAGAACATACAGACTCCACCCAGAGAGATCATGTGATGTTGGTCTGGTCCGGGAATCGAACCCCTTCTTGGGAGGCAAGAGCGCTAACCGCCTTTGCCACCGTGCACCCACAACTTGAATTTTATAAGAAATCAGAAATACTTCTAATGCACATTTAGGTCATTTTGACACATTTTCAAGCTTTTTGACTGAAAATCCAAGGAGAAAAAAATAAAGTATGAGGTGTAAAAAAAAGAAATAAAATAGCGTTCGGCCCACAATGACTGACAGGTGGGTTTAGGGCGGGGTCACATATGATGTTTTACTTGTCCTGACATGAGGTATGTTTGTACTCATTTTCATAAGGCTCATGTATTTGGAAAATTGGCCTAAAAAACACATTTTTTAACCGATCCTCAAAATTGGGGTGTTTGAGGGAGAAAAGAATAAAATAAATCATTATAATAACGGAAACATAACGGAGAACAGGAGGAGGGGAAGAGGAAGAGGATGAGAGGGGGAGGAAGAGAGGAGGAGGAGAGCAAGAGGAGAGGAGGAGGAGGAGAAGAGGAGGGGAGGAGGAGGAGAGGAGGAGGAGGAGAAGAGGAGGAGGAGGGGAGGAGGAGGAGGAGAGGAGGAGGAGGAAGAGAGAAGAGGAGGAGGAGGAGTAGAGGAGGAGGAGGAGTAGGAAGAGGAGGAGAAGAGGAGGAGGAAGAGAAGAGGAGGAGAGGAAGAGGAGGAGGAGGAGTAGGAAGAGGAGGAGGAGGAGGAGGAGGGGAGGAGGAGGAGAGGAAGAGGAGAGGAGGAAGAGGAGGGGAGGAGGAGGAGAGGAGGAGGAGGAGGAGGAGGAGGAGGAGGAGGAGGAGGAGGAAGAGGAGAGAAGAGGAGGAGGAAGAGAAGGAGGAAGAGAAGAGGAGGAAGAGAAGAGGAGGTGAGGAGGAGTGGAGGAGGAGGAGAGGAAGAGGGAGAGGAAGAGACGAGGAGGAGGAGGAGGAGAAGGAGAGGAGGAGGAGGAGGAGAGGAGGAGGAGAGGAGGAGGAGTGGAGGAGAGGAGGAGGATGAGAGAAAGAGGAGGGGAGGAGAAGTGGAGAGGAGGAGAGAAGGAGGGAGAGAAAGAGAGGAGGAGGAGGAGGGAGAGGAAGAGAGGAGGAGGAGGAGGAAGAGGAGGAGGAGGGAGAGGAAGAGAGGAGGAGGAGGAGGAGGAGAGGAAGAGGAGGAGAGAAGAGGAGGAGGGGAGGAGGAGGAGTAGAGGAGGAGAGGAAGAGGAGTAGGAGAGGGAGAGGAGGAGGAGTAGAGAGGAAGAGGAGAGGTGGAGGGGTGGAGAGGGAGAGGAAGAGGGGAGGTGGAGGGGTGGAGAGGAAGAAGAGGAGTGAAGAGGAGGAAGAGTAGAGAAAGAAACAGGAAGATGAGGAGTGGAGAGAAAGAGGAGTGAAGAGGAGAAGTGGAGAGGAAGAGGAGTGGAGAGGAAGAGAAGGAGTGGAGGAAGAGGAGTGGAGAGGAAGAGGAGTGGAGGAAGTGGAGTGGAGAGGAAGAGGAGTGGAGGAAGTGGAGTGGAGAGGAAGAGGAGTGGAGGAAGTGGAGTGGAGAGGAAGAGGAGTGGAGGAAGTGGAGTGGAGAGGAAGAGGAGTGGAGGAAGTGGAGTGGAGAGGAAGAGGAGTGGAGGAAGTGGAGTGTAGAGGAAGTGGAGAGGTGTTGTGTGAGGTCACCGATAGAACCAGGATCCACAGCTGAAGAAAGTTTGGACGAGAGAGTTTGGAGTCAGATCAAAATGTTGTAGATCCTGACAGCAGCAGATGGTCACTCCTCTGGGACTGATCTGAGACATGGAGCAGAGAGAGAGAGAGAAGGAAGGAAAGTCTGGTCAAAGAGAGATGAGAGAGAGAGAAGGAAGGAAAGTCTGGTGAAAGAGAGATGAGAGAGAGAAGGAAAGAAAGTCTGGTGAAAGAGAGATGAGAGAGAGAAGGAAAGAAAGTCTGGTGAAAGAGAGATGAGAGAGAGAAGGAAAGAAAGTCTGGTGAAAGAGAGATGAGAGAGAGAGAAAGAAGGAAAGTCTGGTCATAGAGAGATGAGAGAGAGAAGGAAGGAAAGTCTGGTGAAAGATGAGAGAGAGAAGGAAAGAAAGTCTGGTGAAAGAGAGATGAGAGAGAGAAGGAAGGAAAGTCTGGTCATAGAGAGATGAGAGAGAGAGAAGGAAGGAAAGTCTGGTGAAAGAGAGATGAGAGAGAGAAGGAAAGAAAGTCTGGTGAAAGAGAGATGAGAGAGAGAAGGAAAGAAAGTCTGGTGAAAGAGAGATGAGAGAGAGAAGGAAAGAAAGTCTGGTGAAAGAGAGATGAGAGAGAGAGAAAGAAGGAAAGTCTGGTCATAGAGAGATGAGAGAGAGAAGGAAGGAAAGTCTGGTGAAAGATGAGAGAGAGAAGGAAAGAAAGTCTGGTGAAAGAGAGATGAGAGAGAGAAGGAAGGAAAGTCTGGTCATAGAGAGATGAGAGAGAGAGAAGGAAGGAAAGTCTGGTGAAAGAGAGATGAGAGAGAGAAGGAAAGAAAGTCTGGTGAAAGAGAGATGAGAGAGAGAAGGAAGGAAAGTCTGGTCAAAGAGAGATGAGAGAGAGAAGAAAAGAAAGTCTGGTGAAAGAGAGATGAGAGAGAGAGAAAGAAGGAAAGTCTGGTAATAGAGAGATGAGAGAGAGAAGGAAGGAAAGTCTGGTCAAAGAGAGATGAGAGAGAGAGAAGGAAGGAAAGTCTGGTGAAAGAGAGATGAGAGAGAGAGAAGGAAGGAAAGTCTGGTGAAAGAGAGATGAGAGAGAGAAGGAAAGAAAGTCTGGTGAAAGAGAGATGAGAGAGAGAAGGAAGGAAAGTCTGGTGAAAGATGAGAGAGAGAAGGAAAGAAAGTCTGGTGAAAGAGAGATGAGAGAGAGAGAAAGAAGGAAAGTCTGGTGAAAGAGAGATAAGAGAGAGAAGGAAAGAAAGTCTGGTGAAAGAGAGATGAGAGAGAGAGAAAGAAGGAAAGTCTGGTCATAGAGAAATGAGAGAGAGAAGGAAGGAAAGTCTGGTGAAAGAGAGATGAGAGAGAGAGAAGTAAGGAAAGTCTGGTCAAAGAGAGATGAGAGAGAGAGAAGGAAGGAAAGTCTGGTGAAAGAGAGATGAGAGAGAGAGAAGGACGGAAAGTCTGGTCAAAGAGAGATGAGAGAGAGAGAAGGAAGGAAAGTCTAGTGAAAGAGAGATGAGAGAGAGAAGGAAGGAAAGTCTGGTCAAAGAGAGATGAGAGAGGGAGAAGGAAGGAAAGTCTGGTCATAGAGAGATGAGAGAGAGAGAAGGAAGGAAAGTCTGGTGAAAGAGAGATGAGAGAGAGAAGGAAAGAAAGTCTGGTGAAAGAGAGATGAGAGAGAGAAGGAAGGAAAGTCTGGTGAAAGAGAGATGAGAGAGAGAAGGAAGGAAAGTCTGGTCAAAGAGAGATGAGAGAGAGAGAAGGAAGGAAAGTCTGGTCATAGAGAGATTAGAGAGAGAAGGAAGGAAAGTATGGTCAAAGAGAGATGAGAGAGAGAAAGAAGAAAAGTCTGGTCATAGAGAGATGAGAGAGAGAAGGAAGGAAAGTCTGTTGAAAGAGAGAGGAGAGAGAGAAGGAAGGAAAGTCTCGTGAAAGAGAGATGAGAGAGAGAAGCAAGGAAAGTCTGGTCAAAGAGAGATGAGAGAGAGAAGGAAGGAAAGTCTGGTGAGAGAGAGAGGGAAGGAAAGTCTGGTCAAAGAGAGATGAGAGAGAGAGAGAGAAGGAAGGAAAGTCTGGTGAAAGAGAGATGAGAAAGAGAAGGAAGGAAAGTCTGATGAAACAGATGTGAGAGAGAAGGAAGAAAAGTCTGGTCATAGAGAGATGAGAGCGAGAGAAGGAAGGAAAGTCTGGTCAAAGAGAGATGAGAGAGAGAAGGAAAGTCTGGTGAAAGAGAGATTAGAAAGAGAAGGAAGGAAAGTCTGGTCATAGAGAGATATGAGAGAGAAGGAAGGAAAGTGGTCAAAGAGAGATGAGTGAGAGAAGGAAAGTCTGGTCAAAGAGAGATGAGAGAGAGAGGGAAAGTCTGGTCAAAGAGAGATGAGAGAGAGAGGGAAGGAAAGTCTGGTCATAGAGAGATGAGAGAGAGAAGGAAGGAAAGTCTGGTGAGAGAGAGAGGGAAGGAAAGTCTGGTCAAAGAGAGATGAGAGAGAGAGAGAGAAGGAAGGAAAGTCTGGTGAAAGAGAGATGAGAAAGAGAAGGAAGGAAAGTCTGATGAAACAGATGTGAGAGAGAAGGAAGAAAAGTCTGGTCATGGAGAGATGAGAGAGAGGGAAGGAAAGTCTGGTCATGGAGAGCACACGATGTCTTTGTCTCAACATTGACATTGGATTCTTCTCATGGCGAGCGTCAAACAGAATCTCTCTTTTGCCTGAACTTGATGGTGTGAAAAGAAGGATCTTCTCTCCATCGTCCATCATCCAGAAGATCAGACGAGAAACGCTTCCATTTCATCTCCTGCTTCTTTATCCATACAAACGATAAAACCTGAGCCTTTGTCACGTTTGATTCCATCGACGACGCTCGAGCGGAAGAAGCTAAACGCAATTCAAGCCTCGATTTGGACGATGGAAAAGTGTCAAGAGAGACACATCTGTCCTTTCAAAAAGCTTCTCTCCCTCTCCCTCTCCCTCTCTTTCTCTCCTTCTCTCCTTCTCGCTCTCTCCTTCTCGCTCTCTCTTTCTCTCCTTCTCTCCTTCTCTCTCTCTCATTCTCTCCTTCTCTCCCTCTCTCTTTCTCTCTCTCTCTCGCTCTCTCGTTCTCTCTTTCTCTCCTTCTCTCCTTCTCTCCCTCTTTCTCTCTCTCTTTCTCTCCTTCTCTCTTTCTCTCTTTCTCTCTTTCTCTCTTTCTCTCTCTCCCTTTCTCTCCTTCTCTCCTTCTCTCCTTCTCCCCTTCTCTCTTTCTCTCCTTCTCTCTTTCTCTCTCTCTTTCTCTCCTTCTCTCTTTCTCTCTCTCTTTCTCTCCTTCTCTCTCTATCTCTTTCTCTCTCTCTCTTTCTCTCTTTCTCTCCTTCTCTCTTTCTCTCTCTCTTTCTCTCCTTCTCTCTTTCTCTCTCTCTCTTTCTCTCTTTCTCTCCTTCTCTCCTTCTCTCTTTCTTTCCATCTCTCCTTCTCTCTTTCTCTCCTTCTCTCTCTCTCTCTTTCTCTCTTTCTCTCCTTCTCTCCTCTCCTTCTCTCCTTCTCGCTCTCTCCTTCTCTCCTTCTCGCTCTCCCTTTCTCTCCTTCTGTCCTTCTCTCTCTCTCCTTCTCCTTCTCTCTCTCTCTCTCTCTCTCTCGTTCTCTCGGTCCCTAGACTTCTCCTCCTGGGCCCTTGAAGGCAGCTCCGAGGGCCCATGTTCCTCTGAGAGAACAGCAGCCTCTTCAGCTCCATCAAAACGCCGGCCTCAAACGCCATCGACAGAAGTGAAGAGAGATACAAAGAAGAGGAGCGAGAGTGGAGAGAGGAGCGAGGGAGTGAGAGGAGAGAGAGTGAGAGTGAGAGGAGCGAGGGAGTGAGAGGAGAGAGTGAGAGTGAGAGGAGCGAGGGAGTGAGAGTGAGAGGAGCGAGGGAGTGAGAGGAGAGAGTGAGAGTGAGAGGAGCGAGGGAGTGAGAGGAGAGAGAGTGAGTGAGAAGAGCGAGGGAGTGAGAGGAGAGAGAGTGAGAGGAGCGAGGGAGTGAGAGTGAGAGGAGCGAGGGAGTGAGAGGAGAGAGAGTGAGAGTGAGAGGAGCGAGGGAGTGAGAGTGAGAGGAGCGAGGGAGTGAGAGGAGAGAGAGTGAGAGTGAGAGGAGCGAGGGAGTGAGAGGAGAGAGTGAGAGTGAGAGGAGCGAGGGAGTGAGAGGAGAGAGTGAGAGTGAGAGGAGCGAGGGAGTGAGAGTGAGAGGAGCGAGGGAGTGAGAGGAGAGAGAGTGAGAGTGAGAGGAGCGAGGGAGTGAGAGGAGAGAGAGTGAGAGTGAGAGGAGCGAGGGAGTGAGAGGAGAGAGAGTGAGAGTGAGAGGAGCGAGGGAGTGAGAGGAGAGAGTGAGAGTGAGATGAGAGTGAGAGGAGCGAGGGAGTGAGAGTGAGAGGAGCGAGGGAGTGAGAGGAGAGAGAGTGAGAGTGAGAGGAGCGAGGGAGTGAGAGTGAGAGGAGCGAGGGAGTGAGAGGAGAGAGAGTAAGAGTGAGAGGAGCGAGGGAGTGAGAGGAGAGAGTAAGAGTGAGATGAGAGTGAGAGGAGCGAGGGAGTGAGAGTGAGAGGAGCGAGGGAGTGAGAGGAGAGAGAGTGAGAGTGAGAGGAGCGAGGGAGTGAGAGGAGAGAGTGAGAGTGAGAGGAGCGAGGGAGTGAGAGTGAGAGGAGCGAGGGAGTGAGAGGAGAGAGAGTGAGAGTGAGAGGAGCGAGGGAGTGAGAGGAGAGAGAGTGAGAGTGAGAGGAGCAAGGGAGTGAGAGGAGAGAGAGTGAGAGTGAGAGGAGCGAGGGAGTGAGAGGAGAGAGTGAGAGTGAGATGAGAGTGAGAGGAGCGAGGGAGTGAGAGGAGAGAGAGTGAGAGTGAGAGGAGCGAGGGAGTGAGAGGAGAGAGTGAGAGTGAGAGGAGCGAGGGAGTGAGAGTGAGAGGAGCGAGGGAGTGAGAGGAGAGAGAGTGAGAGTGAGAGGAGCGAGGGAGTGAGAGGAGAGAGAGTGAGAGTGAGAGGAGCGAGGGAGTGAGAGGAGAGAGAGTGAGAGTGAGAGGAGCGAGGGAGTGAGAGGAGAGAGTGAGAGTGAGAGGAGCGAGGGAGTGAGAGTGAGAGGAGCGAGGGAGTGAGAGGAGAGAGAGTGAGAGTGAGAGGAGCGAGGGAGTGAGAGGAGAGAGTGAGAGGAGCGAGGGAGTGAGAGGAGAGAGTGAGAGGAGCGAGGGAGTGAGAGGAGAGAGTGAGAGGAGCGAGGGAGTGAGAGGAGAGAGTGAGAGGAGCGAGGGAGTGAGAGGAGAGAGAGTGAGAGTGAGAGGAGCGAGGGAGTGAGAGGAGAGAGAGTGAGAGTGAGAGGAGCGAGGGAGTGAGAGGAGAGAGTGAGAGTGAGAGGAGCGAGGGAGTGAGAGTGAGAGGAGCGAGGGAGTGAGAGGAGAGAGAGTGAGAGTGAGAGGAGCGAGGGAGTGAGAGGAGAGAGTGAGAGGAGCGAGGGAGTGAGAGGAGAGAGTGAGAGGAGCGAGGGAGTGAGAGGAGAGAGTGAGAGGAGCGAGGGAGAGAGAGGAGAGAGTGAGAGTGAGAGGAGCGAGGGAGTGAGAGGAGAGAGAGAGAGTGAGAGGAGCGAGGGAGTGAGAGGAGAAGAGAGTGAGGGAGTGAGAGGAGAGAGAGTGAGAGGAGCGAGGGAGTGAGAGGAGAGAGAGTGAGGGAGAGGAGCGAGGGAGTGAGAGGAGAGAGAGTGAGAGTGAGAGGAGCGAGGGAGTGAGAGGAGAGAGAGTGAGAGTGAGAGGAGCGAGGGAGTGAGAGGAGAGAGAGTGAGATTGAGAGGAGCGAGGGAGTGAGAGGAGAGAGTGAGAGTGAGAGGAGCGAGGGAGTGAGAGGAGAGAGAGTGAGAGTGAGAGGAGCGAGGGAGTGAGAGGAGAGAGAGTGAGAGTGAGAGGAGCGAGGGAGTGAGAGGAGCGAGGGAGTGAGAGGAGAGAGTGAGAGTGAGAGGAGCGAGGGAGTGAGAGTGAGAGGAGCGAGGGAGTGAGAGGAGAGAGAGTGAGAGTGAGAGGAGCGAGGGAGTGAGAGGAGAGAGTGAGAGGAGCGAGGGAGTGAGAGGAGAGAGTGAGAGGAGCGAGGGAGTGAGAGGAGAGAGAGTGAGAGTGAGAGGAGCGAGGGAGTGAGAGGAGAGAGAGTGAGAGTGAGAGGAGCGAGGGAGTGAGAGGAGCGAGGGAGTGGTGAGTGAGAGGAGAGAGTGAGTGAGAGGAGCGAGAGGAGAGAGAGGAGAGAGTGAGAGTGAGAGGAGCGAGGGAGTGAGAGGAGCGAGGGAGTGAGAGGAGAGAGTGAGAGTGAGAGGAGCGAGGGAGTGAGAGGAGAGAGTGAGAGGAGCGAGGGAGTGAGAGGAGAGAGTGAGAGGAGCGAGGGAGTGAGAGGAGAGAGTGAGAGGAGCGAGGGAGTGAGAGGAGAGAGTGAGAGTGAGAGGAGCGAGGGAGTGAGAGGAGAGAGAGAGAGTGAGAGGAGCGAGGGAGTTAGAGGAGAGAGAGTGAGAGTGAGAGGAGCGAGGGAGTGAGAGGAGAGAGTGAGAGGAGCGAGGGAGAGAGAGGAGAGAGTGAGAGTGAGAGGAGCGAGGGAGTGAGAGGAGAGAGAGAGAGTGAGAGGAGCGAGGGAGTGAGAGGAGAAGAGAGTGAGGGAGTGAGAGGAGAGAGAGTGAGAGGAGCGAGGGAGTGAGAGGAGAGAGAGTGAGGGAGAGGAGCGAGGGAGTGAGAGGAGAGAGAGTGAGAGTGAGAGGAGCGAGGGAGTGAGAGGAGAGAGAGTGAGAGTGAGAGGAGCGAGGGAGTGAGAGGAGAGAGAGTGAGATTGAGAGGAGCGAGGGAGTGAGAGGAGAGAGTGAGAGTGAGAGGAGCGAGGGAGTGAGAGGAGAGAGAGTGAGAGTGAGAGGAGCGAGGGAGTGAGAGGAGAGAGAGTGAGAGTGAGAGGAGCGAGGGAGTGAGAGGAGCGAGGGAGTGAGAGGAGAGAGTGAGAGTGAGAGGAGCGAGGGAGTGAGAGTGAGAGGAGCGAGGGAGTGAGAGGAGAGAGAGTGAGAGTGAGAGGAGCGAGGGAGTGAGAGGAGAGAGTGAGAGGAGCGAGGGAGTGAGAGGAGAGAGTGAGAGGAGCGAGGGAGTGAGAGGAGAGAGAGTGAGAGTGAGAGGAGCGAGGGAGTGAGAGGAGAGAGAGTGAGAGTGAGAGGAGCGAGGGAGTGAGAGGAGCGAGGGAGTGGTGAGTGAGAGGAGAGAGTGAGTGAGAGGAGCGAGAGGAGAGAGAGGAGAGAGTGAGAGTGAGAGGAGCGAGGGAGTGAGAGGAGCGAGGGAGTGAGAGGAGAGAGTGAGAGTGAGAGGAGCGAGGGAGTGAGAGGAGAGAGTGAGAGGAGCGAGGGAGTGAGAGGAGAGAGTGAGAGGAGCGAGGGAGTGAGAGGAGAGAGTGAGAGGAGCGAGGGAGTGAGAGGAGAGAGTGAGAGTGAGAGGAGCGAGGGAGTGAGAGGAGAGAGAGAGAGTGAGAGGAGCGAGGGAGTGAGAGGAGAAGAGAGTGAGGGAGTGAGAGGAGAGAGAGTGAGAGGAGCGAGGGAGTGAGAGGAGAGAGAGTGAGGGAGAGGAGCGAGGGAGTGAGAGGAGAGAGAGTGAGAGTGAGAGGAGCGAGGGAGTGAGAGGAGAGAGAGTGAGAGTGAGAGGAGCGAGGGAGTGAGAGGAGAGAGAGTGAGATTGAGAGGAGCGAGGGAGTGAGAGGAGAGAGTGAGAGTGAGAGGAGCGAGGGAGTGAGAGGAGAGAGAGTGAGAGTGAGAGGAGCGAGGGAGTGAGAGGAGAGAGAGTGAGAGTGAGAGGAGCGAGGGAGTGAGAGGAGCGAGGGAGTGAGAGGAGAGAGTGAGAGTGAGAGGAGCGAGGGAGTGAGAGTGAGAGGAGCGAGGGAGTGAGAGGAGAGAGAGTGAGAGTGAGAGGAGCGAGGGAGTGAGAGGAGAGAGTGAGAGGAGCGAGGGAGTGAGAGGAGAGAGTGAGAGTGAGAGGAGCGAGGGAGTGAGAGGAGAGAGAGTGAGAGTGAGAGGAGCGAGGGAGTGAGAGGAGAGAGAGTGAGAGTGAGAGGAGCGAGGGAGTGAGAGGAGAGAGTGAGAGGAGCGAGAGGAGAGAGAGGAGAGAGTGAGAGTGAGAGGAGCGAGGGAGTGAGAGGAGCGAGGGAGTGAGAGGAGAGAGTGAGAGTGAGAGGAGCGAGGGAGTGAGAGTGAGAGGAGCGAGGGAGTGAGAGAAGAGAGAGTGAGAGTGAGAGGAGCGAGGGAGTGAGAGGAGAGAGTGAGAGGAGCGAGGGAGTGAGAGGAGAGAGTGAGAGTGAGAGGAGCGAGGGAGTGAGAGGAGAGAGAGAGAGTGAGAGGAGCGAGGGAGTGAGAGGAGAGAGAGTGAGGGAGAGGAGCGTGAGAGTGAGAGGAGCGAGAGAGTGAGAGGAGCGAGGGAGAGAGGGAGTGAGAGTGAGAGGAGCGAGGGAGTGAGAGGAGAGAGAGTGAGAGTGAGAGGAGCGAGGGAGTGAGAGGAGAGAGTGAGTGAGAGGAGAGAGTGAGTGAGAGGAGCGAGAGGAGAGAGAGGAGAGATCGTGTCGCGGCGGAGCAGAGTTTATCCACAAACACATCGCTCTTGAAGTAACACAGATTGCAGGACTTTGTGGAGGTAAAGTATCTGAAGAACAAAGCGGAACGTGTGGGCTCTGCGGGAGTGGGCGGAGTCTGCGGGAGTGGGCGGAGTCTGAGGGAGTGGGCGGAGTCTGCGGGAGTGGGCGGAGTCTGCGGGAGTGGGCGGAGTCTGAGGGAGTGGAGTCGGGTACAAAACATTCTGCCTCGACGTAAACAGAGGCTCGTGGCCATGTGAGTCTGTTTCATACAAGGTCGATGGTCCAAGGTCGAGCCACAAGAGTCATGTCATGACCTCTGATGTGCTGAGGCCGTTTGTGGTTTATTCTCTTTATTAGGCCCGAGCGCCACAAGCTGGCGAGAGGCCTATTAGTCCCGTAAGGCCGTGCAAAGCACGGCTGCGAAAGTGCGCACGTAGTGCGCACGAAATCGAGCGCGAAGCGCTCGCCCACTTCCAAACACTCACTAAGGCACTCCTCCACTCACGCACGCCCCGTGCAGACTAATTAGTAGTAGGAAAATGGAACATTACCGTTGTAAACGGGCGAAGCCCGTGCAAAAGTGCGCACTAAACGAGCACTTTACATTGTCATCCCCATATAAAGCACTCATTTGCGCTAAGTAGCTCACGAATACGCTCCATCTCTTGCATGTTCCGTGCATATAAACATGTAATGCAAAAATTTAACATTATTACTGTATAGAGGGCCAAAAACACAAAGTGGGCGGAGCCCACTCAAAATTAATGAAAGTACCTGTCAGTGACCAGGGACCCACACCCTGAGGTAGGAAAGCGAAAATGTACAGTTTATGATATTTGAAAAATGGGAAACATTGTTTTCGCATCGGAATATTCTTTCTTCTTCTTCTTCTTCTTCTTCTTCTTCTTCTTCTTCTTCTTCTTCTTCTTCTTCTTCTTCTTCTACTTCTTCTTCTTCTTCTTCTTCTCGGGACCAACCCCCCTATTTTTCACCCAGTGAACATTGACGAAAAGTCACAAAAATTTGCACACCTCTAAAAATCGTGCCTCTCTACATTCTGGCTATTTCCCTTTTCTAAAATAAAAAAAATTGGCGCGTCAGCGCCCTCAAATGTACCAAAAATGCATTGAGAGATAAGAAATGACCCAAAAAAAATCTGATCGTAGAATCATGAAATTTGGCGCAGAGGTAGATGGTGACAAGAGAAGTAAAAATTATCTATATAATTATCTATCTAAAATATTATTACGGCAACGCCGTCCGCACAACCACATGTCGGCCATATTGCTTCAAAATGGCTAAGCATGACTCGGGAGTTTTTCCAAACGTGGTACTTTTACGAACTCCTCCACCTCAGGGCGTTGGCCCTAAAAAGCTGAAATTTGGTAAAAATGCTTCTGAGGAGTGGGACATCAAAAGTTATCCAAATTACATAGACCCTGTCACGGTCTCTGAGCGGCGAAGCCACAAACTTTAGGTAGAATTTCAGAAATCTCCCAAATTTAACATTTCTGCCGTTTGCGCAGATAAAGTCCGAATTGCGTCAAATTAGAATCAGTTGTTAAACTCTTTGCCCAAACGTACTTGAAGTGGAATAAATTAATTTGGCACCACAGCGCCCCCTACAGATTTTAATGGAGGTTAAATGTTTAGTTTTGCGAAACTTTATGAAATTTGACACACAACTCAATTTTGGCCCCATCAAAAAAGTCAATCAGACCCATGTCATAATTGTTATGGTTTTGCCGTAGCAATGACCAAAACCTCCCATGTTATTCCAATGAGGAAATTGCCAGAACATGTTTACACTTTAGACTTTCACAAACTCCCAGGGCGTCAGCCCTATTAACCTGAAATTTGGTGAGACTCATCTTCAGGGGTGAACCGTCAAAAAGTATCCACATTTTTATTCAAAGAGTCACGGTGTCTGTGCGGCAAAGCCGCACATTTTGCCATGAATTCAAAATAAAATTGCTTTTTGATGGTAAAACAAAGGGGAGAAGATGTGACAGCGTCACAGATTCAGCAGTAGGCGTACTAAAAGGACAATTGGGGCGCGTTAGCGCCCCCTCCTCTTGCGGCGTGGCGGCGGCGGCGTGGGCCGATCATTGCCGCTTGCGGCTTTATTTCTGTTTATTCTCTTTATTCTATTTATTCTGTCTGTCTGAGTCAAAAAGCAACACAGGCAAAAACAATCTCTCGATTTTACCGTTTTTCTCAACCTTATTAAGACCTCGCCTTAAGGACTTGTGTCATTGCACAAGCAGCAGTTAAGATACTTGACAGAAAAACAATGACATTATGTTAAAAGGGAAGAAGACGGTCATTTTGTGTCAGTGAACGAAGAGCGGGAAATGTTCTTCACAACGAGGAAGTCATATGTTTGTGTTTCATGTTTATTAACTCCAAACCTCAAAGTGTTCGTTATTCACACGGAAATACAGCAGAACCATAACCCAGTGGAAACCATGGACACAGTCACCATGGACACAGTCACCATTGACACGGTCGGTGGATACCATGGACACAGTCGGTGGATACCATGGACACAGTCGGTGGATACCATGGATACAGTCGGTGGATACCATGGACACAGTCGGTGGATCCCATGGACACAGTCGGTGGATACCATGGACACAGTCGGTGGATACCATGGACACAGTCGGTGGATACCATGGATACAGTCGGTGGATACCATGGACACAGTCGGTGAATACCATGGATACAGTCGGTGGATACCATGGACACAGTCGGTGGATACCATGGACACAGTCGGTGGATCCCATGGACACAGTCGGTGGATACCATGGACACAGTCGGTGGATACCATGGATACAGTCGGTGGATACCATGGACACAGTCGGTGAATACCATGGATACAGTCGGTGGATACCATGGACACAGTCGGTGGATACCATGGACACAGTCACCATGGACACAGTCGCCATGGACACGGTCGGTGGATACCATGGATACAGTCGGTGGATACCATGGACACAGTCGGTGGATACCATGGACACAGTCGGTGGATACCATGGACACAGTCACCATGGACACAGTCGCCATGGACACGGTCGGTGGATACCATGGATACAGTCGGTGGATACCATGGATACAGTCGGTGAATACCATGGACACAGTCGGTGGATACCATGGACACAGTCGGTGGATCCCATGGACACAGTCGGTGAATACCATGGACACAGTCGGTGGATACCATGGACACAGTCGGTGGATACCATGGACACAGTCACCATGGACACAGTCGCCATGGACACGGTCGGTGGATACCATGGATACAGTCGGTGGATACCATGGATACAGTCGGTGGATACCATGGACACAGTCGGTGGATACCATGGACACAGTCGGTGGATCCCATGGACACAGTCGGTGGATACCATGGACACAGTCGGTGGATCCCATGGACACAGTCGGTGGATACCATGGATACAGTCGGTGGATCCCATGGACACAGTCGGTGGATCCCATGGACACAGTCGGTGGATACCATGGACACAGTCGGTGGATACCATGGACACAGTCGGTGGATCCCATGGACACAGTCGGTGGATACCATGGACACAGTCGGTGGATCCCATGGACACAGTCGGTGGATACCATGGACACAGTCGGTGGATACCATGGACACAGTCGGTGGATCCCATGGACACAGTCGGTGGATCCCATGGACACAGTCGGTGGATACCATGGACACAGTCGGTGGATACCTCTGGAACAAACTCCTGGTAAAAGCCATCACAATAAATGACACAACCTGAGCCAATGATAAAGAACTGGACCGACACGATCGTGGAGATACAGAAAAAGGAAAAAAACACATTGGACTTAAAAATGAATACATTTGACAGACTTTAGTTTGTCTTGATTTGATTTAATTAGATGATGGTTATGATGTTGTTTTCTTGTTGTTTGTTTGAGGGAGACTGTGGGAGGGAGACTGTGGCTCCAGTTTCTCCTCGTTTGGACCCGGATAGTCCTTCACGGGCCTGATCAGCCGTTCCCAAGACGTTTTTGACAAACTTCACAAAACCTGAGGGTCTGGGATCCAACCCAGTCGCGCTTTTTTCCAAAGGGAGTGATTGACAGGCGGATTAACCAATCAGACAAACGCATTGTCCGCTCGTGTCCAAACAAACATGGAGGATCACGAGGAAAGAATTAAAATAACAGCTACTGAGAAACGTCGCCGACTTCTGCCGAGTCAACAAGAGACGCACTAAACTCTGTAAATCTGAGGTAAATGAAGTGATATGTGTTGTTCTGTATATTCCGAAAATATTTGAGAGAAACGTGACACAAAGTCTTCTACATGTGAGAGACACGTGACACAAAGTCTTCTACATGTGAGAGACACGTGACACAAAGTCTTCTACATGTGAGAGACACGTGACACAAAGTCTTCTACATGTGAGAGACACGTGACACAAAGTCTTCTACATGTGAGAGACACGTGACACAAAGTCTTCTACATGTGAGAGACACGTGACACAAAGTCTTCTACATGTGAGAGACACGTGACAAAAAGTCTTCTACATGTGAGAGACACGTGACACAAAGTCTTCTACATGTGAGAGACACGTGACACAAAGTCTTCTACATGTGAGAAAACGTGACACAAAGTCTTCTACATGTGAGAGACACGTGACACAAAGTCTTCTACATGTGAGAGACACGTGACACAAAGTCTTCTACATGTGAGAGACACGTGACACAAAGTCTTCTACATGTGAGAGACACGTGACACAAAGTCTTCTACATGTGAGAAAACGTGACACAAAGTCTTCTACATGTGAGAGACACGTGACACAAAGTCTTCTACATGTGAGAAAACGTGACACAAAGTCTTCTACATGTGAGAGACACATGACACAAAGTCTTCTGCATTTGAGAGACACGTGACACAAAGTCTTCTACATGTGAGAGACACGTGACACAAAGTCTTCTACATGTGAGAGACACGTGACACAAAGTCTTCTGCATTTGAGAGACACGTGACACAAAGTCTTCTACATGTGAGAAAACGTGACACAAAGTCTTCTACATGTGAGAGACACATGACACAAAGTCTTCTGCATGTGAGAGACACGTGACACAAAGTCTTCTACATGTGAGAGACACGTGACACAAAGTCTTCTGCATTTGAGAGACACGTGACACAAAGTCTTCTACATGTGAGAAAACGTGACACAAAGTCTTCTACATGTGAGAGACACATGACACAAAGTCTTCTACATGTGAGAGACACGTGACACAAAGTCTTCTACATGTGAGAGACACGTGACACAAAGTCTTCTACATGTGAGAGACACGTGACACAAAGTCTTCTACATGTGAGAGACACGTGACACAAAGTCTTCTACATGTGAGAGACACGTGACACAAATTAGCGGCGGTGGTTGGACCGGTCACTGCTGGAGAGTTTTTTTGACGCCCCCGATGGTCAGAATCCAGACCCTTCTGCGTTCCAACAGAATGTGGGCGGGGCTGGCGGGTCAGGCAAGCTGAGACATTCTGAGTGAGACGCTGGCAGTTATGTTAACATTGCATTCTCTTTTGCTCGCTCTCGTCCAATCATCTTGCGTTAAACACAACCCCCTTCGGACCCCCCCACCTGCTCCGAAACCGCCGCAGCTTTTGCCCGTTGAACCGGGCGCCCTGGAGTAGGCGGGCGAACACTCTGCGCTGCATCGCTCGCTCCCTCCTCTCCTCTCCTCTCTGTCGCCTCTCAGCGTTTGTCCGAAAAGAATGAGCATCCGCCTCGCCTTTGACCGCCTCCACGGCCCATCAGCCTCACGCCGGGAGACGGGCCGCTCCATCAGAGGATTATCCGGGAACCAGAGCCTCAGACTGGCCCCGATGTGTCCGGGACCGGCCCCAGAAGCAGCGGGAGACGAGTTATTGAACGCAGAGGTCAAAGCGATGTCGATTATACCACGGACGGAGGCGACGGAGCCCTCAGTCCTCCTCAGCCCTCCTCAGTCCTCCTCAGCCCTCCTCAGTCCTCCTCAGTCCTCCTCAGCCCTCCTCAGTCCTCCTCATCCCTCCTCAGCCCTCCTCAGCCCTCCTCAGCCCTCCTCAGCCCTCCTCAGTCCTCCTCAGCCCTCCTCAGCCCTCCTCAGCCCTCCTCAGTCCTCCTCAGCCCTCCTCAGCCCTCCTCAGTCCCCCTCAGTCCTCCTCAGCCCTCCTCAGTCCTCCTCAGCCCTCCTCAGTCCTCCTCAGCCCTCCTCAGCCCTCCTCAGTCCTCCTCATCCCTCCTCAGCCCTCCTCAGCCCTCCTCAGTCCATCTCAGCCCTCCTCAGTCTCCCTCAGCCCTCCTCAGTCCTCCTCAGTCCCCCTCAGCCCTCCTCAGTCCCCCTCAGTCCTCCTCAGCCCTCCTCAGTCCTCCTCAGCCCTCCTCAGTCCTCCTCAGTCCTCCTCAGGCCTGAGTTAGTATAATTACAGCCAAGTGTTGATCATGTCTGTTTTGGACAACAGACTGTGTGTTTTGGGGTGGACATAAGGGGTGGACGTAAGGGGTGGACGTAAGGGGTGGACATAAGGGGTGGACGTAGGGGGCCCTCAGTTTGTCCATGAGCTGATACTCTTTGGGTCATTGTGGTTTAAAGCTGGTGCTGAGCACTTGTATCGTCTGTGCTCAGTATTTATCGACCCAGCAACGAGTTTCATTTAAAGTCGAGGCAAAACTGGCGTCCGCTCGAGGCCCGAGCCGAGTCTGAGGCAGAATGCGGGGAAGTGTAGAACAGGAAGTGTAGAACAGGAAGTGTAGAACAGGAAGTGTGAACACATGGCTCATCATGAAACAGTTAAATTACACCAGGCACAAAGCTTAATTCAAATGTCAAATGTAGTTACCGCGGTTGAGACTTTTAGTGATCATAGCCACAGCGCTAACAACACGAGCGCTAACAACACAAGCGCTAACAACACGAGCGCTAACAACACGAGCGCTAACAAGAGCGCTAACAACACGAGCGCCAACAACACGAGCGCTAACAAGAGCGCTAACAACACGAGCGCTAACAACACGAGCGCTAACAAGAGCGCTAACAACACGAGAGCTAAAAACACGAGCGCTAACAACATGTCCATGTGAGATAAGCAGAGTGGATGTAAAAAGAGTGATAAAAGTCAGAACAAAACAGAATTCACCATGAGAGCAGCTGCAGGGAGACTCCCCCCTCTCTCTCTCCTCTTTCTCTCTCTTCTCTCTCTCCCCTCTCTCTCCTCTCTCTCTCCTCTTTCTCTCTCTTCTCTCTCTCTTCTCTCTCTCCTCTCTCTCTTCTCTTTCTCTCTCTCCTCTCTCTCTTGTCGACTCACACTTTTTCCTCACAGTAAATAAAGCCCTCTAACCTCGGTCTTTTAGCTCGTGGTTGAGTTCATTTTCTCTGGACGAGCGAGTGGCCTCTCTGTTCCAAACCTGTGACCTCTCCATCCATCACCGACACGGCGCTCAGTCCTGTCTCCCTCATTCACCTGAACGCAGAGCCGAGAGAGGGAGGTGGTCCTGGCTCAGAGAGGGAGGTGGTCCAGGCTCAGAGAGGGAGGTGGTCCTGGCTCAGAGAGGGAGGTGGTCCAGGCTCAGAGAGGGAGGTGGTCCTGGCTCAGAGAGGGAGGTGGTCCAGGCTCAGAGAGGGAGGTGGTCCAGGCTCAGAGAGGGAGGTGGTCCAGGCTCAGAGAGGGAGGTGGTCCAGGCTCAGAGAGGGAGGTGGTCCAGGCTCAGAGAGGGAGGTGGTCCTGGCTCAGAGAGGGAGGTGGTCCAGGCTCAGAGAGGGAGGTGGTCCAGGCTCAGAGAGGGAGGTGGTCCTGGCTCAGAGAGGGAGGTGGTCCAGGCTCAGAGAGGGAGGTGGTCCTGGCTCAGAGAGGGAGGTGGTCCTGGCTCAGAGAGGGAGGTGGTCCAGGCTCAGAGAGGGAGGTGGTCCAGGCTCAGAGAGGGAGGTGGTCCAGGCTCAGAGAGGGAGGTGGTCCAGGCTCAGAGAGGGAGGTGGTCCTGGCTCAGAGAGGGAGGTGGTCCAGGCTCAGAGAGGGAGGTGGTCCAGGCTCAGAGAGGGAGGTGGTCCTGGCTCAGAGAGGGAGGTGGTCCAGGCTCAGAGAGGGAGGTGGTCCAGGCTCAGAGAGGGAGGTGGTCCTGGCTCAGAGAGGGAGGTGGTCCAGGCTCAGAGAGGGAGGTGGTCCAGGCTCAGAGAGGGAGGTGGTCCTGGCTCAGAGAGGGAGGTGGTCCAGGCTCAGAGAGGGAGGTGGTCCTGGCTCAGAGAGGGAGGTGGTCCTGGCTCAGAGAGGGAGGTGGTCCAGGCTCAGAGAGGGAGGTGGTCCTGGCTCAGAGAGGGAGGTGGTCCAGGCTCAGAGAGGGAGGTGGTCCTGATCAGAGCGCTTGAATGTGTCCCAGAGAACCATGTGGACCGTGAACTCGGACAGGGAGGAGGGGGAGGAGTCAATAATAAACAACACGTGCTAACATAATGCTAACGGTGCTAACAGGACGGAGCACAGATTAAGCTGCTGAATGAAGTGAAATTCAGGCTGATTATTGAGTTTATTTTTGTCTAGAAGACGAGGTCAAAGGTCAAGTGGTCTCTGGGTTTAAGTGGAAAAGGAGCGGGAAAAGAAAGGTGCCGGGCGAGTGCAGAGGCGGAGGTCAGAGGTTAAATACGTGGAAGGACTGACGAGTCCAGAAAGATACTTTAACTTAATCATATTTCAACACAAAGGAACGAGCTGCCCAGAATAATAAAGAACTATGTGGAATTTATAACTTTCAAACGCAGATGTTTGACCTGGTTTGTGGTTGAATTCTGGCTTAATACGGCTCATATTTATGGTCTGGACCTGGTCTCACGAAACAACCTTTATCCTCAAAACAGACAATTGTGATATTTTGGACCTCGTGGCTCAACCTTTTTCTAAAAGTCATTCTAAGAATCTCCACTCCGCAGCGCGTCGAGGCCCGTCGCCCGCAGCGCGTCGAGGCCCGTCGCCCGCAGAGCGTCGAGGCCCGTCGCCGGGCGGGTCGGTCCGTTCTGTCAGCGTTTACTCTGGGGTCGCTGTAACAGCCGCAGAGTAAACGCTTCAGCCACGCGAAGCGCTAATGCTGCAGCTCAAATGCAGCGCTGCGTCCACTCGTCTCTTTAATCGTCAAATATCTGCTCCTTTTTTTCATTTCAGGAGTTTTAATTAAGAAACACGGCGCTTACATAACTCTGCGTTTGTGGGACTGAGCGAGGATCAGCGCTGCAGTGAGCGCTTTATCACCCGCAACATCATCACATTAACCACAGGCTTTATGGAGTCGTATTATTCCAGATTAGCTCATATTGCAGACACGTTTACTGACTCCAGCGCCGCTCCAGCCTCAGACACGAGCAGCAGCGCCGCTCGAGCCTCGGACACGAGCAGCAGCGCCGCTCCAGCCTCAGACACGAGCAGCAGCGCCGCTCGAGCCTCGGACACGAGCAGCAGCGCCCTGGTCTGAACGGATATGAATCAGAATAAAGTTTATTGCAGGATTCAGAGGAACTTGTCCTGGAGGTTTCAGTTCAACCCAAACATCAAACACTGAACAGTGAAAACAAAAACAATGGACAATAAATAACTACTGGGAATTAAACAATAGACATGACGTGTACATTATATAAAGTATAAGTATAAAGTTATGTAGTGCAACAGAAGTGACAGTGAGTGAAGGTGTTAGACATGTTCATGAGTTCAGAGGGAAAGAAACTGTTCTTATGATGGAGGTTCTGGTCTGGATGGACCTCCTGCCTGAGGGGAGTGGCCTCCTGCCTGAGGGGAGTGGCCTCCTGCCTGAGGGAAGCGGCCTCCTGCCTGAGGGGAGTGGCCTCCTGCCTGAGGGGAGCGGCCTCCTGCCTGAGGGGAGTGGCCTCCCGCCTGAGGGGAGTGGTCTCCTGCCTGAGGGGAGTGGTCTCCTGCCTGAGGGGAGCGGCCTCCTGCCTGAGGGGAGCGGCCTCCTGCCTGAGGGGAGTGGTCTCCTGCCTGAGGGGAGTGGCCTCCTGCCTGAGGGGAGTGACCTCCTGCCTGAGGGGAGTGGCCACCTGCCAGAGGGGAGTGGCCACCTGCCAGAGGGGAGTGGCCTCCTGCCTGAGGGGAGCGGCCTCCTGCCGGAGGGGAGTGGCCTCCTGCCAGAGGGGAGTGGCCTCCTGCCTGAGGGGAGTGGCCTCCTGCCTGAGGGGAGCAACCTCCTGCCTGAGGGGAGTGGCCTCCTGCCAGAGGGGAGTGGCCTCCTGCCTGAGGGGAGTGGCCTCCTGCCTGAGGGGAGCGGCCTCCTGCCAGAGGGGAGTGGCCTCCTGCCTGAGGGGAGTGGCCTCCTGCCTGAGGGGAGTGGCCTCCTGCCAGAGGGGAGTGGCCTCCTGCCAGAGGGGAGTGGCCTCCTGCCAGAGGGGAGTGGCCTCCTGCCTAAGGGGAGTGGCCTCCTGCCTGAGGGGAGTGGCCTCCTGCCTGAGGGGAGTGGCCTCCTGCCTGAGGGGAGTGGCCTCCTGCCAGAGGGGAGTGGCCTCCTGCCTAAGGGGAGTGGTTTGAATAGTCTGTGTCCAGGGTGAGAAGGATCGGCTGTGATCCGACCTGCTCGTCCCAGAGTCCTGGAGACGTACAATCGACGTGATGTCATCGACATGAGGTCATCGACGTTAGATCATCGACGTGAGGTCATCGACATGAGGTCATCGACCTGAGGTCATCGACGTGATGTCATCGACGTGATGTCATCGACGTGATGTCATCGACGTGAGGTCATCGACGTGAGGTCATCGACGTGATGTCATCGACGTGAGGTCATCGACGTGATGTCATCGACGTGATGGTCATCGACTTGAGGTCATCGACGTGATGTCATCGACGTGAGGTCATCGACGTGATGGTCATCGACGTGAGGTCATCGACTTGAGGTCATCGACGTGATGTCATCGACGTGATGTCATCGACGTGATGTCATCGACGTGAGGTCATCGACATGATATGAGGTCATCGACGTGAGGTCATCGACGTGAGGTCATCGACGTGAGCTCATCGACATGATATGATGTCATCGACATGATGTCATCGACATGAGGTCATCGACAATCTGAAATATATCATAAATAATCCTTTTAATCACGATTATTTGGATGGACCTCCTGCCTGAGGGGAGTGGCCTCCTGCCTGAGGGAAGCGGCCTCCTGCCTGAGGGGAGTGGCCTCCCGCCTGAGGGGAGTGGTCTCCTGCCTGAGGGGAGCGGCCTCCTGCCTGAGGGGAGCGGCCTCCTGCCTGAGGGGAGTGGCCTCCCGCCTGAGGGGAGTGGTCTCCTGCCTGAGGGGAGCGGCCTCCTGCCTGAGGGGAGTGGTCTCCTGCCTGAGGGGAGCGGCCTCCTGCCTGAGGGGAGCGGCCTCCTGCCTGAGGGGAGCGGCCTCCTGCCTGAGGGGAGTGGTCTCCTGCCTGAGGGGAGTGGCCTCCTGCCAGAGGGGAGTGGCCTCCTGCCTGAGGGGAGTGGCCTCCTGCCTGAGGGGAGCGGCCTCCTGCCTGAGGGGAGTGGCCTCCTGCCAGAGGGGAGTGGCCTCCTGCCTGAGGGGAGTGGCCTCCTGCCTGAGGGGAGCGGCCTCCTGCCAGAGGGGAGTGGCCTCCTGCCTGAGGGGAGTGGCCTCCTGCCTGAGGGGAGTGGCCTCCTGCCAGAGGGGAGTGGCCTCCTGCCAGAGGGGAGTGGCCTCCTGCCAGAGGGGAGTGGCCTCCTGCCTAAGGGGAGTGGCCTCCTGCCTGAGGGGAGTGGCCTCCTGCCTGAGGGGAGTGGCCTCCTGCCTGAGGGGAGTGGCCTCCTGCCAGAGGGGAGTGGCCTCCTGCCTAAGGGGAGTGGTTTGAATAGTCTGTGTCCAGGGTGAGAAGGATCGGCTGTGATCCGACCTGCTCGTCCCAGAGTCCTGGAGACGTACAATCGACGTGATGTCATCGACATGAGGTCATCGACGTTAGATCATCGACGTGAGGTCATCGACATGAGGTCATCGACCTGAGGTCATCGACGTGATGTCATCGACGTGATGTCATCGACGTGAGGTCATCGACGTGAGGTCATCGACGTGATGTCATCGACGTGAGGTCATCGACGTGATGTCATCGACGTGATGGTCATCGACTTGAGGTCATCGACGTGATGTCATCGACGTGAGGTCATCGACGTGATGGTCATCGACGTGAGGTCATCGACTTGAGGTCATCGACGTGATGTCATCGACGTGATGTCATCGACGTGATGTCATCGACGTGAGGTCATCGACATGATATGAGGTCATCGACGTGAGGTCATCGACGTGAGGTCATCGACGTGAGCTCATCGACATGATATGATGTCATCGACATGATGTCATCGACATGAGGTCATCGACAATCTGAAATATATCATAAATAATCCTTTTAATCACGATTATTTGGATGGACCTCCTGCCTGAGGGGAGTGGCCTCCTGCCTGAGGGAAGCGGCCTCCTGCCTGAGGGGAGTGGCCTCCCGCCTGAGGGGAGTGGTCTCCTGCCTGAGGGGAGCGGCCTCCTGCCTGAGGGGAGCGGCCTCCTGCCTGAGGGGAGTGGCCTCCCGCCTGAGGGGAGTGGTCTCCTGCCTGAGGGGAGCGGCCTCCTGC